>NW_017729031.1:113459717-113465970 GCF_001723915.1 Gavialis gangeticus | reverse complement strand
CCCCCTGGCAGGGGCCCTGGCAGCACTCCGGGTCGACACCAACCTGTGACCTCCTGCTCCAGTCAAAGACATGGAAATATTCCAATTAGCTATAATGACTGGAGTCTTTTGTAATTTTGTCTTTGCTTCCCTTTTCCTTTGTTCTCCTTTTTTCCTCTCTCTCTTTCTCTCCAAGTTTCCTTTCTTCTTTTCAGCAGACATTTGCCAAGGCAAAGCTCCTGTTGGTAGTCAAATGCCTGAATATGTCTGAGGTTCTGAGTCTTTCTTTACCTTCCTTCCTTCCTTTCTGTTTGTGGTTCTGGAGAGGGGAAAGCATATGTAGAAGACAAGCCTCATTTTCTTTGGGAACTAAATCCTCTGTATTGTCAATGGAGGTCTAGTGTCTCAACATAATCAATTAATAGAAAGCTGTGTGTGGCTGCAAACATTGATACACTAAGAACAGTATTTAGTTTGGGTGTGGGGAGTCTGTCAGGTAACAAATAGCATCTGAGGATTTCAAATAATGAAAGCAGGAAGTAAAATATTTGCACTTTGCAGAGTGTGATAGTCCACACTGTATATAGGTTAGGTGTTGCAACATTGCAGGCAGCTGTGATAGTTGTTGAACAAAGTAATATGGTGGAGGGGCAATTCAGTGTGATTACATGTATTTAAATGGTCAAGATCAATAGCCATTAAGTCTGAAGCTAGGGCCAGAATTTTTAAGTGTAACTTCTGATTTAGAATGACTAGCATGTGACAACTATATAATCAGCAAATAGCACACCCTGAAAAGCATCAATCCTCACTTTGGAAATTGTTGACCTATATTGTCAGATGTAAAGCCTGGGAATTCTGACATATTGTATGTACCTAGGGGTCCTCATCCTGTCAGGAATGAGCATGTGCATGAACACAGCAGTAATGTTATGCTAGTGAAGAGGTGGTCAGTCCCTTCAAAATTCTCAAATCATCCCTCAGCTGTGTGCTGGATTCCAGCAGTTTATAGCCCTAAATAACTTAATTTTCAGGAGCTTGTACCTTTTGATCCTGAGGATTTATCTGACGTAGCTTCTTCTGGTTTAGGCTGATGATGATCAGGCTTGTTATCAGCCCAAAGGAGAATTTATTTTTTGCTTTCAGAAACTGGGAAGATAATCCACTGGTAGAGGGAAGGGGGATTTGTGCCAGAGTGTGGAGAAAGCAGTTTCATCTGTTTAAAAGCAGTGTCTCATCCTCACACTAGCTCTGTTATAATGCCATGCACCTGGCCCTTCAAGGATGATTCTTTCCATGTGTTCTGTGAGTGATGCTTTGTTCATCAAGTATTTTTTTTAAATGATGAATATAGAGTATAAACCATTTCTTTCTCGGAGTGAGAAGTCAAGAGACCTGAGAGATATTCCCAGCTCTGCCACTGACCAGCAGTTTGATATTGGGCAAGGTCACTTCTCTGCTTGGTGCCACAGCTTTACCATCTGTAAGCAGAGGATAATATTTACCTGCCTTTGTGGACAGTGTTGAGATCTAAAGAGGGAAAGTGGTAAGTGATATTGTTATTCAATATGCAAATGTTTGTGTGTAGTGCAATTCTTTTCCTGAATGAAGTAAAGATGCACTTAGAAGCAGCACTTGCTTCTGCACCCGGGGCCAAACAAAGCTTCCCCCCAGAGGCTCCCTGCCTGATTATGTACTCCAAGCAATGCCCATGAAAGGCCACTGTCCCACATGACTGCTTGCCAGCAAGCAGGTTGAGATGCAGATGGTTATGCGACTTTTAGGGATTATCTGTTCAAGCCAATGTGCATACGCATGTGAGGACACTAGGCCTCTGATTAATCAGGAGTCTTGTTGATTAATTGCATAATTTTTTAAATGTTGCTTTGTGGATGTGATAAGGGAGCATGGCAGACAGAAACTGGATCAACAGCTTGGCTGCATGGACACGGCATCCACTGCAGTCCCCAGAGCTTTGTTACGGACTTCATCAACAGCAAGGCTCAGCCACAGCAATGGCAGTGGCAGCTTCCCCTGCCTGTAGAAGCTCAAGCCAGGGCAGGGAGGATGAAGTGGAGACAATTTATCCCTTATGCCCCTTTCAATCCTTGGCCACTCTGAAGCCTAGTCCTCACACAGATTTTGCACCACAAAGTGGCATTGGTTAAGGATGCAATGCTTTGTGCTGTAGTGTGGGGGTACTGCCTCTGGTGTGAATGGGCTTTCTGGTTTTTTTTTTCCTCCTGTGTGAGAACAGCTTTAGCAGTACAAGCACACTTCCACCACTATAACCACATCTACAATCAGGACATGGGACATCTCGAACTACACCAGTCTGGTTAAAGCAGGGCAGATATTGGATAGAGACAAGACCTGCAAGGGTGTCACCAAGGCCCTCAGGCATCTTTCATCAGGGCTCCACTCTCCTGGGAAATGCATGCTCATCCAATGGGGATGAAACAGAAATTCCAACCCAATTGCCAAAAACCCTAGCTATGTGGATACTGGGAAACCTAAGGGGCCATCCCTGCTCTCCCAACACAACCCACCCTGCTTAAACAGCATCAGACTATGATTTCCAATAGTGATTAGCCAAGAAAACTCCCTCCTGTCGTGGACCCCATCTCTTCAGGGTGACCAGCATGGTCAGGGTCTAGTCAGCCTTTACCCACTACTATGACTGCTAAAGAGGGTACCAGCAGAGATGGGGGACTATTTAAGACAGAGCAATTTTCTAAAGCATTTAGGCCCCAGCTGGAAGTAATTGGGGCTTGACCATTTATTCATCTGCATTTGAATCCCTGGTTCTACTAGGGCTGAAACTCATAGCCCTTTAGGAGACAAGAGTACTATAACATGATGAAATGCCAAGGTTTGAAGTCTGCTATGATTTAAGCTGAGACCTAACAAATCAGACCACAAGCAGTCAGCTGATTGTAGTTTTCAGTCACTTGCCTATTGGATCTAGGTTTGAGATAACACTTCATTGTTTGGACACTGTTAAGGAAGTTGGTTTTTGTCTTTTGGGGGTTTTTTTGTTTTTAAAGATACTTTCCTTTTCAAGATGACCTGCTAAATAATATTCAAAAACTGAACATGCACCTTTTCTAGACTGTACCATGGGGGTTGCAGAGCTTCTTTGATGCTGTTCTAAGAGTGCTGTGGTGTGTGTGTGTGAATTTGAGGGGGTTTTTTGTTTTTTGTTTTTAAATATAGGCTGTCTTGGTTTGGTGGACAGCCTTTGGGGAATATCACAAGTGTGATGTTCACAAGCTTAGCTTTACATTCACTCTGGTGCGAGCTAGGAGTAGTTGCATTGGAGGAAGACTGCTGGGACAGGGTATCAAAAGTGAAAGAGAACTCTAGCTGGCAGTCAGACAAGGGGACCTGGCTTGTTTTGTCTTTCCTGCCTGAGGAAGGTTTCCCCCTGAATCCGGCATCTGTGAATGCCCAGAGGGGGCCCCTCTGCCAGGTGAGTGATGAGTGTCTTGGGACTGTTGATGGAGCATGGTGCAGGCTGTCTGGCAGTGTGATTGATGCCAGGGAGACAGTGTCCTCAATGTGCAGCAGATGAACTCATCTTTCATGAGAAAGGAGCCCATTAGTCAGAGGGGGGCCTTGGCCCACTGCTGGGAGTGAGGGAATGGTTGGGGGAGGGAATGCTGTCAGAGTTGTGTTGGAAATGAGAGCAAGGCACAGCAATGTCCGCCTCATAGAAGGCATGGCCCCATGTGGGAGTGGTGAATCTCTGTGGAAGGAGAAGTGGTGCCTTGCTGTCAGCAAAGGGGTTGGGAACCCAAACTCCTGGGTTCTGCTCCACTTTCTAGGAGGGGAAATTTGTATAATAAAGGGGAAATTATATAATAAAGCATTCTGGACTCCTGGGAGTCTCATCTAGGAAGAAAGGACATGGCTGGGAATTAGAACTCCAGGGTTGTCTTCCATTTGCTAGGAGGGAAATGCTGCTTAGTAGTTGGAGCTGGTGCAACTGAGAATCAGGACCCTAGGTTTATCTTCAGCACCTTGCCATTGCTTTTTTTTTTTTTTTGTCTTGATCCTACAGCACTTACTCTCAGGCATAGCCATTTGTACCATCTCAGCCTCAGTTCCTGCCCAACCCTATTCTAGGCCCTGTGTATCTCTGGATAGTAACCTTGGCCCTTAGTATTGGCCATCAGTCCCTGGGCACATCTACATGTGTATTAAGGTGGTTTTTCTGACGTGCATTACATTTAGCACCTCCAGTGTGAGGTACTAAAGAAATGTGCATTAGGCTGCCTTAATGTGCAGTAACCAATGCGCACAGTTTTTAAGTGATGCTTAATGCACAGTAAGCTATTTTACTGCACATTAGCATAATTGCCTGCTTTTTTTTATGTGAAGCTTTAATGCACACTAAAACAGGCTACTGCACACTAAAGCACACTCATAGACATGCCCCCCTTTGTATATCAGGTCCTATGTCTTGGAGCTCTCGACTGCTTCTCACCACATGCTTCTGCTCTGCACCCCTGGCTGTCTGGCTCTTGTCATTAGATACTGTTAGACCAGGCCTGAGGCATGAATTTCTTGGAAGGGACATCTCTGCTGTGGATCTAGTTCCTGGCCCTCAGTAGGAGGAGTCTCATTCAGAGCTTTTACCCTGTTTGGGACCTTCTCCCCAGGGTGTTTTGTGTCCATTACCCTTTTGGTTTCTCCACTATCCATGTTAGCCATGTGCTGTTCCCTCAGCACAATCTGGCTCATGGCAAGTGCCCAGCTGTTTTGACTGAACATCTTTTTGGCAGGAGCTGAAGTGATAAACAACATGGTTGTGGGAAAGATGGATTTTTACCCTCCACACACTAGTGTTGTCCAGCTTGATCAGTCGATGTGGTGAGCATGTGTCTTCAATCCTGTCACTTTTCAGGCAGCTATGTATTCATACATGGGAAACTGTTTCAGGGACCCCACTTTGAAAGGGATATAATTAAAGCCTTTAAGGTGATTACAGTCTGGAGGGCCATAAGTGGGGCTGGTAGGGCCCAGTGTAGGACAGCCCAAGCCAGTAGGCTGGTACAGTTGATTCCAGAGGTGGTTGGAGCCCTACACAAGAGGGACAGCATTTTAGAGGGGGTTGGAGCTCCCTGGGTAAAGGGCTGTGTTTGGAAAGTTCACATTGGTCTTTGAGGGCAGTCACCCCAATTTTACCACCATAGCATGGCAGGCAGGATAGCAGGGTGATGCCCTGCTTAATCTCCTCTGGCCCCTCAGGATAAGTAAGACTGCTAGGGGGTACCATGGCTGGCCTCAGAGGTCTGGTTCTGCTACAGGCACTAAGTGCAAAGATACTTTGCACCTTTTGGCCCCTGTCATGCCACAATCTCAAAACGCATTACAAAAAGCAATGAATAGAGCTTCCTAAAATCCTTGTGCAACATCATTATCTTCATTTAACAGTTGGGGAAGCTGAGGCACTGACTGGTGACATTAACGGTAAAAGGTCAGGCAGTGAGTCAGTGACAGGGCTTGGAGCAGAAGCCAGAAATCTCCCAGGCTCCTGTTCTAGCAACATTCCTGCAAAAATCTCACAAAATGCTCTGGTATGTTAAATGTGATTAGTTGGGGTGTTGTTTAATGTTGATATTGAGTTAGTGCCTGGAGGCCAGCAGTCATTGTGCATCCTGGAGAAGGGTCCTGCCAGAGGACAGTAGGGGCAGAGGTGTGCAGAGAGCATATTTGGTTGGTTGAAAAACAATGATTTGTTCTGCTGAGGCATGAGGAGTGTTGCTGTCAGGCATCACAGACTGAATTGCTTTGCAGTCTAAACCAATTTTCTCTTTCTTTTTCCATTGCATACAAGGATGCAGAACAGGAACTTCTCATGAAATATAAATGGGAGTTCATGGTGCTGGAGTTCAAGGTTACCTGTGCGAACAGCTTTGTTGGAAGTGACTCCAAAACCTCTTATAGAGACGAGAGCTTCTTTTTTTTAAACTGTCTTGTGATACGTTTGTCTGTGATGGAGTGCAATTGACAGCGCCAGGCGAAGGAGTGTTAAACTGATTAATGGCTCTTGAATCCAGAGCAGATTCCAGTGTTTTCAGCACTCCCAAATGTGCTATTCTGTAGGAAGGACTGGCAGTTCTGATTCTGTGCTCAGTTGCCCCAGGGTAAATTTAATTTGTTGGCAATGATGTTACTTGGGATTTGCACCAACTGATCTCTCTCTCTCTCACACACACACACACACACACACACACACACACACACACACACACACACACACACACAC
>NW_017729031.1:113457564-113459574 GCF_001723915.1 Gavialis gangeticus | reverse complement strand
CACACACACACACACACACACACACACACTACATATACATACACCACCATATCTCAAATTCCCAAAGCATGCACAAACTCAGACACAGCTATGCATGCATTAGACACAAACATAACAAGATGCATAGGCACACAGATCTGCCACAAAAACCACCAAATGTTAGTCAAAAGCACTGCACATATATTTTAGATATAGAGACGTGTATGCATGCAACACAAAGCACTCTCAATATTGTGTTGCAACTACACTTGTATATCAGATATAAGCGCTCAAATACACAACCAATACAGATATCTCATATAAATACACGCACATCATGCAAAACACACATGCATCAGATACAAATACAAACGATGGACATACTGTACATTGATGCACATTTATCAGAGACAAAGCACATACACGTAGGCACACACACATCATATACAAAATACACAAGCACACACATATAAATATAAACACATGCACACATCACAAATATACATCGTCCCAATCTAAACATAAAACCCCTCAAAACTCTTCTCTCACAGAGTGGGACAACTTCTTCCAAGGGCAACTGGTGCCTCCTGAGTCTGGGGGGACACCCGCAGAAGCTGGTGGCAGCATTGGTAGTGGGGATTGGTGTCAGGGGTGCAGATGCAGCTGGTGAGCACACACAGAAGCCAGCATTGGCAGTGGGGATGGAGCTGGAGAGCACTGCAGAAGCTGGCATCAGCGGTGGGGATGGAGCTGGTACCTACAGAAGCCGCCAGCAGCATTGGTGGCAGGGAGAGGGCTGGCAAGCACCTGCAGAAGCTGCTGGCAGTGGGAATGAGGCTGGCAAGCACCTGCACAAGCTGCCACCAGTGTTGGTGGCAGGAACGGCTCTGTCAGGTGAGGCACATTCCCCACCCCAGGTCCCCTGCCTACCAGTTGCCTATGACTTCTTTTGCTTATTGTTCAGCCCAAGTCCCAGTACAAAATACCATGCTTGTCTATCTGAACAGTGAGGAGAACCTTGGGAGTGCTACATGTGCACAGCATTGAGACACCATGACCTAGGTTTGCTCTACACAAGAGGAATGGACTAAGGGAGGGAAAACACCAGTGTCTGGAGGCCAGCTCTGTGCTCCCTGGGAGGTGTGAAGGGCATGAGCTCCCCTCAGAGCTAAGAGGGCCATCACAGTGCAAATGTCCTGATGCAGATGGAGCTTTTGTGCTTCCTAGAGACACCTCTCCTCCCACAGCTTCTGGCTGGCAGTCCTGAGATTCAACTGCATGAAAGTGAATGTAAGGGCAGCTGGAAATGAATACCACCAGGATTGCTGCCCTGTTCCCCCTGCTTTCCCATGCTGTTCATCTCCTTTTGCTGGAGGTAGGATTTTATAGTAATTGGGGCCTAAGAAGTCCTCCGCTCCACTACCACAGACTGTCCCTAGGCTCAGCATCCAGCCTCCTGTGTTTGCTCTATGCCATAGCTGGGAACTGGTCTTACAATCAGAAAAATTGCTGATGAGAAGCAACATGAAAGACTCCTTAGGGCTACAGTAAATAGGACTCCTCCAGGGATTCCCTGGTCTGAGAAACTAATGCCCCATCACTTCTTGAAGGCTGGGGGAGGTCTACCCACTGCGACAGCCAGCTCAGCAAGAGCTATAATGGGAGGCCTCTGCTGGTGCAGCTGCTATGTGTCTTTGAGAGATCTCCCCTCAGCTGTCACCACAACTTCACTGTTGAGCTTTTCCCAAAAGCAGGGCTTGGCTGAGACAGCCCTCCCAGATGGGCAGGCTAGAGAATGTCTGACAGCTGCAGACAGCTCTGTGCTTGGTGCAAGGGAGTCAGGGTGTCTCATTTAGCACCCCCATCCTGCCAGCATGTCTCCTGTTCCTATGTGGCTAAGCTAGTGCACACTGGCCTTAGAATCCTAGAAAATGAGGGTTGGAAGGGACCTCAGGAGATCATTTAGTCCAACCCCCTGCTCAAAGCAGGACCAGCCCCAACTAGATCATCCCAGGCAAAGCTTTGTCTAGC
>NW_017729031.1:113444749-113452564 GCF_001723915.1 Gavialis gangeticus | reverse complement strand
GAAGGGACCTCAGGAGATCATTTAGTCCAACCCCCTGCTCAAAGCAGGACCAGCCCCAACTAGATCATCCCAGGCAAAGCTTTGCCTAGCCAGGTTTTAAACCTCCAAGGACAGAGATTCTGCAGCCTCCCTGGATAACCTGTTCCAGTGCTTTACTAACCTCCTAGTGAGAGAATTCTTCCTAATATCTAACCTGAACTTCCCTTGCTATAACTTGAGACCCTTGCTCCTCATTCTGTCATTTGTCACCGCTGAGAACAGTGTAGTTCATCCTTTTTTGAACTCCCCTTCAGGTAGTTGAAGGCTGCTGTGAAATCCCCTCACCATCTTCTCTTTTCTAGACTAAATAAGTCTAGTTCCCTCAGCCTGTCCTCATATGTCAGGTGCCACAGCCCCCTCACCATTTTTGTTGCCCTCCACTGGACTATCTCCGATTTGTCCACATCCTTTTTGTAGTGGGGGCCCAAAACTGAACACAGTACTCCAGAAGTGGCCTCACCAGTGCTGAATAGAAGGGAATAACCAATTCCCTGGACCTACTGGCAATACACCTACCAATGCAGCCCAGTATGCCAGCCCCATGGACTTGTATATGTACAGCTTTTTAAAATAGTCCCTGACCTTTTCTTTTGCCACTGTTGGCTGCTCATCTTTTGCCAAACTGTTCTGCCCGGTGCAGTAGTCTGGGAGCTGACCTTGCCTGTGAAGACTGAGGTGAAATAGGCCCTGAGTACTTCAGCCTTTTCTGCGTCCTCTGTCACAAGGTTGCCTCCCTCGTTCAGTACGGGACCCACACTTTCCCTGATCCTTCTTTTGCTACTGACACACTTGTAGAAACCCTTCTTGTTACCCTTCACATCCCTTGCAGGCTGCAACTCCAGTTGTGTTTTGGCCTTTCCAACTTCATCCCTGCAAGCCTGAGCAATGCTTTTATATTCTTCTCTAGATATTTGTCCAAGTTTCCACTTCTTATAAGATTCATTTTTGTGATTTGGTTTACTGAAGAATTCCCTGCTAAGCCAAGCTGGTCTCCTGTCCATGAGTTCTCTGAGTCAAAGCCTGCTTTTCTGAATTCCAGGGTCCTTACTCTGCTGCTCTCCATCCTTCCTTTACTCAGGATCCTGAACTTAATTGTCTCATAGTCACTGCTGTCCAGGTTGCCATCCACTACTACATTCCCCACCAATTATTTCCTATTTGTGAGCAGCAGGTCAAGAAGACCATGGCCCCTAGTTGGCCGCTCCATCACTTGTACCAGAATGTTGTCCCCAACATTCTCCAAAAATTGCCTGTGCACTGCTGCATTGCCCTCCCAGCAGATGTCTGGGGGACTGAAGTCCCCCATGAGAACCAGGCTGGGTGATGGGGAAACTTCTGCTAGCTGTTTGAAGAAAGCCTCATCCACCACTTCCTCCTGATTTGGTGGTCTATAGCAGACTCTCACCATGACATCACCCTTGTTGCTCTCTTCTCTGACTCAGGCCTGTCAAAAGTCTCTGGGTTAATCTCCAGTTTCATACTGGAACTCTGAGCAATGATACAGCTCTTTTACATAAAGTGCAACTCCTCCTCCTCCTCTCCCCTGCCTCTCCTTCCTGAACAGTTTGTACTCATCCATGACGGTGCTTCAGTCATGTGAGCTATCTCAACAAGTCTCTGTTATTCCAGTCATGTCATAGTTCCTTAACTGTGCGAGGACTTCCAGTTCTTCCTGCTTGGTTCCCAGGCTCTGTGCATTCATGTACAGGCACCCAAGGTAACTAGTTGATTGCCCTGATTTCTCAGGAAGTATGAGAGCACCTCCCCTATTGCCTCCTCCTGGGCCTTTTCCCTTGACTGAAAGGATCAACAAGAACACAACCTAAGCCTCAGACCCCATCACCCTTGCAGCCCTGTAGTCACTTTTGATATGCTCAGAGTCTCTCCTAGCAATATCATTGGTGCCCACATGGATGAACAGTATGAGGCATACTGTCAGAGGGCGGGATAAGTCTTGGTAGTCCCTCCATGACATCTCAGATGTAGGCTCTGGGCAAGCAGCAGACTTCCTGATACAGCAAGTCAGGTCGGCAGATGGCTCCCTCTGTTCCCTGCAGACGGGAGTCTCCAACCACCACCACCCGTTGCTTCTTGGTGGCAGTCGTCTCAATCCTGCCCACCTTGGTGAGGCCTTGCCTGTCTTCCTCCACCAATGGAAAGTGTTTCTCCCTCTTTGCTGCTAGGGCTGCATAGCTGTTCTTCAGATGAAAGATAGCAGGTGGAGGTGAAGAGTTCTGCTTGCTGCCAGAAGTCACATGTCTCCAGCTTCCACCCTCTTGGGTGTCCATGTCCTCTCTCTTCTCTAGTGCTGCCTCTGGCAGTTCTTCCTCCAGAGTCCTGGAGGTCTCTTCCAGCATCGAATCAATAAACTCATGACAGAGGTTGCTTCAGAGCCTTGCCACCTCCTCCTGTAGTTCTCTTGCCTGTTCCCTGAGGGATACCGCCAGGAGACACTGCTCACACTGCAGGCACTCCCTGACCTGGCCATCACTGAAAGGAACCTGCAAGCCACAATTCCCACAGAGCCAAACCAGGACCTGGGTGGAAGCTTTGACAGTGAGCGGTTCTGCCTGGACAGACACCTCACAGGTGCAAGCAGAGGCAATGGCAATGGCTCTGGCATTGCATTAACCTCCAGCCATTTCCCTGCACCTCTTAATCTGCCTTCTCTCTTACTGCTCTTCTTCCAAGCATACGTTATCTAGCAAACTCACCTGAAAGCTGGCCTGTTTATTGCTCATTGGCCTCAAAGGGTTCCTTTTTCCCCCCTGCTTCCTAGCACCAAGCAGAAAGGCACTCCTCTCAAAAAGTGGGGCCTGCAAACTGGCCTAGGAACTGGGCCTTCATGCCAGCCCTTTAGGACCCTGCATACCTGAAGACTGTGGACAAAGGCAGGACAGGAAGCTGGGAGGGAAAAGTGGAGACATCTAATGACCACACAGTTACACCTATGGCTCCCATGCCCTATCTGAAAGAGCAGGGATGCCCACATCCCCTCTTCCATCTGCACATTATGAGTTTCCAATCCCAGGTGCCCCCCCAATGGTGTGTCCTTTTTGCAGGGAAGCTAAGGCTGAGTCCCACAATTTAGCACATACATCTAGCCCCATCTCTAGGGCCTGACTATCCTTCTCTTTTCTCTTGAGCACAGCCATTCAGTACTATAATCTGGAGAAGCTCCTGTACCTGGCCCTGGGGCATAAAGGAACTGAAAAGGCCCCAGTGAATGCCCCCAGTCCAAGGCTCAGTCCTCACTCCCACATCCAGCCTCGGGCCATGTGGGAAGTGGGCACACCTGAACTTGGCTGCAGCACAGTCCTCCAGCTGTTCTGAGTTGTGAAACAGCCCCTGATTTAGCAAAACCAACTCCCTATCTCTGCTGAGAGCAGCTGTGAAGCATTTGCCCCCCTGGGTGCCTCTCCCCTCTCCCCCCTTGTGTGACTCATCGTGAAGAGCTGCTGTTTCTGGCCATGCCAGCAGCATTTTTCCATGAGCTCCTTGTCCCTGTGGGGTGAGAGAATGTGAGGAATGCAGGCTGTACATCCCTGCCTGCTATCCCTGCACCCCCCGCCCCAGCTCTGCTTTGGCAAAGGGGCCAGGGCTCTCAATGCAGCCCAAGAATAGAACATCCTTGGCCTGGGAAAAAAAAGCAGGCTGGGCTGTTGCTAACCTGCTGGCTTAGGGGTAGCTGCTCCAAGGCTGAGGGAAGGAATTATGCAGTCCCAGTGCTTGGGACTGGCAGCTGCATTACACTGGTGCAGGGCCCAGGGGCTTTGGCACAGGGTGCAGGGCTTTGGGGTGAAGGATAAATCTTCGTCCCCCCCTGCACCACCAGAAAGGTGCAGAGGCCAAAGCAGTTGGGCTTTGCCTGGGAGGGGTCATCACACCTTACTGGAGTGGAGTGGGGCAAACAATTCCCCCTTCACATGGAGCCAGGGCCAGAGGTGCCTGAGATACTGTCCTGCAGCCTGCACCACCTCTGCAGGACGTGTCCTTGGCATCGCCCTGTTGCCAACCATCCCTGTAGAAACAGGCTGGCAGGATGGCATCTTGGCAGCTCTTTCATGGTCCCCTTGCACATGGAGCCCTTCCAAAGCCAGAGCACTATCCTTGGACTCTGGGTGTCACTTGGTGCTCCCTGATCTTGTGAAGCAACATCGGGTACATTGAGGCACTGTCTTTCTAACCTTTGCATTCTTGAACACTACCTGCAAATACCAGTTTCTCACTCCAGGGGGATAAGACCTCCGCAGATACAGGGAAAGGGAGAATGGCACCCTCTGCTGCCCAGAAGAGGTGAGACAGGCCCAGAAGTCCATAATAGGCATGCGTCAGCCTTGCCCGAGACACTGCATTTTCATTGATCTCTGGGCTGTGCTATAAGCACACTCTGCCTTCACACTGCAGGAGCTACACCCTTCCTTTTCAAAGCCCCCTCACAAGCGAGCACTCTGCAGAGTCCCAAGGACAGAGCCAGCTCAGGTGGCAGCTGCTAACAAGAGCTGGCCTGTGCAGATCAAGGCTGCCTCCTCCCTTCTGCCTGGGCAGCTGGGCTGGTACCCCTTATGGCTGTGGATTTCATGGGGGAACCAGGCTGGTGGGCACAGTAGTGTGACTGGGGCAGGGTGCCCAGAGCAGTCTCTCCCCTGTCCACTCCTGACCCGTGACTTGCCATCTCATTTCCCCAGGCTGAGGTGGTGCAGAGACAGGCACCCTGAGCTCTGCTGGTCTGGTAACAGACACGAACAGGAAAGTTCCTCTGTGCTTGGGTAGAGAAAGGGGCTCTACACTCCATTGGTCAGAGATGGCTTTAACAATATTTCTCCTCTATCTCCCTTCCCCCAGAGCCTGGCTTCCCTTCAGCTGGAACTTCCATGAAAAATGTGGCTGTGAGCAGCCTGTGTGATCCAGACCGCATTTGTATCCTGCCTGCCTGCTGCAGAGCTGTCACAAGGAGTTGCAATGCCTGCGCTTTTGCATGGTCTGCACTATCACATGACTTGGTGAACAACTCTCGTGTGTCACAGCCTGTCATGGGGCTGCACTTCAGGCACTTCCTCTGCCCTGGAAGGTTGCACTGTGATGCTGCTTTGTGATACAACCTAAGGGCACCACTTTGCTGCAACCATCATCTGTGCATTAAAATGGCCATATGGTGGCAGTCGGGCTACTCGGCTCTTTGTGGTGCTGTTAATCAACAGATGCCTGAAAATAATTGTTCACTTAATCCTCAGGGTTTCCAGGCATTTCAGAGTCCTAGCCATCAGGATTAAGAGCTGACTAACCAGTCCTGGAGGAGTGTGGCATACCCAGTGCAGAGGGTGGTGTGGGCCCCTTCATGGGGCAATACAGGATAATGCCTGAGATTGTGTGAGCTACCCAAGATGCCAATAATGCCACATCTGCTGAGAAGGGGAAACTGTAAAGGCTCCAGTAATGGGAAGCAAACAATTATGGTACTAAAGGTCTGAGCCTTCCCTTTAAACTGGTGACCAGCTGATGGGGAAATGGAGACTGCCCTGCGCTGCATTCTGAGGCAGTGGAGGGTGATTCTTTGCACTGTGAAAACAGTTGGTCTCCTATGATAGGCAGCCCCATGCATGCAAACAGTGTTCCCTGTGCTTGGCAGAGAGGAAAGGAAAAGGATTCCTGGTTCAGCCACAGACTGGCCGTTTCCCTGTCTGAGCAGTGCTTGGAGATCCCCAGAGGGAAGATGTGTTGGAAGGGTGTGAAGTTGTTATTCCATTTCCTGGTTCTAGCCTCCCTCTGCTCTCGATCCCCTAACACTGGGGGCTGTTGAAGATCTTGGCTCTTTAAGGCTGCAATAATCCCTGGCCTGGGATTAGTTTTGCACCTAATCACTGCAGAACAAATACCAGTCTTATTTACAGAAACAGAAGAAAGGCAGGGAGAAAAGCCCCAGCTTGGCTGATCCAAAGATAATCAGTGGTTGGAGGAAGGAAAGGTCAGGGGGCCTGGAACATATGGCATGTGGGTTGCTGCAAACCTGAAGCAGAGCACAGGGTATCAATCCACTGACTTGGCCACCAAACCCTGCCAGCCCCACCTCATACCTCTACCCTGCCCTGGAGTTTCTTGGTTGCTTCATTAGACCAGTAGGGTCCTAAGGCTGGAAGGGCCCATGAGGTTCAGTGGACACCCCCAGCACAGATGCGGATGTGCCCATGCCCATCAGATGTTCACCATTGGCATGTGGCCCAGAATGCTGGCAGAGCAGCACTCTTCAGGACATGCTGCTTTGCCACAGCCAGCACTTCAGCTTCACTAACATTTTCACCCAGGAAGCATCAGAATAAGCCAAGACAACCTTTTCATTCCCTTAACAGCCAAGCCTCCTGTTTCACTGCAGTGAAGACCTCACCCTTTGACCTCCTCCCTTGGGTTCAGTCCCCTTCTGCTTTCCAGCATTGACCATGCACTGTCCATTATGTTTTGTCCATCTGGGATGTCAAATGGTCCATATTAGGGTTGTTTAATATGGCTGGAGAGGATCTGACAGTTCACTGGCACAGTGGCACTGAACTGAAGATGTTTGGACTGCCCATTTCCTGGGAAACACTGTCTTTTCATTCTGATTCAGAACCCAAGGAAATTCCTGCAGGACAGAAAGTCTGCTCAGCTGGCTCAGTCCCCAGCTGCAGCTGAATATGGTGGTGCAGGGAGCACTGTACTTCTGCCTTGCAGTGTCTCAGAGATCATGATGGACAAGCCTTCTCCTTGAGAGCCCAGCTCCCTTTCACACCTTCTGGTTTGGCCTGGGCCCTTAGAGGGAAAGAGCAAGAGGCCCCACATGCTCTTGCCCTGCCCTTAATGGGATTGGTGATATTAGTTCCTGGTGGGTGTATGGAGACAAACAACCTCCGCACCTGCCTTGCATTCATGTAAATGGCATCATGAGGGTGCAGTGAACGAGACTGCAAAGACTCCTTCACACCTGTGCAGAGGGCGCACAGAGTGCTGGCCAATTGTAATCCCTGGCATAGGGACATGGGGGCCACTCCCAAATGCAGTGTGCAGGGGGCAGCCCCCACATGTCTCCCATGTTCTGTGAAGCACCATGTCACTTCACAATGACTTAGCATGGATGACTCCAGGCTAAGTTTTCCTGCTCCAAGCCATCTACGCCTTTTTCAAATTAGGGGGTGGAGGGTGCGTGGTGTTAACTTATGGAATTTTTTAGGTACTGGTGATGGAGGGGTCTGACAGGGGAGGGGCCACTCTATACCCCCCCTACTTCTTGCACATTTCCTCTAAAGCTTCCACTGCTTGCAGCCATTGGGGATGGGCTGCTGGGCTGGCTGGGCTCAGTATAACTCTTTTGGCCTTAATTATAGACAGTGGAACGGAGTTCCTGCCACAAGTGGAGGTGTGCCCAACTACTCCAGCATTTCAGCGTGAAGAATGAAAGGAGAGCGTATTCATGGAAGAAGCTGTTTGCAAGGCCACACCCTTTAAACTAGACTTGCCGGGGGAGGGGGCTGCCAGAAGACAAGGAGACGCCATCAGGGCAAGGAGTGTAAGGGTAAGTAATGGGGGTCCTGATAGTCTTCCTAATTGGGGGGGGGCGCACACAGTCTTGCAAGGCCTTAAATGCCTGTACACCAATGCTCGTAGCATGGGGAACAAACTGGAGGAACTCGCCCTCAGAATAGCTAGTTCAAACCCAGATGTCATAGGGCTAACAGAGACGTGGTGGGACTCGTCCCATGACTGGGCAGTTAACATTAGGGGCTATAGGCTGTACAGGCGCGATAG
>NW_017729031.1:113417058-113443946 GCF_001723915.1 Gavialis gangeticus | reverse complement strand
GTTAGGGCGGCTAGGAGCTGGAACCAACTTCCAAGGGAAGTGGTGCTGGCCCCTACCCTGGGGGTCTTTAAGAAGAGGCTGGATGCCTACCTGGCTGGACTCATTTGAGTCCCGTTTCTTGTTTTTGGGGTTTTTGTTGTTCTCCCGCCCTGGCGGGGGGTCGGGCTAGAAGATCTACTAGGTCCCTTCCGACCCTAAATCTATGAAACTATGAAACTATGAAACTTTCACACTGGCTGGCAGGCCAGGTAGCCTGAGCCAGCACAACCAACCCATGCTGAAGACCCAGAAGGAAATTTTGGGATGAAAGTGAGAAGGAACACAACCCCAGTTCAGCACAGCACAGCACAGCACAGCACAGCACAGCACAGCACAGGAGCATATGCTTTTGCCAGGGGCATGAATGGGTGCAAGTGACCAGGGCTTGAGTCTAAGAGGTCCCAGTCCAGGGAATCAGGAACAGGCAAGGTCAGGGAAGCAAGGGTCTAGACTAGAACTGCGAGTCAGGGGATTCGCAGCAAGTGAGTCATGAGGCCGAAGTCTGTAAGGGACTGGGACATAGCCAGTCCCCCTGGGTAAAACCATAGGCAAAGGAGTGGGTGTTAGAAACAGGTGCAGGGATCCAGCCCTGCATCACTAGCCAGGGGGTCTGGAGAAGGCAGTTACAACTGTATGGGATCAGGATGGATGTGATCACCTAGCTAAGCCACAAGCCAGGAGCTTGAAGGACATGGAACACGAACCAGAGGGAGTCAAGAAGCTGGCTAGGCAGCCTGGGAGCACTGGAGTGCAGTCTGGATCCAGGAACAGGCAGGCAGGCACCCAGATGAAGTCAGGAAACAGGACCCAGGGCACAAGAAACAAGGAACCAACCAAGGAAATCAGAAACAGGAAGTCAGCAGCCCAGGAAGAAGGTATCTGTTCTGTTGAACAACCTACTAGGCACTAAAAGGGAGGCTGCTCAAAGTAGGCAGACACACCCATCAGGCAGCTGGGGCCAGTGGGGGTAAATCAGGCTCCTGGCAAACAGGCCGAGTCAGGTAACTAAGGTCAGCTTGTGGCACTTTGGCTAGCCTGCTGCCCTGGCCCTGCCAGCTTTACTTGAGGCATGCGAGTAATCTATCCATTGACTTGGGAGTTGAAGTTAGACACAGACTTCAATGCATTGTTGAAGTGGGGAAGTCTACTCTGTGGGTGGGGGCATGAATAGAAGGGATGAGAGGGAAGGCTTGAGATGGGAAGTCCCAGATGACAGTTGTGGGTATGGCGCAGGGGTGTGGTGAGCTGGACACTTGGCTTTATTGCATTATGTGCAGTTTTTTGTAATCAGCTCTGTGGCCACTGGGCACCCCAACTTGCTCCCATGCTTCCCTCCAGCAATAACAACCACAGGGCCCTGGGAGAAAACATGACACTTTTTATTTTCTTCCATACAAGCAAACAGTCAGCAGTGGCTGTGCTGGGAGGAGAAAAACTGTCAGGAAGCAAACAGCTCCCTTTGCATTGAACACACCCCACTGCCAACATGGGCCTCTGGGTCCCCACCATCAGAGCTGCAGAGGTGGCACCTGGGATCCTGCCTGAGCCCCCTCCCCAGCCCAAACACCTTTAGGATTATTAGGGAATTCACTGATGCAACATTGATTAGGACTGGCCAATCAGCTGGAGGTTGAGCTGAAACCCCATGACCCCGCTTGTCATCTCAAGTAAATTTTCCTCCTGGACTCCAGACATTTATGAATAAATAATTACCTTTCACTTGGCTCTTGCATAGTCAAAGAGTTTTGACCTGATTGGAAGAAAAAGTCCTATGCACCTGTTGGCACTCTTGCCTCAGCTGCCCATGAGGCAAGTGAACATGTTCCACCTGAACCAGGCCCATGTGTGGGCACATGTGCGCACACATACACACACACACACTTTGCATAATGCAGAACTCTCTCTCTCTCTTTCTCTCTCAAGCACACACACACACGCACACACACACTCATATATGTAAGGCTCATGTAAGTGCATAGGCCATACACATACACACACAGTAGGCTCACACAGGTACCCATATGAACTTTGCATTCACGCTCCAGGCCCTTGTGTGTGTGCACACACATGGAGGCTGCAGGCTAATGTGTACACACTGCACACACATGCCCTTTGCACACATACACACGTTAGTACTCACGCATGTGTATAGACACACATGCACCTGGCACACACAGCAGGGAAATGGGAAGGTGAATCACTTATTTCAGTTCCATTTCTGAGCTGGATTTGTAGGCCGTCCGCCTTGCAGAGTAGCATTTGACTCCAAGGACAATGGTGGACAGAAGCAGCACCAGTCCCAGAACAAGCAGGACCCACTGGCCAGCAGTGGCTTGATTGCGATCCAGAGACATCCCCAGAAAATTGATTGTCGAGTCTGTTCGAGCTAAGGGAGGAAGAAGAAGGAAATGGGCTTTCGAAGTCATTTGACTGGCAGGTATATCCATGTGCGGTGGTCAGACCTGCCTTGGGCGAATGGAGTTGGCAGTCACACATAGGGGGTGCTTGACTGGGGGATGGAGCGATACAGCAGATACATGCCCCAAGACAGGACAGACAGCTGGGTCCCTCACATAGCTTGGGCACCTGAGCAATGAATGTTTTAAAACAAGCCTCTGGAGGATTGGGAAATATGTAGCTAAGGGGTTTGCCAGGAGCATGTCTTCCTGTACAGGAGGAGCCTTTGCAACACATTATCCCTTCCAGAGCCAAGTGAGGCAGCCTGCAGTGCTATGAGCTGGTAATGCAAGCATGCTCCTGGCCACCCATGTCCATAGCTGCAGGCACTTCTGCTCTGGCCTGTTGCTGTCCTGATGGGGATGCATGGATTCCCCTTCCCACCCTCCCCAAACCCTGGGGAAGGATTGAGATGGAGGTGGGGGTGGGCTACTGGATGGAGAAAAGAGTCAGCTGCACTGGCCCAGGATGCCCCTTGCAGAAACCCCACCCCTATACTCTGCCCTAATCTAAGGAGGTGATGCCACTTCCAGGGGCTCCAGGGCTTCATTCCCACCTGCCTTTGGACTGGATGGCTCTCGGGGCATCAGCTCTGGCTATGGGTGGGTGTTGTAAAGACAGCTTAGGAGAAAGCAATTCACACAAGGAGTGGCAGCACCAGCTTCTCCCTCACTTCCTGCTCCCCAAGGAAGAAGACAGAACAGTGGCAGCCCATTCAGTTTGAGGCAGTGGATCTGCCCACAAGACTGAGCCCCCCAGATGTGACCCCCGCTCCCTGTGTCCGGTGGGAGAGAGGTGCTCAGCCCTCTCGCTGGGGCTGGGAGTACCTGTATATGGTGTCCAGTCATAATCAGACCAGCCCAGAATGTCCCCATTCTTCTTGTTCGCATCCACCAGCCAGGTCATCAGCGGCTCGAAATACATCATCAGGGCATCTGCAGACATGTTGGGCTGCCCCGTGATAAGCTGCATGGCCTCTGGCCAGGGTTTGCTAAAGCCCAGCTTCAGGGCATTCCTGTGAAAGCAGAAGCGGCTCCATCAGGCCCTGCGGCAGCAGGCTCTGCCCAGAGGTACTTGCACTTGCTAGTGGCCCTTGGAGTCTGCTCTGGCCCCTGCTGTTCAGTGCTGGGCTGTGCCAAGGGCCTTCTCCAGAGGGTACCATGATGACACACAGGAAAAGCCTACTGCAGGGGGATGAAGGCTGGGTGCAGGCAGGCGGATGTGGGGTTTGGTCTGGGGTACCAGCTGATTCCCTGGAAAGTGCAGTGTAGGTGCTGATTCCCTGGTAGGCAGTCTGGCTAACAGGCTTCAGGTGGTGTGAACATGGAGCTATAACTCAGGGAAAGCCCCCTTAGTCCTTCTCATCCCTCAGCCCCCACAGGCAGATCTAGATACCAGCAAAAAGGGAATTTGGGGTACCTCCTTAAACAGAAGCCTGTGTGCTTACAGAAGCCAACTTGCCATCTAGTGGCAGCTTTCAGTGTTGCAACCCACCTGCCCCATGTGTGCAGACAGGGCTGCCTCCTCTGTGACAGCAACTGGCACTAACTCAGGGTGGGCAGGCAGCTCCTGCCCTTCCCCTGAGGCACTTGTGAGACCCTCTCTCCTCCACCTCAACTCCACCACGTGGCAGGGAAGGAGGACCAGGTGAAGGACAGAACCTAAGCAGTGGTGCCCAAAGCCACCCAGGCTCCAGTGGCCACATTAAGGCTCCCCATGTCAGTAACTGGAGTAGGGGTGGGCAGGAGCTCAGGGCAGATCATTGCCTGCCAGGAGCAGCACTTGGCTCTCAAGCACATGATCAACATTTAATACTGCACCTGCTCAGGGCTAGGCTGCAGAAAGCCCAACCCCTCCAAGGTGTGCAGGCTCCCAGCTCCTGCTGAAATCCATTGGAGTCAGGTGCTTGAACAGGTCTGAAAATCCTGACCACAGTCACTTTCCCAGGCAGTCACTGGGGGATCTGGGAATAGAACTTAATCATCTGGCTCCTCAGTTGCCTACCCTCCCATCATACAAGTGCAAAGCTCTCAGGGGTTAGCAAAGAGTTGTGAAAGCTGGAGTATGGAGCTGAAATGGCTGGAGACCCCTTGGGAAGTGGCCTCTCATTGGAAGTGGCCCACATTTCTCCCTGCTGGCATACTCACCCCAGGAGGGTCCCTGCCTCCTTGGACTTGTAGATGTCACACTTGTACAAGGGGCCAATGTGTCCAGCTGCTTTGCAGAGGGCTTCGTGGAACTGGAACTGAATCACAAAGCTGACAAAGTACCTGCAAATGCATCAGAGAGATGTAAGTGGGACTGGGCTGCATAGATAGGCCACCTCTGGTGTTTCCAGGTCAGGTGGAGCAATAGCCTGTTCACAGATGTGCAGTTTGCTCTGAGTTGCCAGGGGAGCAGACATCCACATCCACATCAGTCTTCAGTTGGGCCAGAGAGTGTGGCTACATGGATGTGCACAGACACATGCAGAGCTGCAGTCCAGCAGAAGCCACAGGGGGAGCTGAATGCCCAACAATGTAAGGAACAATGTAGGCTTGGCGCAAAGTGTCACATTGTGACCTACAGCCTTACAGGGTGCACATCATCAATAACTGAGCGCTGGCAATGCTGTTAATACAGCCCTGAACACACAACACTGCAGCACCAGACTTTCCATGAGTCACTCATCCAAGAAGTATCTGCGAGCAGAGAGGAGCCCCCCTACAGCCAGAGCTGCATAGGGTAAGTTCTGAGTGCTGCATGTCCATTTCTGAGCCTGATCTTCAGGGGCTATGAGTTTTCTCACCCCCTTGTTGTGGAGGAGGCATTCTAGCGGCTCACACTTTCTGCTCTGAAAATTCCCCAGGTGTCAGCACCAAGGTTGGTTGTCCTGTTGGCCCTGCTCAGGACCATGACTTAAGTGATGCAAGGGATCCAATATTTATTACTGGACACACCTAAGGGGCCATGGCCCATCACCTCCCCAGGGTGCTCTCTTTGCAAACAGCTTGTGCCAGCATATGACTCACTATAAATTGCTCTGTAGCATCCCCCTTCCCCGCAGAAGTTTATAGGTTGCCCATGATCCTGCAGCTCAGGGGGATTGTTATCCATTAGGGTGACATTTAAGCATGAACATTTCTGGTGCCCACAGTTTTTATGGCTTGACTGTGGTGAAACTGCAGCCCAGAGGCCTGGTGAATCCCCATTAGGTGAGGACCAATGAGCCCATGTCCGGTCCACAAACTGGGGGTGCATACACACTTCCTAGGCCTGTCCCACACTGTCAGCCCCTTTCCTTGGTCACTGTTCCCCACCCCTCTCAGGTCCTGGGCTACCTACAGATTGACTTAACACACTCTTACTTGGCTCCGTGTGGAGGACGGGGTGCTGACTTGCATGGTACCTTACCTGACATACGGCACATTGGCAGGGATGTGGAACTTGGCACCAGGATCAAAATCAGCTTCTGACCTGGGCACAGGTGGGCACAACCCCTGGTATTTCAACCTGCAGAGGACAAAGAGAAGAGTGAGGCTTAGGAACCTCTGTCCAGAAAGAAAAAGGAAGCAAGAGGCTTAGTGTAACTGGGATAGGGGGCATTTGGGGCAGGAGGACTGGAGAGGGCAGCAGCTAGAATAGACCAGGGCCAGTGGTGGGATGAAGTGGCCTGGCAGCAGGTGGAGATTTAGTCAGTCTCCTGGAGGCTGATCAGGTAGAGTACAGGGCTGTGGGCCTGCAGCAAGAAATGGGAAGGAGTGTCATGCACTATCATATCCCACTGGAAGGAGGGACCATTCACATATATGGGGAGGGGTTATCCAGGCCAGGGCATGGCCATGGGTTAGAGTGAAGTCCCTGCCCTCAGACAAGAATAGCTATGTGCTGTCCAGGAGTTCAGTTTTCTGCAACCCCTCCAGCTGATGAAGCCCAAGGAGGACCTGAGGTTCCACCACTGTTGGTTATATTCATCTTCCTTTATCCGCCCGTCAAACACCTTCCACCTCCACTGGTCCATAAGGTAGCCAAAAGGCACAAAGGCAATCTTGTCCAAGGCAATGCTCATCAGGTAATTGATGTCACTCTCTGTGGAGTGGGAGAGAGGATGGGAAGTTGTTAAGGCAGTACTCATTCCAGTCAACGGCCTGGTAGCAATGCCACTGCATAGACCTGTGGAGAACTTAGGAGGGGTCCTGCAAGACATTGCAGGACCCAGCATTGCTGCAACACAGTGTAACACACTGTGTGCCTAACACCTCCCCCCCAGCTTTGTTCTCAGAACCAGGGTGGTCCATACACTCCTTCAGTCTCTGATGAACATCAAAGGGTCAGAGAGAGGAAGCAGCCAAGAGTAGAGGTGTGCCTGTACTTCCTGGTCGTAATCTTCCTGCCTGAACATCCCACTTGCCCCCATCGTGGAGGGGAGATGACCAGATACCTCCATGTTACTGAGCTGCTCCATTGTCTGGCAAGGGTATGTGGAGGATGTGAGGCAGCCCATTCCAAGTAGACAGTTTATATGCCATGACTTCCAGCATTGCCCTGACTCCCATGGCTGCCTTAGCTTGCTGAGTCCATGGGAGACCTATGGAGTGGTCATGGGTTTGACTGAACTCACCCATATTATCCTCAACCTGAGGAAGAAGGTTGATGCTGTGCAGGTGCTTAGGGGTGGAGACTGACAGGGCCATGACATCCCCAATGGCCTCATGGAAGCCAGGGTTGGCTCCATCACGGAAAGATATGGGCTGGTCCTTGTACTGCAGGAAGTACTGGACGTGGCCCATCTCATGGTGCACAGTGATCAGGTCATCCATGTTCACCACCGTACACTGCTTAATCCTAGAACACAAAGGTCAACAGCTAGCATGAGACAAGGGCGAGGACAGACAGAGACAGATAGAAGATATGGGGGTGGAGAAGGAGTGCTATACCTAGACTCTTTCTCACGCACGTGTAGTCACACAATGAGTCATTTCCCACATCAGTATCCCTATCCCAGGGGCTGAAGCAGAGTTCCTCTATGGTCCTGCAGACATGCTGGGCTGACAGCCCTGTGCTGCAGTGCACAGTTTCTCTCTGGCTCTTCTGGTGCTCTGCTCAGATCCTTTTGCAGGCAGTGATGAGCTGCACCTGCCTGCTGCCCTGGACCAAGGCTATGACACTGCTCCTTACCCTGCTCCATCTCTGGGCAGGGAGGGCCAACCCGGCCCTGGTGCTGGATTTGGCAAACAGGCAAAGCTTCAGGTATGTGCCAGACAGCAGTAGGCAAAAAGCCTGCAGGTCAAGCAGCTGCTGGGAGTCTTCTGGGCACACCCAGGAGTTCCACTGATGCTTGAGGGGACCTAGCTAGTCACAAACCAGTATGACAGCCATCTGGGTACTAGCAACAATGCCAAATTGAGTGCAATATTGTGGGCACTGGTGCCAGACTCCAGGGAATGGGAGTTGCAACAGCAGCAGGCCTTTTGGCCAAGGCTCTAGCTAGATTCCTCTGCTTTGCTCAATTCCAACTCTCCTGAAGGGCACGGTACCTCCCAGCCCTTTCCCTGGCTCCCCAGGGGCACCTGAAGTCCTTGCGGTTGTAGAAGTCCCAGGCTGAGGCATGGCACACCACTTCCCGCCCATCCGATGGCTTCTCAATCATGGACTTGTTCCAGAATTCCTGGGGCATGGGGATCAAGCCCAGAGAGGTGAAGAAATTGTCTGACTCCTGAAACATCCTCTTGGGGGTCCAGTTCTGCACAGACAGTGAAGACCATACATGAGAGTGGGAGAAAACACAAGGGCTTTGGCAATCGCATGAATGGCAGGAAGCCGGAGCTGGTATCACAGCTCCACTTCTTGACTCTGGAGCTTAGGCTGTGATCCTGATCCCCTTGGGGCAAAGTTCCTATTGTATGGGAGCAGGATCTGGCCCTCAGAACAGTGAGCGAAGGGGAGGGCAGAAGTGAGTAAGCAAAGGGAATACGTTTTGGAAAGGGCTTGCTGCAGAGCTGGGGCTGAGCTCTGATAGTGACCAGAGGTGATGGGGAAGAGGATGTCAGTGCACAGACTTATCCTGTGGGGGAAGGTGTGAGGGAAGAGTATATTCTGGCTGTGGGAGGTGAGCAGAAAATGCAAGATAGCTATTGTGGGCTCAGGGACTTCCCTGAGACTGCAATCTGTGAAGCTGCCTAGGAAGCTGCAAGTGACACGAACCATGAGGGGCTCCGAGCTTGTGCCTAACACTGACCATTAAAGTCTGTTCTACCTCTAGGCTGGACCTAGAAGGATCCACATGGCCTGATTATTAGGATGAATTAGTAGAAGAACTCAACTTCTCTGCAAGATCCTGTCTCTATAGCTTAAAAGGGTGTCCCATTGATTTCCGGTTTGGATTTGGGTCAGTGTGAGAAGCGTGGGGTCTAGTGAGCAGAGAGCACACTGAGTCCTGGGCTGGTTTAGAGAAGAAGGGTGGTGGGCATCCTATAGAAAGGAAAAAGCATTAAATGGTGCAGGCTCACTAACCTGGCTTTTCATGGCTGGGGTGGCATCCACTTTGGTGGCACTAGGGAAAGGTGTCACCAGATCAAAAATGGCAGACCATGACTGGGCCCACATGTTTCCTAGAGAACCCAGGAAGGGCAGAGAATCATAGAAAAAAGGAGAAAAAGAGAAAGGGACAAAAGCAAATGGTTATTCCAAATCCTTTAATAAGCCAGAACATCACCTTCCTTGGCTATTTGTGAAGAAGCCTAAGGGCTTCTGTCAAGGCTTTGCCCTCCACCAAGACAGCGCGATTTCTGCCCCTCCCTAGTGACCCTCCTACCTCCCAGTCTGAGTCCCTCCACATGCCCCAAACATGGCCCCGTTCCCAACATAATGTGACTGCAAAGCTCCGCTGCTGTACAACACAGTTCAATGAAGATTTGGCATAAACCAATGTAACTGCACTTGCGCAAGTGAGAGGATGGAGGGTCTAATCGGTCAGAGCACTGGGATTAGGGCACTTGCCAAGGGGACCTGGATTAAGTTTCCTGCTCTGCCACAGACTGTGTGTGACCCTGGGCAGGTCACTCAATCTTATTGTTCCTCTGTTCTCCATCTCTGCAAGGAGGGAGCATGGCAATACTCTCTCTCACTAGGGTGCTGGGAGGTTCTGGCCATTGTTTTTTGAGTGCTCAGCCCCTACAGCAAAGGACCTGGAATCAGCAGTAATAGAGCTGTACTGGCTTCCACCAGGCTTTGGTTTGGCTTCAAGAATCCAACATCCTATCACTTAAAGCAGGTGACCACAAATCAGGACCCCAAGGTCCATCTTTGGGACCTGCCACTGACTCCCTTTGTGGTTGTGGGTACATGGCTTAGGCTATAATGTTCACACAAAGTCAGGATACCAGGACTGCATTTCCTGAAGTGCTCAGCACCTGGCACTCTCCCATTGACCTTGGCACTTTGTACAAGCTGGGCCCAACTGTGGCACTGAGCTTTGGGGAATGCTCTGTCCCATAACCAGTGGTCTGAGGTTCAGGGAATGGATGCCTTTAAGACATCTGTGCCCTCTAGGGAATGCCATTTCCCAACAGAGAGAAACCCCATCCATGCTCAGCAGGGCCTTACCTAGCAGGTGGGCTGGGATGGGGCCCTTCAAGTTGATGTACTCTTTCCCATATTTGTTGTAGAGGGCTCGGCGCACATAGGCATGCAGGTTGAGGTACAGGGGCTGCATTTGCAGGTAGAGCTTCTCTAGGTCCTCTTCAAAGGTTGGTGTTTCATAGAGGGATCTCCAGAAGGCACCATTGTCTGCATGACCTGTCCAAAGGCAGGATGAGAACAGAAGCCGTTGGAACTGCCTGATTGGGGCGGGGGGCACATCTCTGCTACCTCATTTGCGGGATGAGAGGTTCCTGATCATGCCCTGCCCTTGGACCATTGTGGCTGGTCCCAAACTCTTCTTCCTTATTTGTCTGCTTTTCCCACTGTAACCAGGCAAAGCCCTAATGTCCACATCCCACATTGCCACCCTGACTTGCCTTTGTCAAAGTTCGTAGTCTCAGCCCACCAAGCACACCAGCAGCATTACTATCAGCCGCTGAGAATAGCCAGCACTGAATAAGTGGTTCCTATCTTTTTCAGACCTAAGACACCCCTCCATAGCTCTTCTGAATTTGACAACACCCAGTTGGGAACCAGGGGCACCCAACACCAGTTGGGTTCCAGGGGCATAACTAGCTATTTCTGCATCCTGGACACATATGTGGGGCAGAGACAGAGTTGTGCTGAGTAGGGGAAGGAGGGGTGGAAGGTCCAGGTACAGTCTTACCCTGCAACAGCCTGGGCTCATCCACGGGCTACAGGCTTACAGTGGGAACCTGATGTGAAGTCCCCATGTCAGCCTCACTCACCCTCTCCTCCATTAACCCTTTCACAGGTGCCATATAGGCAGGTCTCATCTGCATATAGATTGTGGTTGAAAAAGCCTTCATTTGGCTGTGCTGTGAAAGGGTTGACAAAGTAGCTGTTGCCTCACAGTAATATTGGGGGTAGAGGGGAGAGAAGTGCAGGAGGGGCCAGGCAGCAAGGGGATCCTTGACTCTGGCCAGGCAGATTCATCTGGGTCTCTGGGTGAGCCCATGCCACTCGCAGACCCCTGCTGCCAACTTAGGTACTGTCTACCTCCATTCCAGCATCCTTACCATGTTTGGTGCCTAGGACTCGTGCTCCAGTCACCAACACTTCTCTTACCAGGAGGGGGCATGTGGGGTGGACCAGGAAAGGCTGCAAGAGAGGGGGTCCTGCTGCAGCTGCTTCCCAGTCCACCCAGCATGCCCCTCCTGGAAACAAAGTCATGCTGGGCAGCTTAAACTGGCCACAGCAGCACTGCTGGCTCTGTGGCACCCTTGAAAATCTTTCACATAATCCTGCTTGAGAATAGGGTGGCTCTATTGATATGAAACCAGATGCCTTTATGTCATAAAGGCATTGGGTTTTGTATCAATAGAGGACAGAATAGCAGAAAACCAGAATGTCCTCTAAGATGGCCATCCTACTTGAAAACCACTGTTGGGAGTTGTCACCAGGGACTGAACATGTCAATTCCAGAACTACAAACACAAGCTGATGTCCCTTGAGCCAAGGAAGCTACCTCAAGAATCCTCCCCTATAACAGATCCATATGCTCTGAGGACCAACTGTTGGTGTATATCCCAGCCTGGCTAGAGCCTGATGGCTAGGGAGCTCTCCTCAGGCTGAGGAAGGCCCAGGACCCTCTTCCTGAGCTTTGCAAAAGCAGCCATGTTTCAGGGATTGCCACACTTCTCCAGAGTCTGAAATTACTTGGCCTCCAGGGTAAGGTGCCTGCTTTCCTCATCCTCTATTGTGCCTTATTTTTTAGTGATGGGGACATTGCTAGTAAAAAATTGTTAGGGCGTTACTGGGTGGAGGTCCCTTCACATCACTTGGATACCAGAGGTGCAGAAAGAGCAGCAGCTGCCAAGGATCTTTCACAAGATAACACAACAAACCCTGAAGTCCTGACTCAGCCCCTGACTCTGGGAGGTGCTGAGCCCCTCCAGGAAGCACTGCGGACCCAGTGAAGTCAATGGGGCTTGCATGGCACTCGGCACCCCGTTTTCAATAAGCCCCTGTGATCCATTTGCCATTAATCTCTATTGGAGCAGGATCAAACTTCTAGATCTTGTTTGAGGCCCAAATCCTGAGCAGTGCTGAGTCCCCATAGATCTGTCAGACTTCAGAGAGTTTTGTCTGAGTAAGGGATTCATGAGTGAGTGCAGGGAGCTGGTGGCCTGTGGCTGTGGGAGAGTAGGGAAGCAGAATGACTGAGAGCAGCTAGGCCTGTGAGGGCCATCTTCCACTGGAGAAGCAGGCACCACAATGGGAAGCTGACCATTGAGTCTGGCTGCCTTGTTGCTTAGCTCCACATATCTCTTGTATTTGGTTCTGATTTGATTCCCAGAGGCATCCCGCCAGCCCTTCCAGGCGAAGAGGAGCTCATCATAATCCCTTGAGGTGGCGAGGATGTTGGTAAGGTCTACAAAGGGAAAAAAAAATGAAACTCACAGTCTCCCTGCTGTGTACCTTCCCACTGTTGGACAGACCCTGGAGAGGCCTGAAGATCTCCCTTCCCCCCCTACCGTAGCTTAGCACAAGAGCACAGCTCCCAAGGCTCATCCCCTTCCCAGGCTCCTTTCTGAGAATCCTTCCACCGTAACCCACTCCACATGCCCATAACACACTTGGTGAGATGATTGTTCCCCAACAAAGTTCTCCCTCTGCTTTTCTTCACCAGGTCTCCTACTCCTAAAATCCTCCTGGGAGAACCATCACTGGTCATAGTTTCCTCTGTGTTTTCTATGGTCATCTATGTTTCACATGCTCAGGAGTAGAACCTCATCCAGCAGGGGACATGCCAGTTCTCACATGGCAACAAAGTAGGCAGTGGCAAATGGTGCCAGGCCTGACTTGGTCCTAGGCTCCTCTGGGTTTTAGGCTTTGGAGCTAAACATCAGAGTTTAACATCAGAATTACATGGGCCTCTAAAAACATTCATGAACTTCCCTCCCAGTTTGCTGCCCTATAGGTGGAGGTTCCTTCTTTTCTAGGGCATCTCCAAAGAACTCAGAGAAAAGTCCTCCGGAGACTTTTCTACAACTTACCAGGATCCAGTGGATAGCACTTGTCATTATCTTTGCAGACCTTGGCTATGCTGTATGTGGTCTCCATGTCCGAGAGAAGTTGGTTGTACTGAGAAAGAAATTGGATCGCGTTAGACAAGGATTCCTGCTTGCATGGTAGAAGATGGGAATACGTCACTGCCCACTGACTGGTGCCAGCTACCCTGCTCTAGTGCCTGCCATGCAAGAACTCCAAACGCTCTAGGGACACAAATGAGTTCAGTCTCACCACTGCCCAAAATGCAGACCTGTGTGTGTCTTGAAGTGAATGTGGATGTGGCTGAGGCACAGACGGAAGAAGCTTATCCAGACTCAATAAATGAGTCACAGACAGAGTTATGGGCCTCAATTCCTACCTTGCAGAGTGCCAGTAACCCTCACATACCTCAGAGCAAGTGCACCTACAGCACCGACCCAGCCATATGGGGGTTAAGGAGAAATCTTCATGAGGTGCCAACAGAATAGATCCAATGAAATACAGCTGGCAGTGGCACCTCCATACAGAAATGGTGGTAGATGCATTCCCCCCGCCCCACTCCTCTGTATTCATTACAGTACTCTCACTGTTTTATTAACCATTTGTTGACTGTATCAGAACAGAAGATCCTGGATCTCTTTACAATGAGATTTTCACATTGACATGCTTGGGAGCTGAGAGAAGTACTTCTATACTGAGCATTGACTTGCTCACTGTTACTTTTTAAATTTTCTTTACAGCGAGTGAAAATAATTTGCATTTTAATAGGGGCAGGTGCTTTTTTCCTGAGCCTTCCAGAGCCCACAAGCCCCAATCCTTCCAAGGCTCCAGGCTGATGGGTAGAAATGATTATGGCTGCATTATATTTGTACCGCCATATCATTCATAGAAAGAGATCGAGACAGAAGGAAGGACACTTTGTGCAATCACTATCTGGATGGTGAAAAACACACGATCTCAGATCACACAAAATACAAGCTGGGGCCCATTTTTTGATCTCAGCTGGAACCCTGTGATCTCAACAGCAAGTTGGGATCAACCTGTCTCTACATCCTTCTTCAATTCCTTCTTCAGCTCTCTCATCAATGCAGGGCCCAGGCACAGCCTAAAATAGAGGACAAATGCAACTTGGAGCACTTCGCAAAGCAGCCTAGAGGACCCCTCACTCTTCATAGGAGGGTGCTATGGGAGAATCCAGGCCCCAGTGTGCCTGGATGTTCGGATTTATAGTCTTTGGAAAAGTGCTTCCTTAGAGGCAGAAATGGTGTTCACCTCTGTTTGGAAAGCAGTTAGTGTACTCTCTCCAGGGGCTCCCCATGAACCAGGTTGGCAGCTACAATCTGCCCCATGTTACACAAGTCAGGAGTAGATGATAGGCTCCTGAAAGGGCCTTTGGGTGGACATGTTTGGCTGTGCTTTCAGAGCACTCTCTTGCCAATCCTGCTCACCTCCTCCAGCTCATTCTTGGGCAATGCAGCCCTCTCAATGTCGCTCAGCTTCTTAAGGATGCGCTTCACGCTCTGGTCCTGAAAGTCAGAGTAGTCGAACTGCCGGGCCTTCATGCCATACTGCAGGGTGTGATTGGACATCAACAGGTTTTTTTCCAGCTGCAAGACCAAGAGGGGATAGCAGAGGAAGTGCCCCATGGGGCTCCATCAGACACAGGTCACTGTTAAGGATGCTGCAGCATGCAATGGGCAACTAAGGCATTTCTTTCCCATGACTGGCCAGGGACCAAGTCTAATCTGTAAACAAGGAGCAGTTAGGAATGTCTCTTGGCCATGGGCAAGGATACTAGAGGAGGGTATCTCCTGACATGTGGATGAAGCTCCCTGGCAGAAGCAAAGGCTGCTCTAGTTTTCTGTGTTGTCTGCCTGCCTTTGCCTTCACTGTCAGACTATTGCCTATAGCTTGTTTTCATACCATGATCTGCTTATTGTGCTCAGTGATGTTGGTGTTGTATGTCCAGGATGCTTCGGTGTAGGCATTCCACACCACTTCAGCTGTTCGGTTGTACTCTGCCAAGAATTCTTTAGCTTGTGCTTCATCCGCTATTTTATCTAGGAAGAGATGGGGGTGAAAACACAATGGTGAGACAGGCAAGAAAACTTTCCCCTCTAGAGAGCAACCCCTCTTTGGAAACTCCATGGCTGAGCCCTTCCCAGCACTGGAGGCACAGCCTGGGGATGTGATGGAGACCTGGGAAATATCTGCATTCCTGTCCTGGTGGCCCCTGAGAGAGAAGTGATAGGAGAAGCCAGCAGGCAGGTGGGAGATGGTGGAGCATCTGTCCTTATTCATTTGGACAGGGCAAGGTGTCAACAGGACAAGTACTGGATTCTAGACCCTCCCAATCAGCCAATCAAGAGACAGGACAGGGAAGATGATCTGTTACATCAGGAGGACAGGGATTACTGTAACAGAATAGACCATAGGTCTCTTCAGCTGTGTGTGGCCCATGGCACATGATTAATAGTGAGGTGAAGTACCTTGCGAAACATGATTGCACAGTGATCTCTAGACCTGAGCTGATGACCAGTCTATGCTGCATTCTTTCTCCCTATCCCAGCACACCATGCACCAGCAGATATTGCATGTGTACATGGATTAACAATGTCACACTCCATCTGTCTCTGCACCCCTTCCAGCCACCCCAGACCCAGCTCTGGGGCAAAGAGACAGCGGGGGAGCTTTACCAATGCCCTCAGGGTAGCCCTCAGGAACAGGTGGGCGCCACTCAAAGTCTGGCCAGCCCAGGGTTTCCTGGGTCTTGTTGTTCTGTTGCTCCAGCCATTCTGTCACAGGTTTGAAGTACTCCAACAGTGCCCCAGCATCCATCCTACTGGTGCCAGTCATACTGAACAGGATTTCTTGCCATGGCTTGGAAGAACCAACTTTCAGCATTTCACTGCAGAGAACCAGAATAAGAAATGCCACTGTGAGACACTGAGAGGGGCAGGGCAAGAACCACAGACCTTGGAGCTTTGCGGAGCAAAGGACAAGCACTCAATTCTCATGGCCACTGTCCATACTAGGCATCACAATGGATGGCACTACAGAAGAGTTCAAGGACTCCCTCCACTCAAGCATTGGCTAATGGTTAAATTGATCACTGCTTCAATTATAAGACAGTGATCCCTCTGGATACCAATGGTCCTATGCTGCTAGGAAGATGACACCCTCCACTCTGCATTCAGCTCTCACTTTGTAACTGCGTTGGGACAGGCCCCATTTCCATTTGATATCATGTGCAGCACCATGAACAATGTCCCTTGATTAGCAAATCAGCTTAGATTTGCAAAGTTACCCTAAGGATTTTGTCATTTGACTGATATTAAAAGGAGTGGCCAGGTGGCTGTTACAAAGGGCTCCGCTTATTTGCTTGGAAAGCAAGTCATACAAGGAAAGGTGATGCCTCTGAATGCCAACGCACAGTCAGTATCTCGTGTAGATACGGCCAGGGGTGATCTAGGACTAGCTATGCCTACTGCTATGGGTATTTTCCATGATTCTGGGCTTTGCTGTTTGCCACATGGGGCCAGGAGCAATTTCCCCCCTTCCACTGCTACATGTGTCAGGGGTCTTTTTGAAGTCTTCCTCAGATGCATTGGGTGTTGGCTGCAGCCAAGGCTGGGGATTTGGACTGGGGTCTGCCAGTGCTCATGCTAGGACTTAAACCCAGAGGTTCCTGGCTGCGGCATCTTGCCCCACTGTTCAGGGTCAGACTGATACCCATATTTGGGGTCAGGAAGGATTTTTACCCCATAATAAGATTGGTATGGGCTGTGGGGATTTTTGCTTTCCTCTGGAGTGGGGGTGGGGAGGTGGGGGAAGGGAATGACCCTCCTCCTTGGACCTCTTGAGCATATTTTAATAACCTGTGCAGCAGCAGAATATCGGCTGCATGTTTCCCTTGCTTTACCTGTGGCAGATTAGGTTGTTATGTCTTGTAGCTGTGTCAGGGTTGACTATAATTTTGCTAATAGGTTAGACAGTGGATTTGTATAGGTTGGCTTGGATAGGGATGTTCCTGCCTTAGGCAGGTGGTTAAACTTGATGACTTCTGGGGCTCCCTTCCAGTTCTACTTCTCTATGATTCAGGGTCAGGGAGTCCTTGAGACAGGTAGCATTGTCTAGGGACAAAGCCCCTTTAAGAACTGACATCTGGAAGGGGTAGAGGAGACAGAAAGCAGCTGGGAAAGGGTCTAGTGGTTCTCAGCAAAGGCTGAAAGAGCACAGCTGAAGATGAGCCCTCCAAAGGGTGATACTGGAGAAGACACCTGGGGATTAGGCTCTGAACCCTGCAGCCTAACCATGGAAAGATCATTGCTTGTGATACTTTCTGATCATATAGTTGATGAATATGTCTGTGCCCTAAATGTAGGGCCTGGCCTGACTTCAGGCTGTGGCATTAGTTCTTCATGTGCTGGGGAAGACAGGACAGCAACCTATGGTGGCTTGGAAAATCCCATCCATGAAACATAATCACCCAGTGGCTATTCCAGCATTGGCCTCCTGCTTTCATTGGGATCCTGTGTGTGAGTCACAGCAGCAGGACAGACAGACTGCAGTGCCAATTCTGGGCAGCAGCCTATGCCTATCAGTTCAAAACACACACAAACACAACTGGCCTGTCACCTCCACACTGTCCTCAGGACTCCTTGCTCCCAGATGCTGGCTTGCCAGGCATGGAGTGCTGTTGCTGCTCTGGGCCCATCTTTCCCTGAGGACCCAGGGGACCAGTACAGATGGTTCAAATAGCATTGAATCCTCTACCCTGCTGCCTCACTCAGATCCCAGGTGGGACAGAGTTTACCCTGCAAGGACCACCACCTCAGGCAGCCTAGACATATTCTGAGATGCCTGAAGCAACATTGTCAGAAGTCCCCACATACTAGTTTCAAGGGTGACTGAGGTACTCACAGGAGAGTAAGTTCTACTGCCTTCCTGTGAAACTCAGTTCCTACATGCCTACATCAGTGCTGAAAATGGCACTTAGGCTCCCAAATCACTTCAGCATCTTTGAACACATTACCCCTAGACTCTCAGATTTGCAGAACACCCACACAATCCCCTGTCCAAGAGTCTGGAAGCTTCTTCTTTCTCATAAACACCCATCCCATTTCCTGTGCTTGGACCTGGAGCAGGGATCTCTGGTTTTAAAAACAATAATTCCAGCACTTGAATTAAAAGCAAGTCTTCTCCAGTCAGTCCTTCCATAGGAATAAAGAGTATCCCAGCCCTTTGGCCCCGGAATGGGTAAGATCACCACATACTTCCCAGTTGAACCATTGCACCAGGGATATTTATGGGGAGTTGAGATGATGCTTCTGAGAAAGGTTGCTGTCTGCCAGTGGGATTGTTTGTATTCTTACTGCTGGAGCTGGGACTCTGGTCTGAGTAGTTCACCTTTGTCTCCCAGATGCCTATACACACACATGCACCTTCCCCTTCCCTATCCCTCTCACCTGAGTTTTGTTCCAGCTTCTTTGGACTGGTAGATGTCACAGGTGTGCAGGGGGCCTTTATGGTTGGCAGCTTGGCACAGGGCTTTGTGGAACTGGAACTGCAGGATGAAGCTCACAAAGTATCTGCAAAGAGAGCAGGTGTCACAGCATGGGAAACTAAGAGATGGGCCCCAAGAGTGACTGCAGCTGTCTGCCTCTGGGAGAAGGTGCCAGCCCCCGACAAAGTACCTCTGGGGGTTGTGATGCCCTTTCCTATCATCAGCATTTTCTCATTTTTCAAATCATTCTGAGCAACAAAGAGCCCTCATAGGGTTGGCTCAGCAGCCTGATGAGACCACTGATCTTTAAGCTTGAACAGTGGGTTTTGCTTTGATGAAGGGAGTGAAATGAGGGCACTTGGGCCAGAGGCAGGTGCTGCATGCATTTCACAGGCTCAGTCCTGTATTGTCCTTTAGTCCCTGCCCTTGCAGACCTGGGCTCTTCACACAACCCTGTCCTGCACCCCAGGAATAACCCATGGCCTCCCACTGCCCTTGCATACCCTGCCCATGCTGTGCCCTGGTTGTGACAGGAATGTCAATGTTGCCACTTGCAGCTCTCCTACCTGATGTAGGGTGTGTTGGCAGGGATATGATACTTTGCACCAGGATCAAAGTTGGTTTCATTCCTTGCAATAGGAGGACATATTCCCTGGTATTTTGTTCTGTAAACAAAGGGGGGAAAGTGAGGGGAGAATAATGAGTATTTGCATGAGGCAGGAAGAAGGCAACAGATACACCAACGGTTAATGAGTGCTGAGTATAGAAGGGCAACAGGGAAGGAAAGGGGAACACAATGGAGACAAGCTTATGCATATCTAGGTAGGAAATCATAGCACATAGTTCCACCTCTCCTTCCACATGCTGTCCAGCTTTCTGTCTATCCATCTGCCCATAGATCTACCCACTGCTCTATCTGCACATAGAGGCATCCTAAACCTGTTAGTCTATCCACCTACCAACCAACATATCAGGCTATCACATACATACCTATGTATCTATCCATTCACATACACATACATTCGTTCAATCAGCTGCCCACCCACCCACCTGACCCAGACCAAGGATGAGCTGTCTTGTGTGTCTTCTGATATCCTGCAACACAGACTTGGTCACAGGTCTCTCCACTTCCAGTCCCAGCCAGGCATCAGGAGAGCTGGGGCAGTCATACAAGTTGGCCAAAGGTGATGCCGCCCTGAAAGGGCTCGGTGTGAGGTTGGGGCAGTGCTTTGTCTTCTCCAGACAGGTTTGTTCCTGCTCCTATGTTCTATGAGGAAATGTTACTGGTGTTGCTTTTATTTACTCCATCTCACATCAGGGAAGAGAATGAAGATACATGGGCAGCTCAGGGGGTATCACAGCCTGTTTTCACTGCACACCTTTCAAATAATCAGCAGCACAAAGCTTGTCCTATTCACACATTTGTGCACATCTGAGTGCTCATACATGGCACACTCACCAAACACACATGTATATGCATGCATGTCTAATATACATGCATGCCTATCATACACACACCAAACAACCTTGAGGTAAACAGACTATTCCAACTTTTCTCTGAGCCTAACCTGCATAAAATGAACAGATCCAAACAGGAGATTTTACCACATCTTTAACTCTCCTATGAAATATGAACTTTCATTTCTTCCTAGGAGAACTTTATAATCTTTTCTCCTATGCCTGAGAAGAGTGCTTGTGCCCAAAAGTCTGCAATAAAAGATTTTGTTTGTTGTTGCAAAAATCTAGTTGGTGTAATAAAAGATAGCCCCTCTACCATGAGTTCTGATTCCTTTTGTCTCTAAGACCAATACGGCTACAACCTGGATACATATCATGCACATATATATGCATGCATACTCAGAAACCCCATGCACACAGGTAGATGCCTGAACAATACACATGTGCAAATGAACACACATATAAGCATGCACTGTACATTCCTCTGGACACAAAAGTGCTTGGACACACTTGTGCACTCATGCATGCACACACAACAAACACACACACACACAGCATGGTCCCATTTACCTCAGGTACCACCAGTCATAGTTGTAGCGGTTTGGTGAGGTACGCCCACTGAAGACGTTCCAGCGCCACTGGTCAATAAGGTACCCAAAGGGCAGGAAGGCAATCTTCTCCAGGGCCATTTTCAGCAGATAATTGATGTCATTCTCTACAAGAACATCAGAGTTTAATCATGTCAGGAAAGGGGCTTTGCTAAAGGCAGGCTTTTATCCAGGCTTCCTGGAGAGAGCACCCAGCTGCCCCATGGCAACTCAGAGCTCGTCAGGGGCTGCCTTCCCCTTGGACAAGGAGTGCAGGCTCTGTAACTAAGACTCAGGGTTTGACATGCCCCTTTCTATCACTAATGGGGGCACTAGATATTCCTTTTAGCTGGCCTGGATTTATGGTGGGAAAAGCAATTAACATGGACCTGGCCCCTTCCAGCTGTGGTAGTGGTTCATGCCCATTTTCCATTTGTGTAAGAAACAGGGCACACGGCACAGATATAGGGAACCAGGCCATATATGTCTACAGTAGGGGTGGATAAAATATGGCCCACTAAGGGATTTTGTCCAGCCTGTGGAGGGTCCCATGGCCCCATCTGGCTTAAATGCAAGGGACAGCCCAGGAAGGGACATGCAGCTGATCCTGCTATCATCAGGCACATGGCAGGGTAGGGGCAGCACGACGGCCAGAATCTGCTTCCTGGCAGCCCCAGTGGTGGCTCCTTCTGGCTGCTACTGCTAGTGTCTCCGCCACTCCCAGACCTGGCCCTACTGCCTGGGCACCCTGATCCGTCTCCCCACACCTACCACCAGGGACGCCAGATAGAGTGGGTGGGCAAGGTCTCCATGGAAACCTGCTGAGACCCCTCCAGATAGGATGCACTCGATTGGGTAGATGGAATGGGGCCATCGGTTGGTGTGAAGTGGCATCCAGAAGTAGGATGGGTGGGCCAGGGCAAGGGCCAGGATCCCAGAGCAGAGACAGAGCAGGGCTGGGGCCCAGGGCAGAGCCATGATCCACTCCCTGCACACTCCTGCCCTGCAGGCAGTGGATTGGGGCTCTGCCCCAGGCCCCAGTCCCATGCTGTCACTGCCCCATGATCCATCCCTGGCCCCTGCCCACCTGTCCCATTCCTAGATGCTGTTCCTCGCCTTCCCACAGCCCCATCCCATCCACTGGGTATAGGGCGGACAAGTCTGGGTCAGTTAGTATTAATTAATCAACAGCTCACCCAAATTCCTAAAGTGTCCTTCCAGTCAAAATAATTGCCCACTCCTGTGTGGCAGGTGGTTCTATGGTGCTTGATGTCAAAAGGCCATATCCAGGCCCCACAAAGTTCAGCAGAATGCGCACAAAGTTAACAACTTAGAAAACACCCTCACAGGTCACTAATTTGACAGCATCGTGGATGGTCACTGCCCTCCAGAAAGAGCCAAGTAAACAGGATAACATCTCCCCTTCTGGGGCATTACAACCATATGGGATATTTCCCTCCCACCCCCACTATGCAGCCTTAGAGTACAATGTCCCAGAGGAGCCAGCCCAAGGCTGTAGTTGGTAGCAGCAGATGAAGAAACAAGAGGAGGACTCTGGCCATTCAGGAAAAACAGCCTACAGTTAAACAGGACCTCCTCAGCTTTGGGCTGAGCAGTCATGTGCTCCAACCCTCCCACTTCTCCCTTCACAGTCCCTTCACTCCAAGTCTACCCCTTTTCTCCTCTTCTCCCCTTCTCTGTTCCATCCCCCTTTCCTTTCCATTAAGTTTGGGGTGTCAAACATAGGGTCTATGGGCTGGATCTGGTCCAGAAAGCTGTATGCTCTGGCCCATGGATCTCTGAACCAATCCCATGTGCTGCATGAGGCATGCACTGGCATGCAGCACAGGAGGTCAGTCCAGGGTATGTCCTGCATATGGCACCTGCACAGGACTGGCTCTCTGTGCTGGCTCTAGGGCCAATCTGGATCAGGCTGTGCCAGTGCCAGTACACAAGGCTGGTCCTGTGGGGCACCACATGTAGTGTGCACCTCATGGTGCTGCAGTGAGTCCAGTCTGCAAACCATGTGCAGCAAGTACTGGCCCCAGGGATTGTGTGTGGGCTGGACTTGGCACTGCATGTGGCACAAGGCATGGACTCTGGATAGGTTCATCCTTCCTTCTCACTAGTGAAATGTTACCAGCATTGCTTCTGTTTACTGCATCTCACATTGGGGCAGAGAATGAAGAGACATGGGCAACTCCTGGGGTTACACACAGATAGCCTGAAGCCTGATCTGGTCTGGTCCCAGAGACAGTATGCAGGGCCAGTCTGGTGGGGTGCTGCACACAGCCTATGCCCCAGATCTCCTGTGCTGTGTGTACGTTACATGCACAGTAGGCCCTGGAGGGGACTGGCGTGTGCTGCATGTGGTTCACAGGCTGATCCTGGCACTGTGGGTGCTGCATGTGGGCCTGCAGACAGGCCCAGTGACCCTCAACTAGCTCATGGGGCCAAATGAGTTTGACATTAGGGCTGTGCAAAACAGCACCATTCTGTTTCGACTTGCGTTTTGATGTTTCAACAGAACAGCGTTTCGTTTTGAATTTTGTTTCGATTCGAAACTGCTGTTCTGTTTTGTTTCGTCAAAACAGTTTCACTGTTTCAACCCTGTTTTGACGTTTCACCCACAGGCTATAATGGGGAAGCTTGAAACAGCCTATAACTTTGTCATTTCTGCCCTGATTTGGATGAAAATTGCAGGAATGGTAGCCTCTTCTGAGGGCATGAAGCTTGCCAAGTGTCAAGGAGATAGGTGTAGGGAATTCAGGGAAAATTCACCTCAAAGTCTTGAAAGCAAAAAACTCATGTCACATGTATGTGTTAAGCCACAGTGGGGTCAAAACTGCAGACCTGCTAGCCCCTGCTGAGGCAACGAAGCCTGCCAGGTTTCAAAGAGATAGGTGCAAGGGTTTGGGGGAAACTGAACCTCAAGCTGCGGACAAGCAAAACTCATAGTTTCTAGTGCCGGAAGGGACCTGAACAGATCATCAAGTCCAACCCCCTGCCCTGGGCAGGAACAAGTGCTGGGATCATAATACCCCAGCCAGATATCTATCCAACCTCCTCTTGAAGACCCCCAAGGTAGGGGAGAGCACCACCTCCCTTGGGAGCCCATTCCAGAGCCTGGCAGCCCTAACTGTAAAGTAATGCCTCCTGATATCAAGCCTGAACCTAGTCTCAATCAATTTGTGGCCGCTATTCCTTGTTATCCCAGGTGGTGCCCGGGGGAACAGAGCCTCACCTATTTTCCTCTAGTCCCCCCTGGTGAGTTTATAGATGGCCACCAGAGCCCCTCTCACTCTTCTCTTGTGGAAGCTGAATAGATTCAGGCCCTTTAGTCTATCTTCCTAGGGCCTGGCCTGCTGCCCCCTGATCATGCAAGTGGCCCTCCTCTAGACCCTCTCAAGGCTAGCCACATCCTTCTTGAAGTGCGGCGCCCAAAACTGGATGCAGTGCTCCAGCTGCGACCTGACCAGCACTGCATAGAGGGGAAGGATCACCTCCTTGGACCTGTTTGAGATACATCTGTGGATGCATGACAAGGTGCGGTTACCTTACTGACCGCTTCCTCGCATTGGTGACTCATGTCCATCCTGGAGTCAACAGTGACTCCAAGATCCTTTTCAGCCACTGTATTGTTGAGAAGGGTGTTCCCCAGTCTATAGGTGTGTTGCAGGTTCCTTCTCTCTAGATGCAGCACCTTGCACTTGTCTGCATTGAATTCCATCCTATTCTCATCCGCCCACCTCTGTAATTTGTCTAGATCTAGTTGTATTCTGTCCTCCCCTCCAGTATACCCACTTCTCCCCACATCTTTGTGTCATCAGTGAATTTGGGCAGTGTGCTTTCCACCCCCACCTCCAAATCACTGATAATTGGTGACGTGGGTGATATGGGTGACACTGTGTGTGTCTTAAGGCGCAGCAGGGTGAAAACTGCAGGCTTGCTAGCCCCTCCTAAGGCCACAAACCCTGCCAGCCTTGAAGGAGATAGGTGCAGGGGCTCTGGGGCCCTGCACCTCTGGCTGCTGACAGGCAAAACTTGTGTCATAGGTGCTTGTGGGACTGTGTCTGTCTTGGGGCACAGGAGGGTGAAAACTGCAGGCCGGCTAGGCCCTGCTGCGGCCACAAAGCTGTTAAGGAAACCGGTACAGGGGGAGTCTGGGTTCTGGGGCCCTGCACCTCTAGGTGCTGACAGGCAAAACTCATGACATGGGTGGGTGACACTGTGTGTGTGTTAAGGTGCACCCTCACTCAACTGACTCCAAGGCAGAAAGCAGGGCAGTTCAAACAATGCTGCCTTTTATGCAGTTTTTCCATCCCTCCCCCAGAGCATTGGGATTGGAAAGGACCTCAGGGAAGGATGACAGTCGCTGGCCAGCTACACAGTCAATAATAAGAGCACTCTTTCCCCTCTCTTCCCCCTCCCTCTCCTTACTTTAGTTTCTGTTTCCCTGCAGGCAAGCCCAGCTTGACTTTGAAACTCGAAATATTTGAAAATTTCAAAACATTTTGACTTGCTTCATGTTGTTTTGAGGCTGTTTTGAAGCTCTCTGTTTTGTTTCCATTTTGCTGTTTTGAGCTTGAAACGAGTCGAAACAGCATCGAAACAAAACTGCCAGTCAAATTTTGCACAGCTCTATTTGAGATCCCTATACTAAGCCAATCCCATCCTAACTAGCCCCCCTCCAAAAATAGCCATGGCTCTAATGTGCCATTTGCTGCCATCACCCAGTTCACTCTGCTTGTGTGTTCTGCCCCTGCCTTCCCCATCCCCATTGAAGCCATAGGTTTTTTGAGTGGGGAGGGGTGGGGAAGCAGGGCAGGGACTGCCGACTGTGTTTAAGCAGTTCCAACCTGATGGCATCAATCCATCATCACTCCCAGAATAAACACTTGTCATAGTCACTGGATCTTAGAAACGTTCCTCTCTTTGCAAAGAAGCCACAGCTCACAGTAGCAGTTTGCAAATGCGTTTGGCTCAATCTACTCTGGTTTGGCTCCACATGTGAGCTGGTAAAACCCAGGTCTGGGATGGATCCTCTCCAATCTGGCAATTTCCCATAAGGAATTAGTTCCTTCTGCTTGCCTTGTGCTGCAGAGGTATCCTGCCAAGCTCTGCTGAATGTGAATGGTGCCATCAAGCCCCACCCTGGGAGCTGGCATCTCCTTGGGGGTGGGATTAATTGGCTGCCAAGGGCTTCCAGCCCCAAAAGAGCCTTTTACAAGGGAATTTTCTGTTCTCTTGGCAGCAAAGGGAGGGGAAGGGAGAAATCCCTATCCCCGTCCTCACCCCCAGTTTAACAGGGGACTCAGATAATCTTGCTGGGTGAAAATGCTGCCAATGTGTAATGATCTCAGAGTGCAGAGAGGGTGGGATGGGACAGCCAGGAGTACGATGCCAGCTGGAACCCCTTCACCCTGGAGCCTCAGGTGAACCTAGGTGTCAGAGTCAGAGGTAGCAGCATGGCTTTCCCAAGCCAACAGAACCCCATTACCCCCATACACCATGAAGAAGGAGAGAGAGAGCTGTGCAGGGCAGGCACAGGGTTCAGGGCACTATCCTTAGATACAGGAGACCCAAGTGCCATTCCCTGCCATAGGGATATAGGTTGTAGCTGTGATGGTCTAAGGACATAAGCAGACAAGGTTCTTTGGGTTTTAACTATTTGGGTTGGTTTAATAAAAGATCAGATTTACCCAAAGAACCTTGTCTGCCTATTCCCTGCCATAGACAACTAGGGTGACCTTGGGCACAGCACTTGGGCAGACAGTTTCCACAGGCATTCAGGCACCCAGTTCCTATTGAGACCTCAAAGCAAACCCAGTGAGGGTGCTTGCTCTGTAGAGCATCCTTTAGCCCAAAGGTCTCATCCCAAGCTGCAGTCACTTCTTCAGGCACTGTCCTCTCCTTCCCTCTAGTCCACAGAAAGAGCCCGGTTTTCTTTGTGCACTGTGTCTGTGTCACCTGCGGCTAGGGGTAGTCGTTGTACCTGTATCCTGGACGACCTGGTCAAGGAGCCCAATCTTCTTGAGGTGGCTGGGGGTGGAGACTGACAGGCCCATAACATCGCCAATGGCCTCATGGAAGCCAGGGTTGGCCCCACTGCGGAAGGTGACAGGCTGGTCCTTGTACTGCAGATAGTACTCAACATGCCCCATTTCATGATGGACGGTGAAGAGCTGCTCCATGGTGACTGTGGT
>NW_017729031.1:113411210-113412058 GCF_001723915.1 Gavialis gangeticus | reverse complement strand
ACAGAAGGAGCCCAGTTTTCTTTGTGCACTGTGTCTGTGTCACCTGCGGCTAGGGGTAGTCCTTGTACCTGTATCCTGGACGACCTGGTCAAGGAGCCCAATCTTCTTGAGGTGGCTGGGGGTGGAGACTGACAGGCCCATAACATCGCCAATGGCCTCATGGAAGCCAGGGTTGGCCCCACTGCGGAAGGTGACAGGCTGGTCCTTGTACTGCAGATAGTACTCAACATGCCCCATTTCATGATGGACGGTGAAGAGCTGCTCCATGGTGACTGTGGTGCACTGCTTTATCCTGCATGGCAGGGGGTGGGGTGTGAGCTGGAGCAGAGGCCTACCTACACACATCCCTTGCACTGGTGAGCACAGGGGCTGCCAGCTTTCCCTTGCTGGGATGCACTCAGCTCCTGAGGCTTCTTTACCCCTCTGAGGGGGGAAGGGAGGCCAGAAAGAAGAAAGACCCCTTCCCCCCGCCCCCCCCCCAAGTCTGATAGGAAGAAGAACAGCCATGTATTGCTGTCTAGCATCCCCTAGGTATTGGATAATCAAAGCAGCACCAAGGGGTGGTGCACTGGGGAAAATGTCCACAATGAGACCTCCTGTAAGTGCATGGAGTAGGGGAGGTGGGGAGGTGGCAAGGGCTTCTACACCTGAGGGGAGGATTTCCTGACCAGCCTGGAGAGGCAGCTAACTCCTGTCTCATTGCTGTGTTAGGATGATGGGGTGGGCACAACAGCACACACAGAAAATGGAAACCAGGGGGCACAGAGGGCTGTTTTTATGGATGTGTACCAGTGCTCATATGGCTACTCTTACCTCCCCCTGTCTGCTTCTGCCAGGTCCTACTGGGG
>NW_017729031.1:113396039-113406210 GCF_001723915.1 Gavialis gangeticus | reverse complement strand
GGATGTGTGCCAGTGCTCATATGGCTACTCTTACCTCCCCCTGTCTGCTTCTGCCAGGTCCTACTGGGGGGGTGTGGGTCATGTGCATAGCACAAAGGGACCATCAGCACCCTGCTTCCACAGGCCATGTCCCACGCACCTGAAATCCTTGCGGTTGTAGAAGTCCCAGGCTGAGGCATGGCATACCACCTCCTGCCCATCCGTTGGCTTCTCCAGCATGGACTTGGCCCAGAACTCTGGGGGCATCCCCAGAAGCCCCAGGGAAGTGAAGAACTCCTCTGAGACCCGGAACATGTGCGTGGCGTTCCAGTTCTGTGCAAGCAGAGACCAGAGGAGGCTGCTGTTATGAGGGCTAACCAGAGGCTGCCCACCTTGGGCCAGTCACATAGCAAGTGCCTGTGTGGCAAGAGGCCACGTTCTGCCTTTGGAGAGAGTTGTTAGAGAATAGGATTAGACTAGATATCAGGAGGCACTACTTCACTGTCAGGGCGGCTAGGATCTGGAACCAACTTCCAAGGGAAGTGGTGATGGCTCCTACCCTGGGGGTCTTTAAGAGGAGGCTTGACGTCTACCTGGCTGGGGTCATTTGAGCCCAGTTTTCTCTCCTGCCCAGGGCAGGGGGCCGGACTTGAAGATCTACTAGGTCCCTTCCAACCCTATGTCTATGAGTCATGGCCAGGTTAAGAATGGAGGCCTCCACTTATCCCACCGATATGGACTATGCAGGCAGCTCTTGATATTGACCTGGCCCCAGCTCTAGTGGCAGCTCCTCAGGGAGAACACCTTTGGTGAAGATGGTGCAGTACACAAAGGTAGGGCCATCCTGGGGGTAGTTGATCTCTCAGCTGGACATTAGCCATTCCCACTAGCCTGGCATCTTAGGTGCAGGTGCAGACCAGGCAGGACAGTAGAGAACAAGACCAATGAGTGTTGACTGTTAGATCTGCTCCTCCTCTCCCCATGGTCACTGTGCTCAGAGGGCCCAGCCTGGGCTTTGTCATCACTCAGCAGGGAAGGGATCAGTAGGCTGCTTTTCTGTTGTTTCCCTCCTTCCTCAGCCATTCCCAGCTCTGCTCCCTGCACTAAGGACCAGACCTATAAGCTCTGTAGAAGAATCCTCTGCAACTACAAATGGCTGCACACCTGGCACCAGACCATTCTTCTTGTTGCAGCCCAATTTGATTTGGAAGAAGCAGTGGCCAGGATTGTGTTGGCTCTATGTCCCAGTTCCTGGGAGCCTTGCAGTCTACTCATAAGGGAACCCTCATCTTCCCCTCTGTTTCTTTCATCTTTCTGGCCTGAATGGTCTGTGAATCTGCTTCCTTTTTTCATGTCCTCTCCTTTCTTCTCTTGCTTTATTCTGTTCTGTATCCCTGGTAGATGTGAGCCTATTTCCATGGGTTGCAGCAGAGTCACATCCTTACACCAGGGAGGAATCTGACTCTCTCTATTCTCTCAGTTCGCACCAAGCATTTTACTTCTCCTGGACCTTGTTCAAGTAATGAAGGTGGGGCTTGAAGGCAGGCTCATCCTGACAATATCTGCACTACCCTGTCCCTTCCCTGCATAAACTGGACTCTCCCAGGGCTCATCCAGACTTGGGGGCTGTTGCTACTCAGAATGACTCTTCGAGAAGAAATGACCACACAAATAATGGTCCTTGAAGCATCTGCTTCTCCTGGAGCTGGCTGTGTCACTGGTACTGAGCCCCTGGTCTATAAAGACTTTTATGCACAGCCAGCCCTGCCACTTCAGCAGAGTTAGAAGACCATTTCCATGACCTCAGCCCCTTCTCCTCCCCAGGCCAGCCGTCCCTACTTGTGTGGCTTTGGGAGTCAGGATACTGCTGTCTTTCAGCCACTCATGGCTTCCCCATTCTCAGCTTCTCCAGTGCTCAAGGCACAGATTGGGTGTGTTTACACGAGACACTAACTGCACAGTAGCCTAATAACACTGCACAGTAGCATGCCGGGCAAAACATGTGCTAATATGCTACTGCACAGTTAGTGTCACTAAAAGGCCACGTACCAGCATTACTGCGCAGTAGCACCAGCCACTGCACATTGATTTAGTACTTGGTTATGCAAGTACTAAATTTAATGTGCAGTAATTATGGCACATTAATGAATGTGTAGACATACCCATTGAGTCAAATGATTCTCAGCTGCAAGCTACACTTCCTCCTTTGCCACCACCACTAAGTCAGTGATCCTGGGGTGCTTTGAGATCCTTTCAGGAGTTCTGTGGGGTGCCATGAAAAGTGAGCACTGTTAAGTGTGCAGACATGATTCACAAGATAAACCCAGAGATTTCAAATAGGAATCAAGAGTGTTAAAACCATTCTGCCTGCTTTGGTCTTTCTAAGTCCCTTGTTACAGAAGAACTGCTCTATAAAAACTAAGAGCTGGTATTCTCTGAGAGGTGCTTCAAGTCTGAAAAGGTTGAGAACCATTGTTCTAGGCCCTTGGTTTGACAATGCAGTGCCCTCCCCTGCAGCACTGCTTTGCCCGTGCTATTTTATCCTGCAAGGTGGTAGGCAGATGCAGTTAGCACAAGGCACGAGCAATGAATTTAAACACCTCAGGCAACCTGCAGGCTGGGGAGCATCCCTGCTCATTGCTATGGGCAATACTGAGCAAGGCAGCTTTTAGATGGCAGGGAGGCCTCTCATTGCCTGCCTGTTGATTTGCATATCACTACTCACAATCCTTACAGCTGCTGCCATAGCTGCTGCCCAAGTCCTGTGTCAGGCTTGTGGGCAAGGTAATAAACAGAGACAACAAAGAGCAGCCAGTTACTTACTTTCTGAATCATGGTGCTTGTGACGTCTAGGTTGGGCTTGTTTGGGTAGGGGACCATCATGTCATAGATGTTGTTCCACTGCTGAGCCCACATGTTGCCTGGAGAAAAAACAGCCACAACTCAGGGACTTGAAAAAGCAGGCAGGTGCTTGGTCTATTCTTAAAACAGTGGATGTTTTCTGATGAAGGGGAGGGGCCCAAGAACATGCTTTGGGAAGTGCCCTGCAGGGCTGCAGACAGCTGCTTAGAACATCTAGCCCCATGTGAGCCCTCTGGGCACCACAAGGGAGACACTTGGCAGGAGGACCCACAGGTCTTCTCTGGGAGAAGGAATGAGTTTAGACCTTCTCTTTTCTTGATTATTTTAAGCAGCTGCTCTTTTTTGGGTTTTTTTGGCAGGGGGTGGAAACATTGGAATAAGAGTTTCTGCCCATGAACCACAGTGTGTGCTAAAGCAAGGCACTTCCCCTCTCTGCATTCAGTGCCCATGTCTGTAGGGATGGAATAGTGACTGTCTGCCAGGAAAGCTGGGAGGCTAAAGTGAAAAGTGTGGCTGGTCTTCAGATGATCAGCACTGTGGAGGTGTGAAGTGTTAGTGCCAGCAGATGGGGAGGGGATTGCATACTTTCCATTAAGATTTACTCAGCAATGGAATTTCCCATCCCCGCCCTGCCCTTTGCAGAGGTGCCTATGAACTGATGTGGCCAGCATCAAGAGGGTCCAGAGGAGGGCCACTCTCATGATCCAGGGACAGCAGAGCAGACCCTATGAGGAGAGGCTATGAGACCTGAACCTGTTCAGCCTTCACAAGAGAAGGCGGCTGTCTGTAAACTTACTTGGGGACCAGTGGGGAATGGGAGAGACCCTGTTCCCCCCAAGCACCTCCCAGAGTAACAAGGAATAACGGTCATAAGTTGTTTGAGAGTAGATTCAGGCTGGACATTAGAAGGTGCTACTTCACTGTCAGGGCGGCTAGGTTCTGGAACCAACTTCCAAGGGAATGGTGCTGGCTCCTACCCTGAGGGACTTTAAGAGGAGGCTGGATGATTACCTAGCTGGGGTCATATAAGCCCAGCATTCTCTCCTGCCCAGGGTAGGGGGTTGGACTTGAAGATTTACTTAGGTCCCTTCCAACCCTACCAACTATGAATCTATGAACTCTAGGAGCTCCTGCAGGCACTGTGGCTCATTTTGCAATGGTGGGAAGTGCACAAGTCAGAGCACAGCTCCTCAACTCCGCTGTGCCCCAAAAAAGGACACAGTGGGTCTTTGGGTTTCATTGCATGCCCTATGGAGGAAGGGGAATTTCCCCAGGTGGAACAAGTGCAGAATGTATGTGTGACCCCCCATTCCCATTGTCTCCTTTAAGTGGTGGATTTGACTCCTGCATCAGAGACCGCTTCCAGGGGTACAGCATTCTGTGCATATACAGAAGCAAGCTAAGTCCACTGGACCATATGAGCCATGATCTATGCTTGTGTTGAGGCTGCCTCTAGACCAGCCAGGTGTCAGTGGGCACCTGGTCATGCTGGCTGGGGAGTCAAAGACAGCCGGATGTGATGCTGAATGGTTCCCTCTCTTGCACACCCTTAACTACAGAAGCTGGGAGAGACTTCACCACATCCACCCAATGAGCTGCTAGGCTTGGGTAGGTCTTTTACCCCTTTTTAAAGTAAATAGTCTGCAGTTACCTGTCCCAATCCCCTTCTCCAACTTTCACAATCCCCTGTTCCTCACCTCATGGCAATCCCACAATTCCCCTCTCATAGCCAGAACTGAGCTGCATACTGGCACAGCTGTTTCCTTTACATGCTGGAACAGGAGGGGGAGAGACCCTCCCCAAGGGGAAGGACACTTCACTTACCCAGCAAATGGGCAGGGATGGGTCCCTTGAGGTTGATGTACTTGGCACCATAGCGGTCATACAGCTTCCTCCTGACAAAAGCGTGCAGGTTCAGGTAAAGGGGCTCCAGCTGATGGTAGAGTTGTTCCAGATCATCCTCAAAAGTGGGTGAGTCATACCAGGAGCGCCAGTAAGCACCAGTGTCTGCAAAATCTAGCCGTAGAGAGCACAGAGCCAACAGCTGTGAGTCTTGCACCTGGGCTACAGTTTGGAGGGCATCCTCCCCAGTTTTTCCACTTGGCACTGGGGGGGCTTGGCTGCCCTCCAACAGGCTGCATAAAGGGTAGTAAGTACCTCCCTTCCCTCCAACTCACAGCACCAGTTAACTCCCAGCTGGGGCCTATAACAGAGATCCCTAGCCCTGTTACAGAGAAGAGAAGGCCAGGTAAGAAAAAGTAGCAGGATACCTTTAAAGCTAGAACGTTTTCTGAGATGACTGTCTGCAGCAGTGACAATGTGTAGAGGTTGCATGGGGGTACACGTACACACCCCGATGGCTGCGCTTGTGACTTAGGCAATGTGCAGAAGGGGCAAGCGGAAACGCCGGTGCCCTCCCTGCAAGCACTGGCTGATTGTTGTGCTTGCTGTAGCCTTTTTGGGGAGCAACTGCAGTGATCAACTAGCGCTTGCTCCCAGAAGCAGCTGCAGCCCCTCCCGGAAGTGGCTTAAGCGAGCACAGCAACTGGCAACAGCAAATGGCCATCATGGGATCAGTCCCCACCCTGGTCGGTGGGACTGGTCGCAGCGGGGGCACATGCCCCCCGATGAAGGTGGCATCTGTTTTCCAAGGCACCCCAGGGGAAGAAAAGAAACAAGAGACACAAACTAGTTGAAGATCACTTCAGATTGGACATAAGGAAAAACTTTACAATTCGAATGCCAAGGATCTAGAACAGATTCCCCCCCAGAGGTGGTATAGTCACCCACCCTGGAGATCTTCAAAAATTGTCTTGATGCCCACCTTGCTGGGGTCATCTGACTCCAGCAGTCTTTCCTGCCCAAGTGCAGGGGGGGCTGGCTCTTCCAGCCCCTAACATCTATGAATCTATGAAAAACTGAAGGCACCCACCTAAACAACATATTAACTATGGGCACTTATACATGTGCAATGAGACTGTTCTGACATGCTGTAACTACAATTCATTGGAGCAGACTTGATTAATTGAGTCTGCTGGAGCGTGGTAATTACTGTGCGCCAGCAGACTCCAGCGTCATGTGTATCAGCATCCCCACATGGAAAAATGGCAGTGGGGTTACTTTAACTAAAGCTCGTTCAATGAGTTTTAGTTAAAGCACCCCCAACCACCATTTTTCAGCATGGGGAAGGTGATACACATGATGCTATGTGTGCTTTAATTAGAGTGGGTCTTGGAGTGCCCCCCCCAGCACATATATAAATATCTTATAACATCAAGGTGTAGCAGAAGAGAAAGAGCCAGATCAAAGGATTGGGGTAGTGGATAGGTGCTGTGCCACCACTAGGAGGTGCTATGATCACTCCTGGAATGCACCCTGTCACAGGGCTAGGGGAGAGATCTCCAGGTGGCCTACTCTAGGGCCAATCTGGCCAGCAGTATACCATTCTCCAAGCTATAGTGATTGCAGGCATGGGCAAACTGGGGGAGGGGACAGTTGCACCCCACCTGGGCCTGGCTGATAGAAGAGCACTGCAGGAATGGTGGGCAGCTAGGCACAAGCTTGAGCAGCCCTGTGGTTACCTTTGCTGCACCTTACCAGGCCTTACATTGAGCAGAGCCCTGCTGAACCTTGCTCCAGGAGTCTGAGAGGGAGTTGTCACACCTCAAGGTACAACTCTGGGGGGGTCTTAGGAGTTACCCAGGTGTAGGTGGCTTCAGAGCCAGGTCTGGTTTCACACAGTTGAACTGGCAGAGCAAGAGGTCACTCACAGCAAGGCAGTGAAAGCCTGGCCGTGGCGCAGTGGTGGATAAGCATCCCTGTGGTCCACCTGGGTCAGGGCCTGGTCTCTGAGATCCCCAGCACCAGGTGCAGAGTGACCAGCACTGGACTGTCCTCTTGGCTTTTCTGGGAGGAGTCCATTGGTTTCCAGTTTACAACAGAGGGAGAGCTGAACCTCTGCAATGCTACATTCTGTGCCAGGCTTTGTAATGATTGGGGCAATCTGAAGAGGAACTTTCCTTCTTGACCCCCTCCTCTCCTCCCCTGCCTCTTCTTCCCCTTCCACACACACTCTCATAGGCTGGGGCCGATTCATGACCTTCCTGCCTAAGCACTCTGAAGACACTCACTGTCCATCCTGTAGGCTTCATTACTCAGCTTCACAAACTCCTCATACTTGGACCTCAGCGGGTTGCCAGCAGAGTTGTGCCACCCTTCCCAGGCATACAACAGCTTCTTGTAGCTGCGGGAATTGGCCATGATGTCAGATAACTCTGAGACACAAAGAAGAACAACAAGGCAGTTAGTGAGGTCGGCTTGAGCTGTCAGACAGGGCAGCTTCTCAGGACTACGCAGACCCTGATGTCACAGAGAGGCTGGAACAGAGGGCGAGCTCCGCGCTGAACCTCGGGCCTCAGGCAAGGTCTCTATGGCTCGTGGGCTCAGCAGAGCATGGCCTGAGCTCAGCCTCAAGCATGTTCCAACACCGCTAGAATGGATGTATGGGGGGTGTTTGCAAACCAAATCAAGGAGTCTTGAGTCGGAGGGGGTACACATGTGCCAAAGTGAGCTGGAGGCTAGGTCAGAGGGCGTACACATGTGCCAACAGCACACGTGCAGCCAATTGACTTGCCTAGCCAATTAAGCAATATAGCAAGGAAAAAGGGGCCTTTCCCTTTGCCCTTAGGGATCATGAGGTCTGATTGCTGTAAAATGGGGTTAGATTTTCCACAGTCTCCCTGAAGTCCAGGTGGGGACCAAGTTCCCACTGCTGTGGTGGTAGAAGGACTGGGCCGGTGGAGTCCAGCCCAACACAGCTGAGATGGTAGATCCCATACATCACAGAGTGGGGCAAGCAGGCAGCAGTATTCTGCTTTTGCAGCTCCTCCAGAAGGAGACCCATCCTACAAAAGGTTGGTTGTCCTCGCTGCCTGTTGGCTGCAACAGAGGTTGAGGGTGATAAGCCCCTGACAACCGAGTGAGGAGTTTTGAATCTCAGAGCATGTAAAACCAGGCCTAATGCTCCAAGCCAGCTGGGACAAGAAAGCACCATACCTGGTTCCAATGACCAGCAGTTGGACATCTGGTGTGGAGGACACACCTTGGCAGTGGAATAGATATTGTCCATCTCACTCAAAATGGTGTTGTACTGGGGGGAGGAGGGAAAAGCTGAGGTTAGGAGTCAAAGAATGGGGACAGACCATGTGGTCACCATCAACTTGGATTCACCAAAAGATCTAAGCAGAGCCAACCTACCAACAATGTCTTGTCTTTGTGAGCATGTGGTTTTGTGGGACAGGTTGGGTGTATATATGTAGATTGGGGAGGGGGTATGTGTGGGGGGGTATATATAGATTTGTGTGTACATCTCTTGATGGGAAAACATTGCACCTGTGCGTAGTCCTATATATAGAATTTTGTGTGTGTCTCTTTATTAAGAGGCTATTGTAAATGCAGGTTGGTGCAGGTCCAGTTTTGCTTGTGTAGTTGTACCATCCAGATCCTTGTACCATCAAAGGAGCCAATTTAGGACAGTAACCTCATTCATTTTACATGCCCATATGGCACTTATACCGCCACGCAACTGCCATTTTTGGCACCAAGCACAGTCTGTGGATGTGCAAGCATCCACACAGCTACTGAAAATGGGGGGATGGAAGAGGAGAAGGGCCAGCCCATGTTTTAGACCAGTAACCTAGAGCAAGTTTGTTCAACTGGTAGGCCATGGGCCCCTGCAGCTGCCTCTCCTGCTGCCACATGCGGAGGGGGTGGAGTGGGGTGATTGTTGCTTCCCACCAGCACTGCCTATGCAGCAGGTAGAAGGGGGCCTGCACACCACACTACCCATACAGTGCACTGGCTGGGGGCTGCATGCTGCCTGCATGGTGGTGATGGTGGGGGAATCCCAGGGGGCCATGTGGTGCCGGTATTCTGGTGCCCACCCCTGCAGCACGTGGCCCCCAGCCATGCCAAAGTTGGACAGTCCTGGCCTAGAGATTGTCTGGCTTATTGCCCCAGTGGGAGACTCAGGCTCTGAGCACCAGAGTGGGGTTTATACCTGTAATTTTCCTGCTTCCCAGCACAGGGTGCAGATTAGGCACTGTCCATCCCTCCTTTTAAATCTGATCTGCTGGCCAGCCAGAGTGTGTAGGGTCAGGAGGAAGGGCACAATCTTCAGTGTGTGTGTGGTTTACGGAGACAGATTCCCTTTTGCAAGGGAGCAGGCCCTGGCTTCTAACCTTGTCCCCACTGGGGCAGAACTTCTCCACTGCTGCTACTGATAATCCATTTCTTCCACTAATTATTAAATGCAAGGGGCAGTGTCTCGGCTTCAAAAGGAGTGCTGGCTAATTCCCAATCACGGCCTGGTAGTTAGAGCAATGTGCTGGGAAGTAGGAGATACAGGTTCAGATTCCTACTGGCTGAATACAGAACCTAGGTCTTCTGCTTCCAGGGTAAGTAACACAACTACTTAGCTACCAGGGGTGAAACATTAGAAGATCTTCCTATTCCTCCTCTAACACCCATTAGCCCTGGATTTCAGCCCAGCTACATTTTCAGGATTTGTGCTCCTACTCCTGTATAGAGCCATATACCTGCCCAGCCAGAGCACAGCCTACTGCACACTCCATAGTGCAGTGAATAACATGCATGTCCACACTGCACATTGAGTAGGATCACGAAGTGCCAAAACCAGCAGCCACATGGCTAGGCGACTGCCACTTGGGTGCGGAAAGCGGAATAAGTTCCTACTCTCAATGTTGCAGGGGTTGTTCTTAACATGTGGGAAACAGCAGCCTACTGGATTTGGTTAGGAGAGCAGGATCTGCCCTTGGCTCTACCACATGCCCACTAAGTGCCTCTGGGCAGTCCTTTTGATTCTTGTTTTCCTTCTCTACCATATTTCATGGTGTATAAGTCTATGTGATGTATAAGTCAACACCATATTTCTCATTTAAAAAGTTAGGATTTTCATAGATCCGGTGTATAAGTCAACCCACATTTTATAATGATCCATTTGTAAAAAAAAAATCCATGTACGGTAAGTATTCTCTTATAGTGGAAAGAATTCAGAAAGAACAATTGCCGCCATGATTGTTTCTGACAATGGTCTTTGTTTCCAACCAGTAATTAAGTTCATTTGGTTTTTGTTAAAATAGTGCCAAATCACAAGTCGAAAACAATAATGTAAAATGATTAAAGAGAATCAATGCACTTTTACACAAAGGGAGATAAACAGCGAACTGATCATAACAGGTGTGATTACGGTAACTAATTCATGTAATTAGTGCAACTGCACCTCATGCCTTGTGCGTTCAAACTATCATCA
>NW_017729031.1:113390050-113391039 GCF_001723915.1 Gavialis gangeticus | reverse complement strand
CCAGTACCACCCCCATGGCTGCCCCACCTGCCCCAGCTCCCAGCTTTAAAAAAAAATTAAAATAAAAAAGCCCCCACTCACTGGCTGCTGCAGCGGCCTCAGGACTTCTGGGGGCTCGTGGCAGAGCCCCCCACGCAGTGCAGAGCAGTGTGGGGCAGCAGGGATTGCCCCCCACTGGGCAGGAGCCAGTGAGTGGGTGCTTTTTTTTCTTCTTTTTTTTTAAAGAGCTGGGAGCTGAGCTGGGTTGGGCAGAGCAGCCACTGGTGGGACTGGGGGGGCGGATGGGGGATAGTGCCTGTCCAATTCGGAGATTTGGCCAATTTGGAGATTTGGCCAAATCTCTGAATCAGATTTAGCTGAATCGATTCAGAACAGTGATTCGAATCACCAAATCAAATCACTGTTCCCTGAATCAGCCAAATCCAAATCCTAAGCAAATACTAGCCGGTTCACACAGGCCTAATGCAGACCCCAGGATCCTGATGAGCATCAAAGATTTAATAATTAGCCTTGTAGTTATGGCCAGATTCGCAACCCATCTTCCTTGTGTTCGAATGATCATTTTCACTCCTTGTTTTGAGTTGTGTGGTATCATGTTGTTAAAAGAGCTGTCCAGAGGCAATGTTATTTCAGGGTGGTGAGGCACATCGGTACTCTCTTTATATAGATGCTGATCCTTTCCAATAAGCACTAGATCATGAGATCCCCTGGAATGTGACTGTTTATAATGTCCTTTCTCTGCAGGCCTGTGGCAGAGTCAGTATTTACTTAGGGAAAACATAAATATGAGGTAGAAATGTGAATTCTAGTCACTGAGCACAGCAAAAATAGCAATGGGGCATTTCCTGTATCATGCCTGTAACAGCTGTTCCTAAAGAAGGAAAAATCCCATAACTTGGCCCTTTCCTGTGGTTGTGACAGTGCATGAAGGGGGAGGGGAGGTGAAGATGCTGAAGTACTTCCCATGGGGAAAGCTCTGGCCTGTACTC
>NW_017729031.1:113379383-113385050 GCF_001723915.1 Gavialis gangeticus | reverse complement strand
TCAGATTCCTACTGGCTGAATACAGAACCTAGGTCTTCTGCTTCCAGGGTAAGTAACACAACTACTTAGCTACCAGGGGTGAAACATTAGAAGATCTTCCTATTCCTCCTCTAACACCCATTAGCCCTGGATTTCAGCCCAGCTACATTTTCAGGATTTGTGCTCCTACTCCTGTATAGAGCCATATACCTGCCCAGCCAGAGCACAGCCTACTGCACACTCCATAGTGCAGTGAATAACATGCATGTCCACACTGCACATTGAGTAGGATCACGAAGTGCCAAAACCAGCAGCCACATGGCTAGGCGACTGCCACTTGGGTGCGGAAAGCGGAATAAGTTCCTACTCTCAATGTTGCAGGGGTTGTTCTTAACATGTGGGAAACAGCAGCCTACTGGATTTGGTTAGGAGAGCAGGATCTGCCCTTGGCTCTACCACATGCCCACTAAGTGCCTCTGGGCAGTCCTTTTGATTCTTGTTTTCCTTCTCTACCATATTTCATGGTGTATAAGTCTATGTGATGTATAAGTCAACACCATATTTCTCATTTAAAAAGTTAGGATTTTCATAGATCCGGTGTATAAGTCAACCCACATTTTATAATGATCCATTTGTAAAAAAAAAATCCATGTACGGTAAGTATTCTCTTATAGTGGAAAGAATTCAGAAAGAACAATTGCCGCCATGATTGTTTCTGACAATGGTCTTTGTTTCCAACCAGTAATTAAGTTCATTTGGTTTTTGTTAAAATAGTGCCAAATCACAAGTCGAAAACAATAATGTAAAATGATTAAAGAGAATCAATGCACTTTTACACAAAGGGAGATAAACAGCGAACTGATCATAACAGGTGTGATTACGGTAACTAATTCATGTAATTAGTGCAACTGCACCTCATGCCTTGTGCGTTCAAACTATCATCACTAACTTACTGCGCAATTAATTGTAACAAAACACAATTTGAATGCTGGTGGCCATTCTTTGCTTTGCTTTGATAACTGTTTCAAAGATGAACGAACTTTGAAACACAATATTTTGTTATTTCAAAGTACTGATACAGTGTATAAGTCAAGGTAGAAATTTAAGGGTAAATATCTTGGCTTCAAATTTCAACTTATACACCATGAAATACAGTACTTCAATTGCTGGGTTTTTTGTAGTAGGGACCGTCTTCCCTGGGAGTGTTTGCAGCACCAAATGTGATAGACTTCTGTCCTTGGCTTAACCCCTGGGCCCTCCTGTAACACTGAGCTGAGGAGGTGAAAATGCTTGAAGTGTAGGTTGTATGATGAGATGCAGACTAGGGATGTGCAAAGCTTCGGGTGCTGATTCAATTCGGAGGAGAGTCGGCCCGTTTTGGCAGCCAAATCTTGAAATCTGAATCGAATCAGGAGACCAATAAAAAGGTCCTAATCGATTCGAAGCATCCAAATCGATTCAGAAAAGATTCAGAGATCTAGACAGTCCCCACTGGCTGCACCAGGGAGCTCGACCCGGACTCGGTGCTGGTAAGAAGGGGTGGGCTGGAGGAGGGGGGAGGGGACCATGGGGGGACCCCCACCAGGCCCCATCCCCTGCCTGCTACCCTAGCCCCCCTGACCCCTCCGACCCCCACCTGCTCCCCCAGTACCACCCCCACGGCTGCCCCACCTGCCCCAGCTCCCAGCTTTAAAAAAAAATTAAAATAAAAAAGCCCCCACTCACTGGCTGCTGCAGCGGCCTCAGGACTTCTGGGGGCTCGTGGCAGAGCCCCCCACGCAGTGCAGAGCAGTGTGGGGCAGCAGGGATTGCCCCCCACTGGGCAGGAGCCAGTGAGTGGGTGCTTTTTTTTCTTCTTTTTTTTTAAAGAGCTGGGAGCTGAGCTGGGTTGGGCAGAGCAGCCACTGGTGGGACTGGGGGGGCGGATGGGGGATAGTGCCTGTCCAATTCGGAGATTTGGCCAATTTGGAGATTTGGCCAAATCTCTGAATCAGATTTAGCTGAATCGATTCAGAACAGTGATTCGAATCACCAAATCAAATCACTGTTCCCTGAATCAGCCAAATCCAAATCCTAAGCAAATACTAGCCGGTTCACACAGGCCTAATGCAGACCCCAGGATCCTGATGAGCATCAAAGATTTAATAATTAGCCTTGTAGTTATGGCCAGATTCGCAACCCATCTTCCTTGTGTTCGAATGATCATTTTCACTCCTTGTTTTGAGTTGTGTGGTATCATGTTGTTAAAAGAGCTGTCCAGAGGCAATGTTATTTCAGGGTGGTGAGGCACATCGGTACTCTCTTTATATAGATGCTGATCCTTTCCAATAAGCACTAGATCATGAGATCCCCTGGAATGTGACTGTTTATAATGTCCTTTCTCTGCAGGCCTGTGGCAGAGTCAGTATTTACTTAGGGAAAACATAAATATGAGGTAGAAATGTGAATTCTAGTCACTGAGCACAGCAAAAATAGCAATGGGGCATTTCCTGTATCATGCCTGTAACAGCTGTTCCTAAAGAAGGAAAAATCCCATAACTTGGCCCTTTCCTGTGGTTGTGACAGTGCATGAAGGGGGAGGGGAGGTGAAGATGCTGAAGTACTTCCCATGGGGAAAGCTCTGGCCTGTACTCACTGAATAACCTTATCAGCTGCAGAAGAATCCAAAGAGCTGCTCTGGGGGAAGAAGATGTCATTGTCAGTACCTTCTACAGCCAGCCTGCCAGCTGGGAAGGGTTGGGGATACAGCTTCTCTGCAGAAGACTGTGAACACTGGTGCCAGGAAGCCTTGCCTCCAAGTGGGTATTGCTATGAATTTAACCCCCCCATTTGATGTTGCAAGAGTAGTCATTTGGTTGACAGGATAGTTCAGGCTGGAACCTCTGGCTGTACCTGATGAATGAGGGCCAGGTTTTCAGAACAGCTCAGCTTCATCCTTGGCACCCAAACAATGGCCTAGATTTTAAGAGTTCAGCATATTGAATGGTCGGTGCTGAGGTCTTCTAGAAGACTGGTCCAGTTCTGGGTGCTGAGCACTTGTGAAACTGAGCCCTGGGCTTGTTTCAGGAGCAATGGTCCTATGTGCTGCGTGAAATCTTTAGCTGCCACCAAAATACAAGTGTCTCTGGGGTGAGGGCACAGAGCAGCATTTTAGAAAAGCTATTTCTTGGGTATGAAATGCCTCAGTAGCAACAACAATTTCACTGCGGGCAAAGCAAATAAGAACCACTCTCACCAGGGCATTCATTATCATCACATGCTAGTACAAATGGGGGCAGACTGCAGGTCTGGTACCCCCCAGCATTTACTGGCACACAGGCAAATGACAAGGTGAGGGGTAGAGAAGTCTCATGCTTTCCAATCCCAGCTTTACTGACAGCCCTTATGCTCTCATACACCACCAGGGTCTGCCTCCTGAGTAGCTGGCATAGACCTTGGCTGGCATTAGTACAGGGGCAACCTGTGAATGGTTACTGCTTGGCACAGTCAGGTTTGAATCCTTCTAACCCTGTACAGGGTTGCAACCTCATGCACCAGAGTGGCCAGATCAGTTCAGCCTAAGGACACATCTTGGTTTTAAATTAGTATCTGTTTGCCCCCTGCTGTGGGTCAAGCACATAGGTATTTTCTCCTTTCCCCCTCCCTCAGAATAGTTCAACTGAATAGCAGTAAACTAACTGGCACAAGCATGGGGAATGGATTAGCTGGGGTAACAGAACTCCTTTGAGCCTGCTCAGGTGACAGCACCTGCTAGTAAACACTTCAATGATCACACTGCTCAGTGGAAAGGGCTCTGCAGACAGGAGGAGCGTGCCCCATCCCCAGCATGGGTCTCACACTGTCAGCCGGGTCCCCTGAGCCATAAGGTGTTCCAGTTCAGAGGGGCCCAGATCACTGCTACCGAGTGATCTTATGAGCTTGGCAGGGTCAGAACGTGGAAGGGACACATCCACTTTCTGGGGCAAATTTCTCCCCTCCCAGTGCACTTGTTGTTGGGAGATGTATAAAAGCAACGCCTAGATTATCTGCGACAGTCAAGGATCCCCTAGTATTATCCCCAGTGACACTGCAGAGGGAGAACCCTTTCCTCCCAGAGCCAGGCCTGCTCTTTTCCACCTCCTCCCCATAGTCTCTCTCCCTCTCTCATGCTTGTTCTACCTTTACTTTTTTCCTATGGCACATTCCTGCTCTGTTGTTTGTTCAATTTTGTCTGACACTGTCAAGCAGCATAGCAGCATACCTCCGCATTTCCCGCTCTCTCCCCGCCTTCCCAAATGATGGTTCCTTGCCTTTTAATCTCCCCTGATCAAAGCCAAGGTTTGCTCTCTGGGCTCAAGTGGTTCAGGAATCTCCAGACATTACAAGCCTGTATATGCAAGGCTTACCCCTTGCTCCTCTCACCTGCCACTCTGGGTATCAGTCATCCTGGGATGGTCTGTGTGGTACCAGCTTGCATGTCCTTCAAGTTATGTGCTTGATGACCTGGTTACCTCTTGCCATGCACTTCATGCAGCCGTGATGTCAAGTGCTGCCCCTCCCTCTGGGCTTTCTTTAGGGTAGGGTAAATGGATGGTACAAGCTGCAAGGCAGCAGGGCCCGGCTCTTCTATCCACCATACAGCAGCCCCTTGGGAGCAAATGGTGTTGCAACGGTTCTGGTGTATATACTCAACACACTTGTTTTGTAATCAAGCTGGCCTGACTAATATACTAGCAATGAGCTCTGCTGAAAAACAAGTAAGCCTAGGCAAGGAAATTGGGAAACGCTGGCAGCTCAGGAATTCATGACAACCAGGAAAGGAAAAATCCATTAAGTGAAGTAATCAGGCACTCCTCAGTTTCTCATGCAGTGTCTTTGTCAGATGGGAAGAAATGCCCAGTGGTTAAAGTGGAACTGTACTGTAGCTTGTTTGGCTGCTGTGGTTTAAGGCAGTGGTCTCCAAAGTGGGGTGCACAGGACGATCCGTTGGGGTGCGGGAAGAAAATATTAGAACTTCTATTTCTATTTATATAAATATACATATATTGGGGGTGCGTCCTCAAAACTTTTTTACTGGTAGGGGTGCACGATCAAAAAAGTTTGGAGACCACTGGTTTAAGGGGTGGAAGGAAAGGTAAAAATGTACATTACAGACTAACTAAATCAGAGATCCATAAACTTTTGTGAGCCTGAAATCACTTCATCGGATGCTTTGGACATGCCCAAAGTAGTCTATCAAGCAGAGATTTGGATATAAAATTATTAATGATCTCCAACCCCTCCTGGAAAAAGATAACTGTCTCAAGGTAGCCATGGAGGTCAAACCCATCCTGGCTTACAGACTGCCCCCCAGCCTCAAATGGCGTCACTCAAGCAACAGGCTACCTAACTCCTATTCTCACTGAAGTACCAGGCTTTGTAAGGGATTCAGATGCCAACTGTGTCCCCTCATCAGTACAAACCACATCATTGCATTACTCGCATGATCAGGGGGCAGCAGGGCAGGCCCTATGAGGAGAGGCTACGGGACCTGAACCTGTTCAGCCTCCACAAGAGAAGGCTGAGGGGGGATCTAGTGGCCTGTTACAAACTAGTCAGAGGGGACCAGCAGGCATTGGGGGAGTCCCTGTTCCCCCGAGCACTACCAGGAGTGACCAGGAATAACAGTCACAAGCTGGCAGAGGGTAGATTTAGGCTAGACATCAGGAG
>NW_017729031.1:113361998-113374383 GCF_001723915.1 Gavialis gangeticus | reverse complement strand
AAACTATGAAACTATCACTGGACCAAATAATACAGAATATAACATCTGAGACTTGTTCACCTGCACCTCTACCGATGTCATACGCACCAACACCTGCTTAGTGTCCCTCTGCTGTCTAAATTGGGCTGATGAGCTGATCCTTATGGTGAATGAACACCAATCTGACATCAGTTCCAGAATGACACACAAGCCTATTGCAGAACAGTTTAAACTCCTTGGATACTCCATCACTGAGCTCTAAGCTGTTCTTAGACAACACAAATCTAAAAATGAACTTGAATGTGAAATTGTGGAACAAAAAAAATCATCCCCAGACTGGATTGTGTTAAATTTGGTCTAAACAGGGACTTCAGAGTCTTATCCCATTACCTGAATTAGCTTTTCTGACCCCTTTGTCTCTATGGGTTTATGTCTCATTTGCTTCTCTCAGAATTGCACCCCCCTCCACCTTGTGAATTCTAATCACCCTCTCTATATACTGCTCCATGCCTGTTCTTTCACAGCATCTGATGAAGTGAGCATGGGTTTGCAAACACTTATGCTATACAGCCATCTCTAATTTAGTTAGTCTACAAGTTGCAAATCTACCTTGCCTTCTGCTTGAATACAAAAGACAGGGAAGAGAGAGAGGTGGGAGGGGGACAATGCTGGGAGAGGCAAACAAGTGATAAACTGGGACAAAAGTATCTGTAGTCTTGGTTTAGATCAGGGGTGGCCAACCTATGGCACAGGACAGGTCAGGGAAGTAGGAGGAAGCATAGTGGCAGGGAGCAGAAAGATTATCAGGAAATCAGTCTGGGAGCACAGGGCAGGGAGTAAAAAGCAGAGCCGTATTTCTACGCAGTAGCATCCCAACACAGCTTTCTGGTGATGCTGACTGCTCAGTTGCTTGCTACTACTGCACAATAGCTCATTACTACTGTGCAGTAGTGTCACATCACAGTTTGTGCTATGCAACACTACTGCGCAGTAGTAGTGAGCTACTGAGCAGTAAGCATCTTCTGTAGCCACGGCCTATGAGAGGAAATCCTCTCATACTGTCCTCCTGGCTCTTCATGTGACATGCCATAGTGTTCAACATCAACCCTGGCTCAGTCAGTGCTCCCATCCCAACCTTTGCTCTGAGGGGATGGTGTGGCTCATTTTAATTTATGTTGTTAGGAACATGGCATCCTGCCTTCCTGACAGGCCCTAATGTCTGTAAATGGTCCTCCTGGATCTGCTGCTCTGTGGACATTCTTGCTAGTCCTTGACTGCTGCTGAATCATCTGCCTTGGCCTTATTTGTTCTGTTTGGCCAAGCATTGGCATACCATTGAGGTATGACCCTGGTAAGTGGCTTTGAACTGTGAATGTATAGCAGGGAAATGCATTGAATTTGTGAACTAAGTTCGTAGAGGGGTAGAGGGCAGGCTCTAAAACCCCAAACGGTGTCAAGGACATACATGTCCTCCAGGACTTGCCTTGACTTCTTCCCAAAGAGCCTTTCAGGGGTAGTTACTAAGGCATGCGGCCACTGCATCATGTCCCTTCCTGCCTGAGGCCTGCCCCTCACTCCTCTGGCCTGTCCTAAGCATGGGCCATATAGAGTTGGTTTCTCTACTTTGGCCTATATGGGGTTGCCAAGGAATACAAATGTGGCATTGCCCTGCCCTGTCCCTTCTTAGCCCCCTAACAACCCCTGCATTAGATGCTCTTTGGGAGGAACTGGCAGACTCAAATTTGTAGGTAGTTGCATGGAGCTCTTCACTGGGAAACAGTCAGGGCCATGGGGCAATGGTATAGCACTCCCATTACAATCAGGCTGATGCTTCCAACCTGCAGCAGCTGGGCCCTCCAACTACTGCTGCTTCCTGCTTTCCACTGAGTGAAGGTCTCCCTTCTCCAACTGCCATATAGGAAAAGGAGAGTCTTGCTTCTATGGAGCAGAGCTACCCGTGATGGAAGCAGATGAAACTTCGCTGAGGTCATCATGGCTTACACCACGGCATGGAGTCAAAGTACCTCTAGAGTCAGAAGAGCAATCATGGGATTCCCAATTTGCAGAGCTCTAGATCTTGGCCTGATTGGATGATTCCCCATCAGTTCTGCTCCATTCACAGACCAAGTGACAGGCTTCCTCACAGCTGTCGCTCTCCCAGGATTGGCCTGCATCCTGAGCACCTTCATTCCCCACAGACACTTGGTGATATTATCTTCACTGACCTCTTGCCAACAAGTGTTACTGCCCCAGCAGGTGTCAGACCCCACCCAGCAGGAAACCTACCTGCTCCCGCTTATTCATGGGCAGGTTGGAAGGCCCCAAGGTCTGGATGGAGCCGATGATTTTCTTCAGTTGTGGGTCTGTGAAATTTCTGAAGATGGGGCCATAGAGTTCCTTGGCTTTCTTGCCCCAGGCCTCGGTGAAATTCTGCTCCTCCAGCGAGGCCATGATCTGGAAGACAGGAAGAAATACTCCTTTATGAGGCAGATATTCAGGTTTTTTGTGGGAATCTGTGGCCATCTAGCATTTAAGGCCTGTGCTTCCCTCTGTCCAGACCTCAGCTGAACAAGAAGCAGCCCTGACCTAAAACAAATTGAAAGACCTATACATTTCCAGCCACTGCATCCATGCTACTGCACACCCTCTGGATCCACCCTTGCCTGGGCCTTAGCTGAGTTGGTGTTGCCCAAATAAATTTTAAGCACTTTGGGGCAGGGACTGTCTCACAAGGAGCCAGCACTGCCCAGACCCATAGGCAATACTGCCCTTGTATTGCCCGTAGGCTCTAGAGGCTATTCTAGGCTCTAGAGCCTGTTTTATTGCATTGCCCTTAGGCAATACAATAGAACATAACAAGGGACTGCTCTGATCATCACTAGTCATTGCCATGGGGCAAACTGCCTATCTTTGGCAAAAGCTAACAGTTCATGCTTTAGACAAAGGCAGATTTTCTTCCAAAACAGCACCTGTGGCCCACTTTGCAATGCTGTAAGGCAGGGCTATCCAATTTATAAGGCCCTGAGGGCCACAACAGCAGGGCTACACAGTGCACAGGCCACATCAGGCAAGCTATGGGCCATTGGGCTATGTGGACACTGCCCACTGGCCTGTGTACTCATGCAGACACCCCCTGCCACTGCTGTACCAGGTGCTTCTGCCCTGCTGCATGGCACCCCCTCCCTCCACTGCTGTACCATGTGGGCTCACAGGTGTGTTTCCCCTCTCCCACAGCAGCATGTGCCCTCATGGACACCCCACTACTGCTGCACTGGGATCTCCCCCCCAGCTTGGACCTGACCTCCTCCCCCCACAACCTTACACGTGCCCTGGACTCACCCTCAGCTCCCTGCACCCAGAGACTCCAGCTACTGTAGCGGCAGAAGCAAAGGGGAATGTGATGGCCAGGTGAGAGCCTGGAGGCCCCAACTTAATGCTTTGTGGGCTGCACGCAGCCCCTGGGCCACCAGTTGGACAGCCCTGCTGTATAGCATGATGGTGCCCTGGGACTTAGCTGGGATGGGATGGGAAACCACCTGTGCAGTGACTAGAATCAGGCAGGGGAGAGTGGGGGAGGCTCCCGTTTGGAGCCACCTTTATTTAGCAAAACCCAAGGAGGATCTCCACAGTATCGTCTTCTTTTCCTCCCTACTCCAGTCCAGGGCTTGGACTTTCTCTTGAAACTTGTGCTAACAGGAAAAAGGTACCACATGCAGCCAGGCTGCCACTGCCTGTTCCATATACTGACATTTCCACAGTGCCAGGAGAAGGCAAAGCGGGTCTGAGTCACTACCATTTTGGTTATGTGTCATGCTCTGCCCTTGGCACTCAATGGGCCTGATGTTTTCTCACATCAAGGCCCTGTTCTGGCAGCATAAGGGAACACAGAGGGGAGTGTAATATGGCGTAATCCCCTTGCAGACACTACCAGTGTGGGGTAAAAGGACCTGAGTGTAAGGGAGCTGCAGGCCTAGTTTACACTGGTATGTGATCCACAAGCTTTAGGGCTACAGAGAATCTGACCTCAAAATTACAAATGAGAGAAAGAAAATGACAAGGAGAAAGGGAAAAAACCCAGTGAATGGCAAAAGAGAGCGACTTCTGATGAAAGGGAAGGATCAACAAACGAGACATGGGAATGCTTGTTTTACCCTCATACTGAGAAGCTACTGATCAGGTTCTGGGATCCTTCCTGACTTTGGACTAAACTCTCCAGGAACAGGTGATCCCTTGATCTATTGGCTCCCACAGAGAAAGAGAGAGTGTGGGAAGGTTTTCACTTAGCAGTTACAACCATGGCCAAGCCATTTCCTATAATATAAGCAAGAAAAGCAGTAGGATAAATATGGTAAGCTGAAAGGACTTGATTTGGAAAAGCAGTGAGACTCATGCTTAAGTCCATTCCTGTTCAGGGCAGCACCAAAGTAGATGCTAAGCACAAGCATGAGACCAATGTGAACAGGGATGCTTGGCTCAAATCTGGTGCAAGTTAACAACTGTAGAGTGCTGGACACAAGCTTCCAAAGAGGACATGGAGACCTTGGGTGCTTTCTTTCACATCTCACGTTCCTAATGTGCATCTCAGAGAGCCCTATAGAGGCCAGATGTGCTGGGTCTGCATGGGGATTTTGCCAAGAAAAGGTAGCAAAGGAGGCACCTGACAGACCACATTTAGACCCCATCAGGCAGTGGCAGAGGCATACAATGGCCTCTACAGGGGGATCTAGTGTCCGTGGGGTTGTGCCACAAGGCACCAATCCTGCAGCTCACTGCACCTGGGCTCCCTGCACAGCCCAGCACATTTCCTTGGAAGTTGGGGGGCTCTCTGTAAGAAGAGGTCTTGCCCACATGGAACGAACAGTAGTGTCTGGGTCCTGCTTTGCAAGCAGCTGAGATAAGCCAGCTCTGGATTCCCAACATGCCCATGTTTGGGGTGCCTGAATGCAAGACCATGGTGTGGCCTGTTACATAGAAAATGGGGAACCATGAGCCAGATTCAGATTCCCAGCACCTGGTAAGGACGATCTAACGCAGGGTTCCAACAGCTTGTGGGAAGACAACTGCCTAGCCAGTGAGAGCAGTGGTCAGCTGCAGAAATGTTGCCCATTTGCTATTGATCTCAGTAATTAGCAGTATTCCTGTGTGTTGGAATAACCTTCCTTCTTGCCATAGGCTCTGGCCACTGACTCCACTGTGTAGGAGCTGCAACCCACCCCTGCTAGGGACTGACACCACACTTGGACTCAGTTGAGATGCTGGGTCTCACCCTCACCTGTCAGCTCTGCAGATGCAAACCCTGCCAACTTGGAAGTGCCACAAGCCGCTAATTACTGTGCTTGATGTGAAGGCTGGATGGGAAGAGGCAGATAATCAGAGGCAATGTACAGGCTGCACAGATCCTCGACATTTATAAGAGGAGACATCGGTTTCCAGCCAAAGCAGAAATCTCTCCTTGCCTGGAGCTTCTCCAGGGAGCAAACAAGCACTTGGAGGGGTGTCATTCAAGGTCTTGCTTCTGAACTGAATGGAAGCAGCAGGTGGCTTATAAGTGCTTTGCAGGGGAAGGCTGCAGCTCTGCTGACATTTGCAACAGCCAACATTAAATAAATTGCACAGCTGGGAAGGGAGAAGTCTGTTGGTCAAACTTCACAGCAAGGCTTCATTTAGATTAGGTTATGAATGATTAATACATCATTAGGAGATGTTTGCATCCGTGTTTATAGAGGCCCCAAAGTCAGTCATTTGCAAATAACCATGGTTAACAATTGTCCCTTGCATTTTCTAGTGAGTGCCTAAAAGAACAATGAAAATAAGCAGCTTTTGTCTGCAACATGCTTCAAACAGCTGTTCATCATGTATTAACCCTTTGTAAGCTCTTTACAACTGGAATCTTAGGAGTGGAACTGACCTCTCATCTCTCTGGGTTCCTGCTCCCTTTCAGGGCAGGATTTTCCAGAAGCAATGACTCAGGCTGACTCAGCCATGGTGGAAATGGAGACAGCAATGCCAATTTCTTTGGAAAGTCCTGCATTGGTGACCTGTGATTTTTATCACGAACTGGCAATATTTGGTGGTTTGCATAAAGTACCACTTCCCAGATTTGTGAGTTCACCTTTCAACTTCCAGTTTGAATTTAAAAAAGGGAGTTTCTGACCCTTGTGTTTGCAGAGTAAAGCTTGCCGCTGGACTTGTGTGTGGCCTAACAGCTAAAAGCACATGATAAGACATAAATAAGAGCCCCAAATATAGGCATTTACTTTTTATGTCTCATGAGTTTCAAGCCAATCTTATTATGTTCTGGAGCATGGCTTTTGGGAGCTTGGGGTTGGCAAGACTGAGACTTTTATTTTAGGTTAAGGAAAACAACAACCATGGAAAGAAAAGTTTTTAGTGTAGAGAAAGCACAGTGTGTGCATCTCACTCAGAAACAGGTGGAAGGAAATAACTCAATAGGTAGGAAGAACACTGGGAAATGTAAAGGCATAGTGCCCTAGTTACATACAGTGTAGACACTACATTATCTTTCTGTCAAGTTTTTTGCCCAAAGTATTTCTAATGTTCTCATCCCTGATGTATCTGGGCATCAGGTACATTCCACAAAGATAGGGCACTTAAGACAAGTATTGTATGCAGCTGCTTGTTAAGTTTGCCAGGTGTCTGTCATCTGTACTGGAAAAGCAAGCTCTAGGCAGTAACCATCCTTCTGTACTTGGGAGGCAGCAGCGTCCAGTGAGTATAAAATGGGCCTGGGAGACCTAGGGTTTGTACTTGGGTCTGGCACTGATTTTTTGGGTAACTTTGGGCAAGTCACTTCCTCATCTGTGTCTTTGTTGCCCTGGCTTCTTTTGTCTTCTCTATCTAGACCAGGGGTTGTCAACTGAGGGTACGTGTACCCCTGGGAGTACTTGAGAAGGCCCTAGTGGGTATGTGCAGGTGGGGACAGAGTGCTGCCATGCATTATCCTGTGCTGCTGCACAGGTGCTGCCTGCCTGAAAGGACACAGTCGGGGTGGGGGAAGCTCGCGCATGGCAGCTGCTGCGGCCTCACATTCAGCTGTGCACCATCCCTGCCCCCACCAGCCAGCTCCACATCCGGCCTCCGGGGGTACACTGCTCCGTGTCCTGCTGCCAGGGGTACACTGATACAAAAAGGTTGAAAACCCCTGATCTAAACATAACTCTTTGGGACAAGGTCTGTCTGCTAATGTGTGTGCCCTGTGCCTGGGACAAGGGGACCTGATCTAGCTGGGTCATTTAGCATAATACAAATAGTGACAGCACAGCACCCAACCACTCTGGGTTTAGATCCATTCAAATCATGTCATGCTCTTGACTAGCACAATGCCTGTGAAAGGTGCTGACCTAGCAGCCACAGGGAGTGATGGCTTTGCCTGATCCCCTAAGGAGGTGTAGTATAGACAGTAATTAGGGAGCTCACCTCAGCAGCAAGAGGTGAACTGCTTAGGCCATGGTTTCTCATTGTGGGGGAGAATTGCATAGCAGCCCTTGGCTGGCAATGCCTTGGGTCAGCTGGAGATGAACAGGGGCATCTAGATCCAGCTCTGTGCCATGCAAAAATCCCAGTGAGCCTGGGTGTGTGTCCAGCCTCTGCCCTATTCACTTTGCAGAGCTGAGGGGGTATGTTTTTCCAATGAGCAAAATGCTCCAGTGTCAGCATTCCTGGCGCAGGCTGCCAAAGCAGGTGCTTCCAACAAGCATCAAACCTAAGTGGTACATAGGGCAGCTTCCAGGCCATTCCCTCCTTTGTGCATTGCAGTGGGTACAGCTGGTACTTGAGTAGCTGCTAGGTTACAGTAGACAACAAGGTTAAAAAGCCCCAAGGCAGAGGAGTAGGAGGGTGGGTTGTGGGTGCAGGATTTGGTTAGAGCCTACTGTGAACTTCTTAAGCCTTCGAGACCAGGAGAGTGGTTTGTATTGTGCCAGAAGAGCTCTGGAAAAGATGCAAGGTCTGATTCATCTCTTTTATTTCTAGAGGGTGGAGACCTTGTTGGCCCTGTAGATCCCCTGCATATGCTGCTTGTTCTGTTTTGTGGTCTGCTAAACAATACAGGGACAATACATGATGATTACTTCACTGATTGCAAGTCAGAGGCAACACCCACCTCTATCCAGGCCTTTCAAGGAATCAGGAAGGCTGGTACAAAAAAAAAAAGTATCTAGCCCACTTGGGCCACAAATGGGCTAGGGACAGAAGTTGCACATAAACCGGTTTTAAGTGATCAGAAACTGGTTGAAACCTGTAACAGAACAGAAGCTCAGTGCACATAAACCAGTTTCAAAATGGCTGAAACTGGTTTCAGATAAACCTGGCTGAATGTAGCATCAGACTTAACTGATTTGGGTCAAACCAGTTTATGTAACTTCTGTCTCAGACCCCTTCCTGGTTCAAGTTAAATCACAGTCCCCCAGCATGCTTTCCAGGTCTGGACTGTGTGATGTGCTCCAGCAGAGTAGGGCTGGGTGGGGGAAAGCAGGGACTGCCCCACCCCAGGCAAATCCTGGCTTAGGTCTGAGGCCATGGAGGGGGCCTAAACATTCCTTCCCCCGCACAAAGTTACTGCTGACTGTGACTGTGGACTACAAATCCCAGAGGCACCTGAAAGAAGCCCCTGCCTGTGCTGGAAGCAGAAAAAGGAAGTGATGAGCAACCCTGCAGAGTCCTGCTGTTGTGAGTCTGGAGCACCAATCCTAGAGACTTCACGGGCAGCAGGAAAAAGTGCCAGAAAGCCATGCCTTAGCACCCTGGGCTTCTGGCCTGAGCCACTGCAGGCATGTGGCTGCATTTTCTGAATCAAAGGTAAATGTGTGTCCAGTTGTTTCTCATTTTAATCTTTGCAGCTTGGACTAACCTGCAAAGACTCAATTGATTCAACCTTGGGCTTTTTGACTGTCTGTACTTAGCTGTGGAGCCTGAGCACTGGCATGGAGGGAATACTGGGGAAGCCCATGCCTGGGACAATCTTATGTGGATCTATTAGTACGTTGCATCCTCCAGAAGCGAGTCCAGGGAGCCAGGTGTTCATTTAATTCTACCCCAGCCTTGCACAAAGTCCCCTATTCGTATTTTGTCCAGGGAGAGATGGTAGCCACCATCTATAAAGAAAATGCATGCCTTCTTCAATGCACTAGGTTGTTCAGCAGGCTGGGGCTTGGGCTCAAAGCTCTTCACCTTGGGTTCACTATGGCCAGCCTGTGTCCCTACCACTAGTGACAGAAAGAGTTATTGCCATGTTCTTGATGGCTGGGTTGTAGTCTTGGGTCCCAGCTGGGAGGTACTGCTAGAACAGTTGGTGGCCTCTTGGCTGGTAATCCCAGAACAGAGAAGTACCCTGAGATGAATTTATTTTAGCCCAGAGGGGAAAGTTGGGGGAGGCAGCTCTCCTTGTTTCTGCACACATTGTAAGATAGAAAGAAGACCTGTCTCTAAGCCAGTTTTGGACCTTTCACTCTTGCTACCCATGGCAACCCCATTCCTTTTCACCCCAGCATATAGTTTACAGCATGAACTATGCTTAATATTACAGGCTTAGCATGGTTTCCCTTGTGGAAACAGGGCATTCCTTTCTCATCTCATTAGGCTTCACCGTCATTCACAAAATCACCCCCTTTGTGGTGTGCACTGTGTCCACAGGAAAGGAATACTGGACTCAAACAACTCACTTGTATGTCTTGAAAAGAGATATCTGCTGCTCACCATGGCTGGAGGCCATGTACTGGGCAAAGGAAGGTGTAGGGCAGAGAACACTCAAAGCTGTTACATGAAGGCTGGAGCCATTCAGCTGTACTTGGAACTGGATGCAACCTGGGGAGTTCTTTGCAAACAAGCCATGTCTAAATACAGTAGATAAACAATACTGATGCTGGATGGGTCTCCTGCTAGGATCTAAACATCATACCCTGATACTGCTGGTGCTAGTGTGGAAATGCACAAAACCTCTTATGCAGTCCAGTATCTAGCGGGGAACATAGAGCCACAAGTAGATCAGTGAGCATCACATGCATGGTTAGGTAATGTTTTTTTATTCACAAGCTAAGAATTGACTCCCGTCTCCACAACCGTCTCACTGTGAAAAGGCCTCAGGGTCTGACCCAGTGACTTCAGTGAGAGGTTATCAGAGGGGAAAATAACCTAGGAATTGTCCTAAAGCAGGCTTCAAAGCCCTCTGAGGTTCACCACACACTCATAACTGACTGGTTTATAGGCAGCTGCAGAGACTGCAGGGTTGGAAGCCAAGGAGGCCCTTGAGAACAGAAAAGCCAAAGGGTAGGAGCTGCTTCTCCAGGTGGTGCTCTGTGTTAATATTTTGCTAACTAGCAGAACTGGCTGGAAATGCTGACTTGATGAGCAGCGGGTCCAAGTCCACACTTAGCAGCAATGGAATGAAAACACATTAAGTGCCTGTTTATTGTACAGTCTATTAGAATTTGATTTATAGCTCATTAGCTGTTATTTATGGCATTTCGACCAGTCTCCAATAAACCTGGATTGTTTTGTTTTAATCTCTCTCTTCATATAGAGGCCTCATTTCCCTGGGCAGCAGATGTGGGTGGATGGAACAAAATGGTACATGCTTGGAGCTCTGAACTGCTCTTCTGTTTTGACCTTGTTCTTGGTTCTCAGTCTGATGAATGAGGCTGTTTTGCACAAAAGTTTGGGGAAGCTAAACCTGCAGAACCAAGGGGCTCCTCCTTACTGGCACCCAGTCATGAAACAGAGATTATATCATGCAGCTTGTGGGACCAATCCAAAGAGCTCCAAAGGCTGAAAACAGATTGCCAAAGACCTCTGAATGGAGACTATGCAGGGAGGACTCGGGTCTAGTATATAGCAGCGTTCATGCTTCAAGCCCCTTTGTGGTAGCAGAGCACTGCTTTCCACTGCCAGAGTTACTCCACCTTTGCCAAGTGCCATCAAGTTTCTGTTGCTATCCAGGAGTTGGCAGAAAATCCAGGTCAACACTCCCATGCCTTCTGCTGTCTGCCATGGACCCTGGAGTAGCTGGTACCTTCTTTCAGAGGCTGCTTCATGCTCTGACAGTGCAGCTGCTGGTTGGTCTTGTGGAAATGCTCAAAGGGCATGGACATGCACATGCTCTGGCAGGTCAGCAGGGGGTGGCTTTCTGTGCTGGAAGGGTTGGTGGCAGAGTAAGGTGTTTATGGACAAGCCCACAGGAACCCATGTGTAAGCTATTTACCAGGATGTGCAAGTGCTATAATTGCATGGTGAAGGGGAAGCATCTTGGTTCCTGACAGGTCCCAATGAATCCGCAGGAAGCAAGAGGTCATGACACTGCCATTAGGGAAGGTGTTTAAGTGCTAGTGATGGGGTGGTTAGAGTGCTGGGTTAGGAAGTCAGCAAGAGCCAGCTTTAAACCTCTTCTGTGTTAGCTGGAGCCCAGAGCCTCCACCTTCCCAGGCAAGAGCCCTACCCACGCAGCTAATGCAAGCAAAAGTGAGGAAGTGTTCCTCTCCCCCTCTGCTCCTGTGTCTAAGTCCTGCTAGATGTGAATTTTGCTTGACTGCATTTTCTGATTTCTAAGGTCACTGTACATCTGAAAGATGTATGAACATGTGCCAGGTTTGGGATGTGACCAGTGCACAGCCTACTGTAGATACCCAATCTGCACATATACATAGTTGCCTACACATGCAGACTATGCAGCCTGGACTATAATTCCTACCTGAGATCTAAGTGGCATGTTTTTCACTGGAACAACCAAAAATGACATGTAGTGAGCCAAACCTGGAGACTTATACAGCAAGAAAAGGAATAGTGTGTAGGACTTTATATTTGTCTTAACTGAATTTCATTTGATTTTTGGACCATTTTTCCAATTTATCAAGGTCATTCAAAATCAGAATCCTGACTATTCTCCACTGTGTCCACAGCTCCATCCAGCTTGATATTATCTGCAAATTTACTAACCAGACTCAATCCTATCCTCCAAATCATTAATTAGGTTATTAAATAACTTTCCCTAGGGCTAGTCTTTGTGTCTGGATTGCTAAGGCCCTGGAGCACAGCAAAGACACTCTGAGACTTCACACCCAGCTATGGTTCTCTCTATTCCAGAACAGCTTCTCTAAGAGAGAAAGTTGCACCTATCCACCTGAGCCAGACAGGCTTTCTAAAGGGAGGCATAGGCCAGAAGAAGTAAAAGTTAAAAGCCTGCAGATCCAGTGTCCTAGGGAAGGCAACAGGGTGCATCAGAACATCTGGGATCTGTTCAAGAATATCCAGAGATAGACAGAGTCTGTACAAATTCGTATAATAAATAAGGAAAGCATGTAGGGGAGGAGGGAAGGGAGAGAGATTTTTGTGGTAGACTGTACTGGGTCCCCCCAGGTCTCTGGCTGAGGAGACCCAGAAGTCCACCCTACCCTCA
>NW_017729031.1:113356105-113356998 GCF_001723915.1 Gavialis gangeticus | reverse complement strand
GTGGTATAACCAAAACCTGGTAAGTAGGCCTGGAAAGATATGGAGGAATGTTGTAATTATAAGGGCCATTAAATGGCAAATTATAAAATGCGAAGATGCAGGCTTCATATAAGTGCTCCTAACAGATAAAAAGAATAGAATAGGAACACCCTTTGGATTTGTGTTTAACTCAGCACTATCTCTTCTCTCGAGCAGTCTGAACCCCTGGCTAATAGCATGAATAAAAGCTACACAAAGTTTATATACTTACTGAATAACTGCTGCATGCTTATGAGAACTGTGTTGTAGTAAAACCTAAAAAGTTCTTGGAAGCAACTGCAGGAGTGTTTTGTAGCTGTTGGCCTGAGTGCTTTTGTAGGGTTGAAGCATTGCTATAGCTGTGATGGTACAGGAAAGGTTACTTTAGTAATACTCCAAGTGGGATGCTAGCAACCACTTCATGCCCAGCGGGAGCTTCACACGCTTCGCGGACTGGCGCTTCCTCCACCGCGCCCGCCTCAACTGCCTGCCTCTGAACGGGGCCGCACGCTTCGGCCACCGGGGCAAGAGGTGCCGACGGTGTGGCTACGCGACAGAGACCCTCCCCCACGTGCTGTGCAGCTGCAAGCCGCACGCCAGGGCCTGGCAGCTCTGCCACAACGCGGTCCAGGACCGCCTGGTGAGGGCCATCCCAGCCGGGACAGGGGAAATCTCCGTGAACCGCACCGTCCCGGGCTGCGAGAGCCAGCTGCGCCCCGACATCATCATCACCGACCAGGAGGCCAAGAAGATTGTGATGGTGGATGTCACCATCCCCTTCGAGAACCAGCGCCAAGCTTTCACCGACGCCCGGGCTCGCAAGCGGGAGAAGTACGCCCCGCTGGCTGACACCCTGAGGGGCCGCGGCTATGACA
>NW_017729031.1:113345086-113351105 GCF_001723915.1 Gavialis gangeticus | reverse complement strand
TATTGGATTCACTGTGTAGTTGGGAAAGATGGCATACTTGCAGAAAGGCACTTTGTGCCAAAAAGTTGTCCAACAACACAAAAACACCTTTGTCCCCTATGAGCAAGCATCAGTCAGGCAGAATCCATGCTACTGCAAGCATTTGCATCAGACCTCTTATAATGAAGCACTCATAAAAGCTCAGCCTGGAACAAACCGAGGAGATCCCCACCAGCTCAGCCAGTTCCTTTGCCTATCTGGGTAGATAAGCAGCTGCACCTGACAACTCCCATGAGTCAGGACTGTTCAGCCTGGCTTCACACTCCCAAAGGCCTGGGGATGCTGATGCTCATTAGGGTTGTGCAAAACAGCACCGTTCTGCTTCAACTCCTGTTTCGAGGGAACAGTGTTTCGTTTAGAGTTTCATTTTGCTTTGAAAGCACTGTTCCATTTCATTGAAATTGTTTCTCTGTTTCGATGCTGTTTCAACATTTTGCCCATAGGCTATTCTGCAGACAGCACCGGGAAGATCAGTGCTGCCGCTGGGCCCAGCCAGCAGCATCAGCCTCCTGTGATCTGGGAGGCAGATCGGGGGTCCCGCACCCCTGGGAGCAGTCCGGCACAGCCCTCCTGGGAGTGTGGACAAGCCCCCGATCTACCTGCCAGATGACAGGAGGCTGGTGCTGCCGGCAGGAACTGGCACTGAATCCAAGTAAGCCTGGCTTCAAAACTTGAAACTATCAAAACGTTTAGAATGCCGTTGTTTCGTTTTGAAGCTGTTTCGAAGGCTTTTGTTTCCTTTGGATTTTACTGTTTTGAGCTCAACAAGCATTGAAACAGCTTTGAAACGAAACACTAAGTGAAATTTCACACAGCCCTACTGCTCATGGAGAGAGAGCAGTCATCTGCCTCTGCAGTGGAGCGTGTGGGCTGGCCCTGGAGGCTGCCGGCATACCCTGCTGTAGCATTAACAGTATTGCTGATGTTAAATTTCTTGCATTTTTTTTATTACCAGTGCCAGGACAAAAAAGGGAAAAAAGAACCGGAAGCAGCCTGTGAACATGTAGCAACTTGGCCTGAAGGACATTCTGGTGTCCCCATGCCCAGAGTCAGCCCCATCACATACTTCCTGACATCACCAGCAGTAGAACCCCGATGTCCTGGCTTCGCCTCCACCACTAGTGCTGATCATTAACTTGCACTCCTGTGAGGCAAATCCTAGCAGCAGGTCCTGTTTTCTTTCTCTGTTCTCAAATCCCAGAGCCTTGAAGGTCAAGGGCTGATTCTTGTTGGACACCTGCCATAAGCACACAGGCACTGGTCTTCAGCTGGCGTAAATCTACTGGGTCACACTACTTAATTCCAGCAGAAGTTCTTACCCACAGGGTGCAGACTGGATAATGCTGCCATAGAAACGTTGGGCCTAACTGGGTGCCCTGGATCCTGCCCCTTTGCGCTAAGGATTCAGAAACTGCCCTTAAGGGAGTGCCTAGTGACACTCCTCACCAGCATCAGTTGGTGCTCTAATGCGTGCTGGGGGATCATCAAAGCATAGCTGTTCCTAGGATTGTGGGAGACAGGAATGTGAGTTAGGGCCACATTACATGTTGCACTTTGAGCTGCTCAAATACGGATCGGTGTTAGTGCTCACTCAGGTTTGAAGCAGTCGCACCTTAAGGCTAAAACACCTCCTCTGACTGTCCCCCACCTGCACAGCTGTCACTTGCCACTGGAGGGCTGGTAAGCAGAGGCTGGACTAGGAACTACAGCAGTGAGTTGCCTCCATGGGGCTGGTGAGCTGGGATAGACTTCTATCCCTGCTCTAGGTGTAGGGACAGGGTGAGAGATTGAGCTGGGGGGCAGGAACATGAAGCTGGGAGGCAGAGAATTAATGGGACAGGGTGGGTAATGTAATAGGAAGTGGAAAGGAAATGGGGGTGGGGGAAGGTGAAGTCAACCAGCCGCACTGGTGCCAACTCTCATGATTTTACTGTGATTCTTGTGTGATTGAATGTCCCCCGCCCTAAAGCCACAGCTCCTGGAATTCTGTAATTACATGAAATTCCCAGCTTTCATTTTTTTCATTGAAGAGTTACTAGCCCTCATGATTATAGAAGAAAACATGAATATGTGATCAAGGGCAGCCTAAAAACTCCGAAACTAGAGACCCCCAGATTTTTATTAAATTTAGACCGTCATGATTTTGAAGCTGATCTCATGATTTTTCTTTTTTTGCGGCCTGACATGATTTTTGAATGCATGGGGTTGGCAATGCTGCAGCCACTGAAGGGTAAAATAAAAAGAAATTAAAAAAAGGAATTTAAACAACATAAAGAGGAAGTAAATGAAAAGAGGTCTCATGTTTTAATAAATTGGGATTTGGGATAGGGGTATGGAGAGTACTGGTTGTGCTTCCTGGGGTGGCTGGAAAGTAGGAACAGCAAGGGAAGGTGCTTTTGCAGGAGTTACTGGCCCTGCCCTGGGAAAGAAGCCCCAGCAAATGGGGACCCCATCCAGCCCCCTACCTTGTTCCCCTGCCATCCCCTCTAGACCCCACTCCTGGACCTGTTCATGCCCTGTGATCTGACTAGCTGGCATGTGCTTTACAGGCTGTTTGCATGGGGTTGCACCCTTGGGAGTTGGAAGGTCACACCTCTTCTGCCCTCAGGGGAGTTGGCTTGATGCCAGACGAGTTCAGGGGGTGGAAAGTTTGTCTCCACAGAACAGGAGAGTGAGGGAGGGGACACTACATCCTGGGATGCTGAAAGACTGCAACTTAGGCAGCTCACCTGTGGGGAGTGGCCACACATTATTGGAACATGAGCTGGGTAACATGAATCAGAGAGACACCTGTCCTGGAGTGGCATGACTCTGGTTATGGTGGTAAAGAGTGCTTAAAACTAGTTTTAGGTGTTAATGTATAGACAGTCCAGGGGTTAAGAGGTCCAGGAGCCACCTACAATTAATGTGTAACAAGGCCCTTAGTTTCTCTCCTACACGTGTGGGAAAGGCATGACTGCAGTGTGTACAGACAGACCTGAGCTGGCTGGCTGGTATTGACAGGAGCGCAGCTGGCATGGCAGGGGCTTCATCACAGATGGCACAAGCCCACCCAGGGTTCTGTGGCTGCAGCCTGCAACACCATGGTCTCATTATTCTTGGTACACAGGCTAGCTCCGCTTGTTTGTAGGAACTGTGATCACTCCTTTGGCACCAATGTAGATATCCTTGGCCCACTGTACCCAGTAAGCAGCAGGCAGCTGTGCCCGTAATGTCCCAGCCTGGGCAGAATAGGAGACTACACAGGGCCCCCAGAAAACAGATAGGCTTGCTAAATTCCCTGGGACTCCTGCAAGCCTTTACAGCACTGTTAATGGCCAAGCCCCTCCAGGGACTGCTTTGCTTAATGACGTTAACCTAGACAAGTGTCCTTCCAGCTTGTAAATAGTAAATTATCTGGCATGCAAATGGAGGGGGCCTGCACTTTGAAGTTTCCACCCCTCTGGGAAAGGGAGAGAAGTTACTAGCTTACAGGGTCAATAAGGTGAGGAGGAAAGCCATTGCCCATGAGAAGTCTTTTATGCCAGTGCCCAACATGCCATTAGCTTAGTAGGGCACACATTTCCACTTGTAAACACACACTCAAGAGGACCCCTTATATGCACAGGCACATAAGCATTTTTATATATATATTTATTTATTTATTTATGCGATTCATATGCCCATCCTTCCCAACAAAAGCTCAGTGCAACTTACAGTAAGAGAACAGAACAACTCAAAACGGCAGCTAGAATAAATAAAACAATGATAAAATAAACCGAAATGAAATGAAGACCCACAAAAAGACATCTCAGCCTAATCCTGGGTGCAAATGCCTGTCTAAACAGAAAGGTCCTGCAACAGTTCCAAAAGATTTCCAGGCTGGGGCTCTGGCAGGCCTCAAGAGAGAGGGAGTTCCAGAGTGGAGGAGCGACTTTTGAGAATGGGTTTTCGCCAAGAAGACTTGGCAAGCTAATGGCACTTGAGGGAGTTTGTTCTCAGCTGATCTTAGCAATTGTGCTGGGACATGGGGGAGAAGGTTGTTCCTTAGGTTATTCCTTAGGTCTCAGGCCAATTAGGGCTTTATAGGTCAAAACCACCACCTTGAATTGCACCCAGAAAGCTACTGGGAGCCAATGCAGACGCTGAAAGACTCGAGTTATGTGCTGCTGCCCACTCACCCCTGTCAGAAGTGGACTACAACGTTCTGCACTAACTGGTGCATATTTATGTATCTGTTCCTATCTACACGTGCGCACACATTCTTGTAAATATATGATTATACATACCCATATACAGACACACAAATGTTCATAAAAATGCATGCACACACTTATACTCTTTTGCACACACAGGTTTAAAAGCACACTTGTAGCTATATTTACACATGTACAAGGCCATATGAATAGATTTGCCCACCAACTCATGAAGAGAGACTTATGGATAAAGATATACACACTTAATACAGCTGCACACGCTTAAATACACAGCTGGCTCCAAATTCTTCACTAGCTTATTCTCTGTGAAATTCTGCTGAAGTCCATAGCATTATAGGGGACTGCCAGCATAGGACTTGGCTTATAGAATATATGTAGATGCACAGACAGACCCACATGCATGTATACACACCAATATACATATATACAAGTATGTTTCCTCAGCCAGTCATCCAGTATGTACTAAAAGACATATACACTGTACAGAATCAGGTGTAGGTCAAATCCTCAGTTATAGCAGGGGAGTGATCAATGCAATGTTCCTCTATTCCAGATCCTTCCCCCAGCATAATGAGGGTCTCAACTTGCAGGGGCACTGGTCCACAAGTGAAATTTTTATTTCATGGCACTAGTCATATGATTCCCAAGGTCAATATACCGTCACAAGCTGCATCCACTTGCCTCACTGCTTATTGTTACACCTTGTACAGTCCAGAGCAGCCACAGGGCTGATCTAACCAATAGTCCTCAAAGCTGTTACGCTTACTAGAAATTGCCCAGAGGGAGACCCATTTACGTATCATTCTTCTTACCACATCTTACATCATCAGCTGGGAGAAGCTAGGATTCCCCCTCTAGAAAAAAAGATCATGTGTCTGGGGCAAGGACGTACAGGCAAAAACACATACAACAGCCAGGATGATGATAAGCTGTATAGGCATATGCAGATAGCCCAGATATGCTGGTATCAATGTTCAAGGCACAAGGGGGTGAGGGGGCTAGAGAATGCAATCCTCTTCTGCAGAGGCAACAGGCTGGCTAAACCTCTCTGCAGATACCTCTTTGTGCCCTACAGACAGACCTCGGGGGGGGGAAGCAAGTGATGCTAGCAGGTCTCACCCCCCCAGGTGTGGAGGATCCCTCCCTTTAGACTATTCCCAGCACTTGCCCAGTCTAATTGTAACTGTCCCGGGCAATGGGACTTCCAACCTGCCCAGGGGAAGGGGGATTCCAGACAGAGCCGTTTGTACATTCAGGAGGTTGGTAGCAGTGCCAGTGTTGGAAGAGATCCCAGCTTCACAGGCAGAGACTCCTAGGTATGGGGTCCAGAGCCACTGCATGCCTCAGGCCCCAGCCACTTGGAGTCAATCTGGGCTGGAGCTTCACTTCCCCTCCATACCTGTCCCTCTCCAGCACTCTGTAGCTTTCTGGCAAGAAAACATGACCATATCCCGAAGTCCAGGACCACTCACGCCCAAGGCAAGAGGGACCCCCTGGACCATGATGACTCAAGGCAGCAGTTGAGGGTCTGCTTTTCCCAGGACCTGATTCTGATGTACAAGGAAGGAAACTGGAAGGGAGTGGCTGTAAGCCTAATCTGCTGGGAATTCTCGGCAAGTTAACAGGGTCATAGCATCTCAGGGGGAACCTGGAGGGGTCACCTGCACCGAGCCCCTGCTCCAGGCAGAACCATCCGCAGGAATCAGCAGGGGAAGGGGAGTACTAAGCAGGGCTGACCCTCAGCTTTCTTATGGGGGGTGCAGGGAACATTGCTGCTCTGCTTG
>NW_017729031.1:113339386-113340086 GCF_001723915.1 Gavialis gangeticus | reverse complement strand
TGATGTACAAGGAAGGAAACTGGAAGGGAGTGGCTGTAAGCCTAATCTGCTGGGAATTCTCGGCAAGTTAACAGGGTCATAGCATCTCAGGGGGAACCTGGAGGGGTCACCTGCACCGAGCCCCTGCTCCAGGCAGAACCATTCGCAGGAATCAGCAGGGGAAGGGGAGTACTAAGCAGGGCTGACCCTCAGCTTACTGATGGGGGGTGCAGGGAACACTGCTGCTGTGCCTGGGACACAGGTCCAAGTGTCACTCTTGTGCCCTTTGTCCCAGGGAGGGAGCACAAGTCTGCTGAGTCCTGGCAGGAATACCACGGCATTAACAGGCTCCAGGGGAGCAGGGGCTGAATAACTGAACGACCTGGGAGGCAGGGGGAACAGAGCAGGAACCTGTTTCCGGGAAGCTCTCTGATGGCAGTTCACGCCAGCCAGAGAGTCAGTGGCATGGTCCTAACAGCACCCCCCCAAGATGCCAGGCAAGGCATTGATTGGCTATCCTGCCAGCTCCAAGTCTGCTCCCCCCCGCCCCCAGCCCCAGCCCCACTGCCAGAAGAGGTCCTACCTGCAGGTTGGAGTTGAAGTCGGTCAGGTTGGTGTTGTAAGTCCAGCTGGCAGACACGCTCTTGAACATGACTATCTCAGCTGTGCTGTTGTAGTCCTGTGCGAAAAAGACAGCCCCTTGCTCGCTGGGTATAGTCTC
>NW_017729031.1:113337520-113337961 GCF_001723915.1 Gavialis gangeticus | reverse complement strand
CCCCCCCCCCCGAGCTTCCCCCCCCATCCACCAGTGGTGATGTGGCTGAGAACCCCAGCCAGGAAGGATGGATGGACAGGGCATGGGCACCTTGCCTCTCCAGGATGTTGAATGAAATGGGATATTGGCCAGATCCAGCTAGAGGTGAGAATGTGGAAAGAGTTGGGGGCCTATATAGTATCCCCTGGGATAAGGGCTTGTGTAAAGGTGATGAGGGTGTGTACGATGAGGCAAAGGTAGTGCTGGCAGTATGGAGTGGGAAGGCAGAAGTGGGGTGAGCTGCCTATAACTCATGTGCAGAGCCAGAGAGTCCTCCCGGATCTCTGCAGCCTCCGTCCCCCAGTTACCTGGAGACCAGCCATAGCCAGCAGTGCCTGTACCATTGACCAGAAAGCTAGGACTGCTGCTTTTCCATGCAGGGCTTGCTGTAGGTTAGGTGGA
>NW_017729031.1:113332083-113332520 GCF_001723915.1 Gavialis gangeticus | reverse complement strand
GTTGAAGTCGGTCAGGTTGGTGTTGTAAGTCCAGCTGGCAGACACGCTCTTGAACATGACTATCTCAGCTGTGCTGTTGTAGTCCTGTGCGAAAAAGACAGCCCCTTGCTCGCTGGGTATAGTCTCAGGGGGCAAGAGACTGGCTTCCAAGGCAGCAGCCGGGCTGAGGAACAGCAGCAGGAGCCTTAAAAGAGGAGGCATCTTGGCAGCAGCCCTGGTGCCGGAGCCTGTCTTCCACAAGGCTTTCCCCTTAATGCCTTGAAAGAGATCCTCCCTGAGCTGTGAGCGGCTTATAAGCCAGCAGCCCTTGCAGAGACCCTGCCCACCGAGGCCGCCTCTCCTAGCAGATAAGACTGAACATTTTACTTTCCTTCAGTGGCTTATAGAGATCTGCTTTCTGTTCCAAAGTCTTTTCATGCCTCACTGTGACAGGAGGA
>NW_017729031.1:113326551-113327083 GCF_001723915.1 Gavialis gangeticus | reverse complement strand
GTATCGAGTGGGAAGGCAGAAGTGGGGTGAGCTGCCTATAACTCATGTGCAGAGCCAGAGAGTCCTCCCGGATCTCTGCAGCCTCCGTCCCCCAGTTACCTGGAGACCAGCCATAGCCAGCAGTGCCTGTACCATTGACCAGAAAGCTAGGACTGCTGCTTTTCCATGCAGGGCTTGCTGTAGGTTAGGTGGATCACTGTCCTGTTCCAGTCTAGTGCCTCCTTTGTCTCTGCATCTGAATGACTTGGCAGTTGGCTGAGGTCACCTTTGCTGTGCCTAGTTCTGCACCACTGACCACTTTATCACACTCCTGCTGAAGGCTTCACTGTCATTTCACCCTGGAACAGAGGCGCTCATCTACCCAAGAGCCAGGAGGCAGCCAGCTTCCAGGCCCCTCACCTAACTCCCTACACAACAGGACTAGCCACCACTTCACCTCAAAACCTGGGTCTAAACTACAGTCACCACCCTCTACCATGAAGGCTAGGGACAGAAGTTACATATAAACTGGTTTAAGGGATCAGAAACTGGT
>NW_017729031.1:113321346-113321551 GCF_001723915.1 Gavialis gangeticus | reverse complement strand
CTGAGCTGTGAGCGGCTTATAAGCCAGCAGCCCTTGCAGAGACCCTGCCCACCGAGGCCGCCTCTCCTAGCAGATAAGACTGAACATTTTACTTTCCTTCAGTGGCTTATAGAGATCTGCTTTCTGTTCCAAAGTCTTTTCATGCCTCACTGTGACAGGAGGAAAGAGGAAATTGGGGGGGGGGGGGGGGGGGGGGGGGGGGGGA
>NW_017729031.1:113315774-113316346 GCF_001723915.1 Gavialis gangeticus | reverse complement strand
AAGGGAAAGAGTGGGGAGGAAGAGAGGAGAGAGAAAAGGAGAAAGAGAAGATTCCCTGAGGGGCAGTGCTAATGTTTTGAGGGGCATGGCTCCCACTCCCCCGGGAAAGCCCAGTCCCATTGTTCTCCCCAGGGGAGGGGATGGCTCAGGGAGACCTGCTGTCAGCCACGCAGCCCACCCAAGAACACCTTCCCTGAGCAGTCTAATTTCTCCCGGTCAGACTCCAGTCTCCGAGCACACGAAGATGCTGCTGAAGAGCAGGAAGTGGCTGAACAGTGATCAGACAGGAGAGCAGGCTGGGGCTGGATTAGCTCAGGCATAGGCTGGCTTCAGGGATGTTTCCCTTCAAAGGTCCCTTGCCCTTCCTCCCGATGCATCTCCAAACTATGGCTGAGCTTAAGCAGACACTCCAGGAGTATGCACTTCTCTGTCATGCACTGGCAGTGGCTTGGGGTGGTGCTGGGAGCCCCTGGGCTCTGGCCCAGGGCCAGCAGACAGGGAGGATGCAGGGTTGGGACCAGGCCACAGCAAGCACCATCCCCCAGCCCATGACCCCCCCCCCCCGAGCTTCC
>NW_017729031.1:113309563-113310774 GCF_001723915.1 Gavialis gangeticus | reverse complement strand
AGGTGGATCACTGTCCTGTTCCAGTCTAGTGCCTCCTTTGTCTCTGCATCTGAATGACTTGGCAGTTGGCTGAGGTCACCTTTGCTGTGCCTAGTTCTGCACCACTGACCACTTTATCACACTCCTGCTGAAGGCTTCACTGTCATTTCACCCTGGAACAGAGGCGCTCATCTACCCAAGAGCCAGGAGGCAGCCAGCTTCCAGGCCCCTCACCTAACTCCCTACACAACAGGACTAGCCACCACTTCACCTCAAAACCTGGGTCTAAACTACAGTCACCACCCTCTACCATGAAGGCTAGGGACAGAAGTTACATATAAACTGGTTTAAGGGATCAGAAACTGGTTTAAACCTGCAACAGAACAGAAGGTCAGGGCACATAAACAAGTTGCAAAATGGCTGAAACTGGTTTCAGATACACCTGGTTGAATGTAGTGTCAGACTTAACTGATTTGGGTCAAATCTGTTTATGAAACTTCTGTCCCAGACTCCTGCCCTGTTCAAGTTAAATCACAGTCCCCCAGCATCCCAGCATGCTTTCCAGCCCTGGGCTGGGCTGTCTACTCCAACAGAGAAGGGTTGGGGGGGGGCAGGGGATGCAGGGATTGCCCCTACCCAGGCAGACCCTGGCTGTGGTCTGGGGCCAGGGAGGGGGTTTAAACACCCCTTCCCCCACTCAAACTTACTGCTGGCTGTGACTGGACTACAAATCCCAGAGGCACCTGGAAACAGCCCCTGCCTGTGCCTGGAAGCAGGAAGGGGAAGTGATGAGCAACCCTGCAGAGTCCTGCTGTTGTGATTCTGGGTTGGAAATCCCAGACACCTCCGGGGCAGCAGAAAGAGGAAGTGAACACACAGCGCATGATGGTTAGTGCCAGAGAGCCGTGCTCTAGTGCCTGCTGGCTTCTGGCCTGAGCCACTGCAGGCATGTGGCTCCATTTCCTGAATCAAAAGTCGATATGTGTCCAGTTGTTTCTCAGTTTAATCTCTGCATCTTAGACTAACTTGTAAAGACTGAATTGATTCAGCTCAGGCTTTTTGACTGTCTGTACTTAGTCAAAGTGGCTGGACCAGGATACCACTGAGTGCCCCACTCCAAGGTGGGCAGAGACGACTTGAGCAGGGTGTGGGGCCCGGGGCAAATCAGCCTGTGCGGGGCCCTGTCCCCAAACATGAGGAAGTCGGGGGGGGGGGGGAAGGGGGGAAGGTGG
>NW_017729031.1:113298895-113309428 GCF_001723915.1 Gavialis gangeticus | reverse complement strand
AGGTTGGGGGTGCCAAGCGATCAGACATGAATCTGGTGGCAGTGCAGAGTTGCTGAGGCCGTTCTGCCTGGCTCTGCAGGGCCTCCCAAAGTACGTGGTCCGGGGCAGTTGCCCCGATTCATTCCCTCCCCTAGGGATGGCTCTGAAGGTGGATTTTGAGCTTTAAGCAGAATGATTAACAAAATGGTGAAATGTGGTATAGAGACACGAGACGAAGCAGCGGCAGAATGATACAAACAGACAGATAGTTTCTGTGTCTTGGCCAAAACAAACAAATTGGGAAAAGATTCACATTTGAGTCAGGCTGAAACAAAAATATTTTATTTTTTCTTTCTTGCCAGAACAAAAAGTCAAAAGGGGTTTCATTTGGGACTGAAGGAAGCATTTCATTTGATTAGAAAATGGAAGGTCTTTCAGTGTCTCTGTATTTTATTTAAAAATAAATAAATCTGAGGCAAATTCCATGATGAGGAGATGTTTGAAAAGGAAAAATGGAAACACTTGGACTTTTCTACATTTGTATTTTTTCCAGTTTTCCAGTTTGGGCTAAGCAATCCACTCTATTCTTCACAAAGACATGATACATTTCAGATTTCAGTTGACCTGTCTCTGCACTGTTAGGTGAAAAACTAGTCAACCAAACAGTTTCTCCCAGCTCAGGTTGTAAGTACTTCCTCGCCCTCCTCTCCTTCTTCCTCCCCAATGGGATACTACAATAAGGGCTCCTACCCTCAAATACAGTCTACCCTGAAAAGCAGTTCAGGTCTACCTGTCCCCATCCTAAAGTGGGGTTCAGGATGTAGCTCCCCATTTATTTTGTTTCCACACCCCCCCCCCCTGCAGTCCTGGAGCAGACAGGGACTCTTCCTGCCTTGCTGAGCCCAGTGGGAAGAATGCTTCCCTGACAGGCCTGGGAGATTCAGGACTCAAAGAAGGATGCTAAACAAAACCACAGCTGTGTCCCAGCTTGACCATGAGAGAAGAAAGACCTCCTGCTGTCTTGGAGTCCTGGCTAAGTAGTTGGAAACAAGAAACATCACTCCTGTGGGGGTGAGACAGCAGCACGTAGCAGGAGGCTTTATGTGCAAAAATACATTCAGAAGGAAGAGCAGAGGGGTGGGAGTCAGGCGACACTACTTCTGTTCTTAGCTCTCCTACCATAGCAGCCTATGATTGGCTGCAGTGGCCTTTGATAAGCCATGGCACCCTGTGCCTCAGTTTCCCCACTTATACAATGACGTTCAAGATTCTTGCCCCCAACTATGAATCTGTATGGGTGAAAGACACAAGAGGTGCAAGTTACTATTAAGGGTTCCATGATGCGAGTCTGACCTGCCTGGATACCTCTGCAAAATAAACCACCTCCCCCAGCTATAAGAAACATCATCTGATGGGAAGTAGCCCTGTAAAAACAAGAGCTGACTCAAATACTTGGATTGGAGGCTCTTTGGAGTTGGACTGGCTTTCTGTTCTGTGTTTGTACAGCATAAAACCCTATCGGGCACTGGTCCAGCACACAGCCTCCTAGGTGCTACCACAATGCAAATCTCCAATAATAAGTTTGGGCTGATGCCAGCTAGTTCTCTTCCCTTGGAGAATGTATGCTTTCTGTGGCTCTGCTGGCAGCAGTAAAACCAAGTGCTTGTGGGCTTTAAGGTTGCCAGCAGCTGTCTCAAAAGGTCCTCAAAAAATCCTGGGTGGCCCCTGGGCAAGCATCAGACCAGCGGCTGCAGGGTCTTAGAAGCTTGACCCTTGGGTTGCCTTTGCATAGGTGCCAAACGTGGTGCTCAGGGTTCAAGAAGTGCTGGAGCATCTTGAAAGAGGCAAGCTTTGGTATGGGTCTGGGTTCAGCTGGTTTGTACAACAGAGCTGCAAAACACCCTGTTTAGACTTTCTGGCTAGGGAGCTCAATTCTCAAAGGCAAAATCTTCAATCCCACTCCAACCCCTGCAGCTTCCACTGGCTTTCCTCTGCCATTCCATGGGGCATTGGCTTGACTGGGGATCAGGATAGAGCCAGATCACTCCACTGGGAGTACAGTAGCAACCCCAGGGCACTGTGGGAAAACACAAGAGACATAAGGAAGCAGCCGGTTCCCCCACAATCACCATGGCACAATGCCGTTCTTGGGGCGCACTAAATACAGGGACCGCTTTTTCCTAGCCTGCCTGAGGAAAAAGCCATCCCAAAGGAGGTAGGGAGGAGGCAGAGCCCTGAGCCATCCCTTCGCTCCCCAGCCTCCTTAGTGCAGGCCCAGCAAACATGCTCTGGATGCTGTAGGCAGGGTTCAACCTCCTGAAGCACAATCTGTTCTGTCACATACACACAGGTGCCATAGTGTCCAAAATGGACACTCTGCAAGGATAGTTGGGACCTCAGAACCAATTCAGAAAAGATGCCAGCACCAAACAGGGACTGTAAAAGAAGTGGGGGGAGGTGGAGGGAGGACATCCTTCTTAAAGGGGAAGTGTCATCAATCCTTTTCTTCTGGGCACATCTACATGTGCTATTAAAGTAAAACAATACACTCTAGTGAAGTTTGCACTGGAGTTTATTGCTCCTGGGCACAGCATTTACACGTGTGCTCAGGATTGCAGCACATTGAGCCAGGGCAGCACAGCCCTGGCTGGCAGGGAGTCTGGGGGGGCAGCCTTCCAGCTCAAGACCTGCTCCACCCAAGCTCAATGTGCTGAGGAGAGGCTGGATGTGGCACGAGGGTGCTACAGTGCAGGGCTAGCTGGCAGCATCTACATGTGCACTATGTTAGAGTAAATAACTTGCTGTAGAATAGTACTTGTGTTGGGCAGTACTATCCTACAATGGAGTTAATTAGTTTACTTCAGCTTAACAGCACCACATGTGTAGACAGTGATGCTTTACTGTGGAGCTAATTAGTCAGCTCCACTGTAAAGCATCTCATGTAGGTGCAGCCACTGAGCTGGCTATAAAGCCTGGTGTTTCCAAAGTATCCATCACCTTCAGTACCCAGTGACTTCATTTGCATCAGGAAATGAGAAGCCAATAGTAAAGTGGGGGTATAGCTCAGTGGTAGAGCATTTGAGTGCAAATCAAGAGGTCCCTTCTGAGTTTTCCAAGATGTGATTGGAATAACAGAAACTTGGTGGGATAGCTCTCATGACTAGAGCACTGTCATGGATGTGTATAAACTGTTCAGGAAGAACAGGCAGGGGAGAAGAGGAGGAGGAGTTGCACTTTATGAGGGAGGAGGTTAGCAGCCAACAGAGGTGAAAGGAAAGATTAGGAACTCTTTCGAAAAGCAGGACATGTACAAATCCATGGGGCTGGACACAATGGACATGAGGATGCTGAGAGAGTTCACTGCTGTGATTGCAGCGCTGCTAGCTATCATCTTTGAAAACTTATGGGGATTGGGAGATATCTTGGATGATTGGAAAAAGTCCCATATAGTGCCCATTTTTAAGAAAGAGAAGAAGGAGGGTCCAGGGAACTAAAGACCAATCAGCTTCACCTCGGTCCCTGGAAAAATCATGAAACAAGTCCTCAAGGAATTAATTCCTAAGCACTTGGAAAAGAAGAAGGTGATTAGGAACAGTCAACAAGAATTCACCAGAGGCAAGTCATGCCTGACCGACCTGATTGCCTTCTATGATGGGATGACTGGCCTTGTGGATGTGCAGAGAACAGTGGACCTGATATGGCTTGACTTTAGCAAGGCTTTTGATACAGTCTTCCACAACATTCTCACAAGAAAGCTAAGGAAGTATGGGATGGATGAATGGACTATAAGGTGGATAGAAAACTGGCTGGATTATTGGGCTGAAAGGTTGGTAATCAATGACCTGATGTCTAGTTGGCAACCAGTATCAAGTGGAGTGCCCCAGGGGTTGGTTCTTGGATCAGTTTTGTTCAATATCTTAATCAACAATCTGGAAGATGGGATGGATTGCACCCTCAGCAAGTTTATAGATGACACTAAGCTATGGGGAGCAGTAGATACACTGGAGGATAAGGCTAGAATTCAGAGAGACCTAGAAAAATTGGAGGATTGGACCAAAACCAATCTTAAATTCAATAAGGGTACATGAAAAGTCCTGTATTTAGGACAGAACAATCCCATGCACTGGTACAGGTGGGGGACTGACTGACTCTGCAGGACCTCTGCAGAAAAGGACCTGGGGTTACAGTGGACAATAGGGTGAACGCAAGCCAACAGTCTGCCCTTGTTGCCAAGAAGGTTAAGGGCATATTGGGCTGCATTAGTAGGAGTGCTGCCAGCAGACCGAGGGCAGTGATTCTGCTCCTCTATTCAGAACACACCATCCTTCTGACATACAGCACACACCTTTTTCCTCAAAATCAGCCTCCCTAAATTGAGGTGTATGTATTAAGCAGGGAAGCTGAATGTCTGCCCAAAATAGAAGCACCCTGTTTTGATTCCTGCTGCACAGTGCAGCAGCAGGGAGCACATGAAGCAGAGCTTGCCCAGGTGGTGTGGTGCAGGTGCGGTCCCCCCTACCCTATCCAGTCTGCAGCTGCCTCTGTGGTCAGTGACAACACGTAGGGGGTGCACGGCGGTGCATATGCACCCCCTGAGAGTGCCAGTGCACCCCCTGACTGGCCACCCTCTCTGCTTAGGCAATGGGCAGGGGGGGCAGGTGGGAGTGCCAGTGCCCCCCTGCAAGCTCCGGCCAGGGAGTGGAGCACCGTGGCACTCCCAGAAGCAGCCACAGCAGCCACAGCCAATTCTGTAAGTGGCTGCAGTGATCAGCTTTGGGGGGACCCCCCCGTCAGTGAGATCTGCCAAGGGGGACCTGCCCCCCCAGTCGGTGGCATCTCCCATCAGTGAGATTGGCTGCAGGGGGTCTCCCCCTGGTCAGTGACTGGTTGCTGGGGGGGCATGTGCCCCCCGTGACTAAGGCAGCACCAGTCACCCATGCCTGTGGAGCTCTGCATGGGGCCAAGTCTCCTATGCTTTTGCCCAGGGCATCCCATGCCACACTCCGGCCTGCACCCACCTTGCACCTGCTGATGGTCCTGCCCTGGCCCCAGCCTTGGCCCTAGCTAGCACTCATCATACCAGGTGGGCAGAGTGGATGGAAAGTGGCTATGAGCTGAAGCTGGAGCCCTGCACGCTGGGGCATGAGCCACCCTGGTGCAGCTTCCCCCATGCCCCTGCTTCTCCATACTACCTGCTGCCCAGAGTGCCACAAGCAGGGGCAGAAGGAGGAGGAAGAGCCACTAGAAATTGGGGCAGCCAAGTACTACCCAACAGCAACAAGAGTAGCTCCATCGGGAAGTTATGCATGCTGGCAGGGCCAGGGCAGTGCTATCGGTGGTCACAGGGCAGGTGTGGGCAGGAACATGGTGCAGGCTGCCTTATGCAGGAGTGAGCATGGCTCAGCCCCATGCAAAGCACTGCTGAAGGCTAGATATAATTAACTGGTGAGCCAGATCTAGCCCATGAGCCATATTTTGCCAACCCCTGTCCTACACCAATCTTTGTATCAAGTCCATGGCTTGTTTTTAAATTATAGCAAGGCCATCCAACTTGACTTAACAGACTGCAAGCAATGAGTAGGCTTCATATCTCCAACAGCATGGGACAGCAAGCTGCAGCCTGTGGGCCAGACCTAGCCTATGGAGCCATTGGATGCAGCCTCTGAGGCTTTGGTGGTGTTTAGTGGCAGTGACTTTGCCCCCACTGTGCCATATGCATGGTACAGCAGCCAGGAAGGAAGGCAGCTGGGCAGTTAGGAGCATTCCCATGATGTGCCGCAGCCAGGCAGGGGAAGAACTGGCAGCAGCAGTGGCAGCTAAGTCCTAGCTTTGGCCTGCCCAGGACCCAAGCTGGGCCATTTCAGCCTACCACCCTAAACCACTGCTGAATGCTGCCATAGAGGGACAAGTCCCTGTCTAGGGGCTTGCCTTGACCTGATTTGCACCCAGACAGCTGCTGCTATTCCATAGCATTGTGTATCATTGCAGGGCTCTGCTTTGGAGAGAGCAAGCTGTGGGAATGGGCCTTTGACTGTTGGCTCAGTATGGGGCCCTGGCTGAGATGCTTAGCCAAGCTGGGTCTCAGTGCAATGGGGACAGTTACAGAGTTGGCTGAGAAACGTTCTGCTTATTGAGCCCCAAATGTTTTTTTTCAGCGCATTGCCAGTTCAGCTACTTTTGCCTAATCTGAGGTAAGGTCCAAGAGAAACCTGCCCCCATTCCTGGCAGGACTACCTGGGCGCCAGAGCCACTGGAAGCTGCAGAGCTGCTGCCCTTGATAAAATGCATCTGGTGGATCTGCTGTGAAGCAGGAGACTTCCTGCATGCACTGCTGGTATCACCAGTGAAGCTGACATGAACCCTCATTTGGCCAAGCACTTGCAAGGTCCAGGAAGTCTCCTATCCAGGGGGCAAATTTAAAATATTTTCATTTTGGTCTGGTTGGGATGGAAAAAATGTAAAAAAAAAAAATTCCTACTAAACCAGAACCCCTGCTTTCCAGACAGGGCAGGACTGTACTCCCCTTGTGTCCTGGGGTGTTGTGAGATTTCATCTATTGGTACTATAGGAGCACAAAGTAACTAGTGCAGTTCCTGCTGCAGCCTCTGGGTGGCACTAGGAGTTAGCAGTGCCATTAAAACCACAGAAGCAAGGCACTGAGCCATGGGTCTGCAGTAAAGTTATCCTCTGTCTCATACAGCTAGGACATGCACACAGTGAACTACCTCTTCCCTAAGCCTGTGAGGGACATAGGTCTGCCTCAGAAGGCTTCACAGCCTCCTATGAGGCCCTTCACATCTGTGAGTGCTGCTGTCAGTTGGCTGGAGATAAGAGCCACGCTGCTCAATTGCTTGGTAGGGGCTGAACGTGCTGTCCGTGTTCCTCGATAGACATATGCTGCAGGAAGATGCACTGGCAATTCAGAAGGGGAACACCCATTCTGCCAAGTCACTTCATAGGCAGTGTCCTGGCAAGGATCTAGCATGGCCGTGCTTTTGGGGATGCCTCCACAGACACGAAACCCCACCAAAGTCCTTACTGCTGGCAGAGAATACACGCCTCATTGCGCCTTTCCCAGAGTGAATAACTTTGGTGTCCATGCCAAATTTGAACCCAGGCATTTTTCTCTGCCTCCCTAAACTCCTTTTGCATTTTCAGCTGGGCGCTGTATTCCACTTTTCCGTGCTTCAGCAGCTGTGAAGGGTTGCTGTGTGCTGTTAAACGGCTGTCATGTTGTTCCCTAAAGACGGCTGCATTGTACTATCAGATGAAGCAATAAGTGTTGAGATCATGCAGCAGTAAGCTGGGCCTGATGGATTTCATCCCAGGGTACTGAAGGAATTGGCACTGAAGATCTTGGAGCCCTTGGCAATGACATTTGTGAAGTCGTGGGAGGTGGGCGAGGTACCAGAGAACTGGTAAAGGGCCAATGTAATGCTCCTTTTTTAAAAAGGCAAAAAGGAGGGCTTGGGGAACTACAAACCGGTTAGCTTCATCTCAGTACCTGGGAAGTTACTGGAGCATATCCTAAGGAAGTCTGTTTGCATGCATCTGTGGAAGGAAAGGCTGATCACAAGCAGCCAACATGAACTTACTAAGAACAAATCATGTCAAACAGACCCGATCTCCTTTGACAAAGTAGCTACTTCGGTAAGTGAAGGGAATGCTGTGGACATAGTATATTTGGACTTTTGGCAAGGCTTTTGACAAAGTCCCGTCTAACCTTTTTTTAAGTAAATTGGAGAAATGTGGGCTGAACAAACTACTATGAAGTAGATAAACAATTGGTTCAATAGCTGCAAGCAAAGGGTTATTATTGGATTGGATATTATTAATGGACTCTATCCACATTACTAATGGATTCAATCCATTCAGTCCATCCAATCCATATTATTAATGGATTGGATATTATTAATGGATTCATGTCAGAATGGCAGGCGGTTTCAAGTGGAGTCCCACCAGGATCTGTCCTGGGTTCAGTGCTGTTTAATTTGCTTATTTATGATTTGGGTGGTAGCATAGAAAGCTAATTGAACAAGTCTGCAGATGACACACAATTGGAGAGGACTGTGAACACACTGAAGGATGGGAGCACAATTCAGAAGGATCTCAACAGATTGGAAAGCTGAGCTGAAGCTAACAGGATGAAGTTCAGTGCTGACAAATGGAAAGCGCTACACCTCAGGAAGAGCAATCAAAAATGCAAATATGAAATGGGTGAGACCTGGCTGAATGGCAGAACTGCAGAGAAAGATCTAAGAGCCTTGGTAGATCACAAACTCAATATGAGTCTGCAGCATCATGCAGCTGCACAAATGGCAAATGCGGTTTTGAGATGTCTCAATAGAAGCATTAGATGCATGACATGGGAAGTGACAGTGTTTCTGTACGCAACACTGATTAGGCCTCATTCAGAGTATTGTGTGCAGTTTTGGGCTCCACATTTTAAAAAGGAGGTGGAGAAGTTAGAGGGGGTCCAGAGGCAGGCAATAAAGAGTGATAAAGAGTTTGGGAAGTAAGTCGTATGAGGAAAGGCTGAAGGAGCTAGCATGTTCAGCTTGTGGAAAAGGCACTTAAGAGGGGACATGATAGCTGTTTTCACATACTTGAGGCTGCCATAAAGAAGAGGAAAAGGACCTTTTCTCTCTTGCTGCAAAGAGGAAGACATGGACCAGTGGCCTAAAGTTGCAGCAAAGTAAATTTAGACTTGATATCAGTAAAATCTTCTTCACTGTTAGAACAGTTTGACAGTGAAATAGACTGCCTAGAAAAGTTGTAGACTCTCCATCACTGGAAATGTTCAAGAAGCCTCTGGTTGAGGATGATATGGGTGTAGCTATACCTATTTCTACTATTGGTATGTCCCATGCATCTGGGCTTTGCTGATTGCTGCATGGGGCTAGGAGGAAATTACCTCCCTCCCATGCCCCTGCCTGCTACATGTGTCAGTGTTTTTTTAAGCTTTCCTCAGAGGCAGTGGGTGCTGGCTGCAGCCAAGGCTGGAGATTTTGACTGGGCATCAGTGGTCCTGCTGGGATTTAAACCTGAAGGTTCCTGACTAGAGGGTCTTGCTTCTCTGCTCAGGGTAAGACTGACTGGCATATCTGGGGTCAGGAAGGAATTTTATCCCCTGGTCAGATTGATATGGATTATGGGGGGGTTTGCCTTCCTCTGTAACAGGGGGCATGGCCCTTTACCTGGGATCTCTTGAGTGTATATAACAACCTCTTAGGAAGCAGGATGTTGGCTGCTTTACCTGTAGCAAGTTAGGGTCTTATGCTTTGCGCTGTGTTAGACTTGACTAAGTAGTTTCACTAATAGCTTAGACAATGGATTTGTATAGGGTGGCTTGGATAGGGATGATCCTGCTTCAGGCAGGGGGCTGTACTTGATGACTTGTGGAGGTCCCTTCCAGTCCTGTTTCTCTATGATTCTGTGACATGAAACATGTGCTGTATATGTACATGTGTTAATGTTATTGAACTATAAAGAAGGAAAGTGAAACCCTTTCTCTTTAGTTACAGGCTGGATTGTATGTGCAGTTAGTGAAATAGGAATATGGAAAGAGAAGGGAACTCCAACAGGATTTGTTGTCAGCAGACTCCAGCAGTGAGAGCACTCTGTAAAGCTCCATCTAGAACTCGGGGAGTGGCCTGGAAAGTTTCTGTATTTAGACAAATGGGAGCTATCATACAAATCCTCTTTCACAATAGGTCCCATCAAGGGGGAGGGAGGAGAAGCTTCAGGTAGCTATACTAATGAGGGAGCGCTTGGAAGTGCTATGGCAAATGAAGCAGTAGAAGGATCCATTTAGTAAGACCTGGGGCTTTGCTGCAGGCTGGAAGAGTATCAACTGACTGATGAACTAGTCATTGCGTATGTGAATGTTATGCTGCTGAAAGGTGCCAGCATATCAGGTCTGGGGCCAGCCTCACTTCTCCTTACAGTAGTGTAAACATGGAGTGACTCCACGTGCCCCTTAACTGAGATCCCAGATGTGCACCGTACTAGCAGAGAGTAGCGAAGGTGGAACTAATGATTTGTAAGCTCTCAGCAGGGATCCCAGGAATAGGGGGTGGGGGTGAGGGAATAGGAAAGGGGATGTACTGAGTGCCAAAAGTGAGGAGAGGAGCCAAGCACTGAAGAGTCACCTGATCCTGGATGCTGCTGGGATGCTTGCTACCATGCCATGGGCTGCCTGCACAAGGGCTGTTGCTGCTGCTGCCATGGTATAAACTTCCTGGCACCCTCTTTAATCAGCACCAGGGTCCCATTCACCCACTCCTTGTTATGCTAGTGGATAGGTGTACAGATATACACTGGACTTTCCCACAATGCATTGCTAATGAGGAGGCAGAGCCACTTGCAGGCTGCAAAGAGGGCTTGGTTAGTGGTGGTCATGGTGCATGTTTCTGGTGTATGTGAAGAGTGTGTGCGCGTGTGGGGCATGGGGTGTGTGGGGGTGTGTGTAGGAGTCAAGTGTGTGTGGGGGGTGGGTGTACGCATGTGTGAGGGGCCTGCCTGCTTGCCAGGTCCTGGGAGCCAGCTTGGGTG
>NW_017729031.1:113288391-113298710 GCF_001723915.1 Gavialis gangeticus | reverse complement strand
GGGGGCGGGGGGGGGGGGGGGGGGGGGGGGAGGGGGGGGTAACAGCTCATCTGGGTGATGCAAGTGCAGGTATGGTCTGTGCCCACACCCAACCGCCCTGCGGCTGCCTCCACAGAACTCTGTATAGGGCCGAGCCCTGGCCACTCCTGTTTGGGCAGCACATGCAGCGCTTCTGCCTGTGCCTACTGATGGCACCACCCTGGCCCCAGGTCCAGCCCTGGCCCTAGCCGGTGTACACAGCTTCCCAGAGGAGCTGCTTCCACTGCTGCTGCAGATGCCCAGGTACTGCTTGGATCCCCCCAGCTCCTGTGGTTCCTCCTGACCCTGCTGTGCCAGCAGGCAGTGCAGGGAAGCAGCAGCAGTCATTGGAGCACAGTGTTGCCAACTTTCACGATTTTTGGTATTCTTCTTAAAATCTACTCTTCAGGAATGGGAAAAGCGTAGCTCTTTCTTGTATATATATTTATACTGCAGGCACCACATGCCCAGTCAGGTGTGGGGTGGGGAGGAAGCTAGAGCTTGGCAGCTTCTGCCTCAGCATGTGGGGCTCCAGCTCCAGCTCCAGCTCCTGGTTGGGAAGCTGTTCACACTTGCTTGGGCTGGGGCTGTGACCAGGGCCAAGGTGCTGTTGGTGGGCAGGAGAGTAGCACAGGCTGGTGTGGGCAGGAGAGCAGCACAGGCTGTCCCAGGCAGGAGCAGGCAGAGCTTGGCCTCATGCAGAGTGCCGCAGGGGAAGCTGCGGGCCAGATACAATCAACTGGCAGGCCGGATCTAGCCTGGGGGTCATATTTTGTCCACCCCGATTTAGAATCTGCAACTCTCCAGGTGTAGAGGAAGAAGCAGCTAAACTAAAGCCCAGTCTCCTGCAACCCTTTTGCTTTCCAACCTTTTAGATTTGACCTGCATTGTTCTACTGGTTTTTCGACTTTGGCTCACTGATATCTTGATTTGCTTGCTGCAGTTCACTGTTCTTGTTTGCTGTTTGATACCTGCACTGCTGTTCAATAGTTTTGGTAAAGCATACTTTATCTCCGTTGTATGATTATTGTTATTTATTCACCTTGTTGTCCTTGCCCTCCCCTTTTATTTGTAATTCCTTGTTGTTTTATTAATAAATTCTTTCGCATTTAAAAATTTAACTTTGTTTCTTTGCTTGTCTTCCAACGAAACTCAGGCCGGGCATCCAGCCAGCAGTGTGAAGGGACGCCCATGCTGCTGGTCAGCCTGACATTAACTCACCCCTATTTGCCCACCAGGAATATAAATAAAGTGTAGCAGGGCCAGACGTAAAAATCTGCCTTCCTACAATTCAGCCCCTTGAGCAATGCACAGTTTGCCTGGTACTGGTCTTATAGTATCATAGTTTCATGGTTAGTAGGGTCGGAAGGGACCTGAGCAGATCATCAAGTCCAACCCCCTGGCATGGCAGGAAAAAGTACTGGGGTCAAACGACCCCAGCAAGGTGATTGTCAAGCCTTGTCTTAAAGACCCCCAGGGTAGGAGCCAGCACCACTTCTCTTGGAAGTTACCAATGGGCTCCAGGCTTATTTTTATTGTTTGTTCATGTATTCATTTTTCTGTCTACAACATGGAAAAGGAAAACTGGGCACATAGTGTGATACATTCGGTTGTAATGAACCCACATGAGGCAGACAGAGTAGAAAAAAAAATCACTGATACAAGTCAGGATGTGCTGCCATCACTTCAGCCAGTGCATTGTAAGAGGAGGGCTGGGCCTAATGGACATGGTGAATTTGCCCCAAGGAGAGGAGAGGAAAATTCTTTTGCCACGGCTCACGAGCCAACTCCCTCCTCAGGGAAAAGACTGATGCTTGGCACAGGCCTCTTGCTTCTGCACGTGCCTCTCAGATTCTCCGAGTGCTTTTTTAATGAATTAACTCACAACAGAAGATGAGCTGGGTTTGTGACTAGCTAGACACAAGCACGTGACTTGTCAAAATGCATCTGCCATTCACCTCCTCAGACACTGACAAGGCCAAGTCCTGGAGCAATGTCCATCATAGCTGCCTACTTGAGTTGAAGGGTGAATCCTAAATGTCTGCGGCTGAGCTCTACAGAAAAGGAAAGGATGGTTCAATTCCCCAGGCTGCTCTTTGGTGTTTTTGGTGACTGCGGACAAGTCACTTAGGTGCAGAGCCTCAAATAGGAGTGTGGCACCTAAATACTTCTGAGAACTTGGTCTCTGTGCCTTAGGCCTGGAGAGCAGGACTTCTCTACTGTGCACTGTGAAAGTAAAGATCCTATAGCCTGTGAGGCATTTTAGATATTAGATGAACTGCAGTGTTTTCTGGACTTCTTCTTTTGTGACCTTTAATAAGAGCCCTGTTATGCTAAGGACAGTAAGGTAAGTGGATTCTGGGAATGGCCGATAGATATGTTTGTGTGTAACTGATTTAGGATGCTGAGAGCAACAGAAAAGGGCTGGTGGGTCATTGAGCTAATCCTTTCCCTTGATGCTTCTCCACAAGAAAGGCATTAAACCAGTATTGTGAAAAGCCACAGAAAACTCACTTTATATTACAGTAACTATCAGATCCAGATCTGCTGAGACAAATGCACAAGTGATGTCACTGTCAGCCCCATGTCCTCTATGACCCAGGGCAAGGAGCATCAGCATGTGCAGGGGGGGGAACTTGCCATAGGTCACAAAGTGAGCCAATTGCTGGGGTGGAGATAAAACCCAGGAGTCCTGATCCCTAGTTCCTGTTTCCCCTCTAGAAACACTGCTTTTCTGCATCACAGGGGTTAAATAAAATACAATTGCTCTCTCTTGCCTGAGCAGCGAGTTGGGTGTTCTCTCTCAGGATGTGTTAAAAGCAATTTACCCAGAATATGCAAAGGACCTTTTCCTCTCCTTTGCCCTCCACTGTTACCAGAACCCGCCTCTCTAGGGCAGGCCATCTCCCTGCAGAGCCGTGTACCAGCAGAGGGAGATGTGGGAAGGGTGAGCATTTTCCTACCCTGCCAGGCTAAGTGTGCCATCTCCATAGTGAGTCACTGCTGCATGGCCCAAGGCCACTTGTGTTCTGCTTAATCAGAACTTCAGACTGAGCAGACAAGAGGGACCAGAGGTATTAAAAGATGTGAAACGTTGCCACGGAGACAGATGTTCCTTGGAGGGAGCGCTTGAACAAACAGGACAGAGAGGGCGTGGAGAGAGTAGTAAAATCAGTCTTATACACAGATACATATGCACGTACGTGGTCCATTTGTCTGTTCACGTATCTGGGCTCTAACAGGGACCAACAGGCCCCCACTCAGGTTTACACAAATGTGAGTATATGCATGCACATACAAACAGATTCACACACAATGGTTTATATAGCCATGTTTACAGAAATCAGTTCACACCACCCAAATAGACACCTGTGTGGACCCACAGCCGTGAACATACACACACGTGCAGTACATGAATACTCATGTGAATATACACACACACATAGATGCAGACTTGATACATGAAGGCTTAGAGGCACAGACACACTCAGAGCAGCAATCTGCTCACAGGCTGGCTCTTGGGGCAATGCACTTAAGTCAACCTTGCTTGGCAGATTGCTGGGATGCCTGGGTTACTTTAACTCAGGGGTGTCAAACTCAGATCTGTTAGAAGGCTGTATTTCCTATTGTTTAATGCCTGTAGGCTGCTCCCCAGCTCTCAGACAGGCATCCTCAGTAGCATTGTGGAAAGAAGCCCTGACACTGCAGCCAGAGCTCTAGCTCTGACCATGGTGAGGGACTTCCAGTGGTGACAGCCAGCACCCCCTGGCTCTTGCTAGGACCTGGGCAGCCCCAGCAGCTCTGGCTGCCACTGTGGGAAGCCCTGCCAAGGAGGCAAGCCAGGGCAAAAGTGTGACCCAGCTCTGCAGGCTAAATCTGTCCATGGGTTGTATGTTTGACACCCCCTAGTTTAACTCATTTACTATGTTTCTCCTTATTTTTGTTTTCAGTTAATATAAAAAATGACCCTAGTGCAGCATGGCTCAGGAGAGGTGGGGGGCAGGGGGGAAGAAAAGCTTAGTGCCAGAGCTATTAGGAAAACCTCTGTCAATCCCAAATATGATGCAAGACAGGGAGGAGTAACAGCCTGCTTAGGCCTCCATACACATGCACACACACACACACGGATGCCCTCAGACATTGTTATGTATATGCACATGGACACACACACAGACTTGTACCTAGATATACTCATAGGTGCCCACACACACAGACACGTTTCCTTGATATTGCCACTCTCAGCAGGAAGGTGGGCTTGAGCAGAGCCTATCACAGGGGGGCCCAGGAGGGCCATTTGCCCCGGGCCTCTCATTCACGGAGGGCCTCAAATTTAGACTTTTGACGTTATCTCCAAATGAGGTTATACATACAGACACAGCAATACACTGACAGGATTGAAAGAAGAAGATGTTCATCATACAACTTTAAACTTGTGTCCCATTACCAGGCCACATCACCTGTAGTGCACTATGAATTAATATTTTTTTAATATACCGGGAGCCTCAAAAAATGGAAGTGGCCCGGGCCTCTCTTGGCCTCTGAGAGGGCCTGGACTTGAGGCCAGGGTTCTGGACTGGACCAAAATGAGCCAGATGTCATGATGATGCTGGGACTACTGTTTAAAACCCCTTCTCCTGCCAGCCTGGTACCTGAGCTCTTGAATCCATGAGACATGCTGGGCAGACACATGCTGGATGCAGCCACTGTGTGCTTGTTAGTGCATTTGTGATGGAGAAAATCTGAAGAATGGACAAGTCTTACTTGACAAGATGAGTAATGAGAGTGGGTGGCTTCTAGCAGCCACAAGGATTTCCATGGAATCACATCACTTCTCCATCACAAGCAGCTGGATCACAAGTCTCAGTGAAACACCAAAAATAGTGTGAGAAGTTTTTTTTCCCCCTGGGAATTATTACTCCAGTTTCAGAAAGCATGCCATGCTGTCTGTTGCTTTCCAGAAAAGACAATTTTGCAAGCACGGACTGTGACATTATGACCTACCATGAACTCCCCTTCCAAGTGAGGCTGCTGCAATTTTTTTCATATTTACAAGCTTGGGCTAATCAAAGTCAAAGGAAGTTTTGCCTTAATATCAAGAATACAGAACTTCATCCTTGAAACCTGTTCTGTTTGCACTGTGTTGTCCTCCCATCCTGTTCTCAGCTTAATCAGAAGAGTCACCCAGACTAGAAACACCTGATTGCTCTTTGGGTCTAAGAAAAACAGTGACAGGAGAGGAAAACAACCAAAAGTGATGAGTACATGCATTTTGTGTGACACATTTGGCAGGTGTGTTTTCTCTGCCACCATCTGACACATAACATGAAAGAAACAGAATGGAGGCTCATACATTTATCTGCTCTAGAGCAGTGATGCTCAATCTTTTTCACTGGTTGGCCGGATGGGCAGTGCCCAGTCTCTCTGGGGCCAGGATTTGGTTGCACAGAGGGGTGCAGGAGGCAGCCTGACCCTGATTTATCTGTGTGGGGGAGGGGGGCATGGCCCACCCCAACCCAGCACCATGGCGGGACGGGGGCATGGCCTGATCATGATTCAGCCATGCAGGAAGAAGGGGATGTGCCCCAGCCCTGTGGGGAAGGGGCCCTGGTCCAAAGCTATCTGGGTGTGTGGGGGGAAGGAGGCATGGGAATTTGGCAATGCAGGAGAGTGGCAGTATTAATAGCCACTGCTCCCCCACCACTAAATTTTCTGACCTGCAGGGAGACCAGCGGGCCAGATGCTGTGGCTCTACAGCCTCTCATTTGAAGAGGTCCTGACTGATCTGAGTCAAAAGGGGAGCAGCACAACCCTTTACATGCGTTATAAGCTGCTTTGCTGCTCACTGGCCAGGGAGAGCACACAGCCTGACAGGCTTGTCCTTTGAATAATTGTCAATTTACATGAATGAGCCATGACTACACTGCATTGTCCCAGCAAAAAGTGTTATCACATTTTCTCTCGCATACTCACAGGTACTTAAAGTGGGACAGTGGGCTTGGGACCTATGTAGGATCCCTGGACAAAAGGTTTTCTCCAAGGAGAAATGCAATGTCTGCTTACACCATCTTGAAGGTGAAATTTGTGGTAATACACAAATGATTTGCAAATGAGAGTCTGGAGAAATCAACAAGCCATCAAAGATTAGGCACCCAAAATTAGCTACCCACTTTGTCTCCTGGAGGTGTGGTGAAGACAAAGTCATCATTCGTGTAAAGAAATAAACTACTGTGCTGAGAGTAGGGATCCACAGAACAGCCGCTGGGCGAATTAGTAACTCTGCGTTCAGAGTAATTCATAGGCCCATGAGCTACATAAGAAGGAAAAAAGAGGAATATAGAACAGCTACCAGTTCAGTCAGGTTATCCTTCCTGTACACCAAACAAAGCATTGTGTCCCTGGAAAAACAGCATGTGATCTTGTAACTGAAGACTCTAAAGGAGACAAGTTTGCAGAGACAACCTCAAATACAGCGTTTCCAAATTTCAGCTTGCTTGAGTCCAAGTTCAACATTTTTGTAACATTTTTTAGTGTAAGTTTATGTATACAAAAATAAGGTCTGTAATGTATGAAAGGCCCTGGGAATGATGAGAAATTAAGTAAAAGCAGAAGTGACTGTTTCTAAGAATGGGGCAAATCTGGTGCAAATCTTTCCATAAATTTTATCTGCAGCATCTCACCTTTGTGTTATGGTCTGACTTTCTGCACCCCTCAAATTTTCAAAATTAAAAAGAAAAGGTCAGTTTTGCAACTCAAAATCACACCAGATTCCCAGCTTAGAAGTCACTTTTGGGATGAGATGGTTTAATTTTCACTGCCTAAGAGGCTTGCTTTGGAGCAAGGTATTATCAAAACATGGTCAGTTTTCCAGCTAAATGGAAAACAAAATGTGAACAAGTCATTCCAGCCTCCTTTGTGATTCCATCCATTGGTCTGATTTTCTTGATTTCCCTAAAAACAACCCATCCTGCAGTACAGGACACACCAGGCATGGTCCTTTAGACTGATTTCATTGTACTCTTTAACTGCCCAAGCCTCCTTACTTTCAGTATCCTTGGGCCTTGCTATAATCACTCAGAAATGCATGGGTCATCATGTCTCATTGCTATAATAGAAAATGACACCACTTTTTCATAACCAGCTCAATGCGTGAGCAGCATATGTGTCTTAACTGATCTGACTCAGCGCAGTGAGGATTTTATTAGTTAATGACCAGATGAGCATATATGTTTCTTGCTTGTTATTAACCCTTACTGCTGGGTTGTGCAAAGTATAATGAATATGAAGAACCAAAAGCATCATGCTTATTAAGCAGGGTAGCAAATCATTCATTCTTTTCACAGAACTGCTTGACTGCGTATCCGGAGCCCCACACTGCTGACAGGTATAAGACAGTCTCCCATATCTCAGGTAGTTGGGCCCAGCACTTTAGAGCCTGAAGATTTGGTGGCTACTATGGTCTGCTCAATACTTCCGGGTGGCTTCTGATGGGGTGCAATCCAAGGACAGCTTGGAAATGGCTGTGGGGAGCCTGCTTATATTATGCTTTAACTTGTTTGGCTCTGTGCATGGTCTCACAGTTACACTGGCCATGGGACCAATTGCATCCCGTCATGGGACACCAGGCCGTCTCTCAGCGGATGCTCAAGAACCTGCAGCAGCACCACCAACTCCCAGAGTTACACGTATCTGGCTCTGAGCGAAGAGTCCAGAGTGAAACAGGTAGACAAGCAGAGAAGCAACTGCTCCTGTTTGTTGAGAGGGTGGGGGGTGATCATCTGCATCCTTTCTTCTGCCCTGTCTTAAGTTCAGGTGTGCAAGCTCTCAATGAGGAGAGTTGGGGTCTCCTAATTATTGTCCTTGGCCTCCTTCACTCTCATGACCAAAACCTTGACCTATTATAGTGCTTGTTACAAAGTACTAGCTTGTTTGGTACACAGTGGACTTCAGGGGTGGGTGGGCATGAAGAAGGCCATCTAGAAAGCTAAGGACCATAGCTGCAGGGATGTAGAACCCTGTGCAAGGGACACCCATTTATCAAAAAGCAAAACTGGGCCTTATGTATCATCCGTGTTCTGAGTTTATGGCCAGAATCTGTATATGAGCTCTGTATGGTTGGTGCTGAGCTCTAGAAGGTAGGTGCCAAGCTCTTTGGAAAGCCCAGCCCTGGCTATAGGTGTTGAACACTCAACAGTATAACCCTGCATAAGTCTAAAAATGTGACTCCCTTTTTGTGCCTGAGCCTCCCAAGCTGGCAGACTGCGGAATAATGCTTCCTATCTTTTTACAGAGCCCCAAGACCTTTGGATGAAGAAGCATTAAAGATCTCTATCAGCATAGGGCTGAGTTCCTGCACCATGAATGGACAGGATGGGCATCTCGTGGCATTCTTCTTGGGCTGCTTAAGTGGGGGAGGATTCAGGCCAGATCCGTAAAAGTAAAGAGGGAGGGTCTGTCACAGCTGTGGGTTTCCTGTGCCTCAGACTGAGTTAACAGCTGCCTCCATCAAGTTTCTTACCTGGGAACTTTCCACTGAAGAGTTGTCCAACTTTTAAGCCGGCAGGGGCTGCATGCTGCATGGGCCTTACCTACACAAGCCACAGCCCCCTCAGGCCATGTGTTGTGTGTGCACTCTCCTTGGTGGCAGCACGTACACAGATGCACCCCCACCACTGCACCATAGGCGCAGATGTCCCAGCCTCACCCTCAGCTCCACAGCTCTGCAGTCCAAGCTGCACCATGCACCTGACCCTGAAGTTGGGAAAGGAAGTGGAAGCCAGAGGAAGTGGGAGAGACCGAGGGCCACAACTGCTCCTGAGCTGGAGAGATGGGAGAAGCAGCCACTGGGTAGGAGCCTGGTGGCTGCAGATTAACTCCTTGGGGGCCTCATGTAGCCCACAGGGCACCAGTTGGACAACACTTTTTTACTGGGTCCTAGAACAGGAGGCCAAGGCTCCTGTTACTTTAACAGGGGAGAGCAGCTGGCTAGAGCTGTATTCAGGTGGGGACAGCTGCCAGTTACATTAAATAGCTCAGCAGTGCAAGCTCCTTGGCCACTTGTGGGATAAAATTGACCGGTATCTGGGGGCATCTGAATCCCAAGACCTCCAGGCTTGGGCCTGCACATAGGATACCTACCAATGGATTTAGGACTATCTGAAGTCCCAGGGTGAGAGCTGGAGACAGAGGATGCTCGCCAGTTGTAGTGCCATATGTGGTGTTTAGAACAATTGAGTTCTGCCTGCTCAGTCAATATGGTTTCATAGATTCATAGATTCCACTGGGAAGAGACCCCAGTGGGCCATCTAGTCTGACCCCTGGCCCCTGGCAGGCAAGAAAAGGGTCACCAAACCTGGGATCATGTGATCCCAGCCAGGTGCCTGTCAAGTCTCCTCTTGAAGACCCCCAAGGATGGGGTGAGCACCATCTCCCTTGGAAGCCCATTCCAGATCCTGGCAACCCTGACTGTGAAGAACTTTTTTGTAACATCCAGTCTAAACCTACTCTCCAGTAGCTTATGGCCGTTGTTCCAGGGGGTGCCCTGGTGAACAGATCGTCGCCTACTTCACATTGCTCTCTCCTTATGAATTTGTATGCTGCCACAAGTTCCCCTCTCAACCTTCTCTTGGAGAGGCCCAAAAGGTTAAGGTCCCTTAGCTTTTCTTCATAGGGCCTTCTCTGCAGGCCTCCAATCAGCTGTGGCCTGACCAGTGCCACGTAGAAAGGGAGAATCACCTCCCTGGACCTGTTTGTAAAGCACCTACAGATGCACAACAAGGTGCGATTGGTTCTGCTGACTACTTCATCACATTGACGACTCATGTTCATCCTGGAGTCAACAGTGTCTCCAAGATCTCTTTCTGCCTCAGTGGTGCTGAGAAGGTCGCCCCCCAGCCTACTGGTATGATGGCAGTTTTTTCTCCCTAGATGCAGCACCTTGCACTTGTCCTTATTGAATTGCATCCTGTTGCTCTCGGCCCACTTACCCAACCAATCTAGGTCAGCCTGGAGCTAGTTCCTCCTTTCCAGGGTGTTAGCTTCACCCCATATTTTTGTGTCATCCACGAATTTGGACAGGGTGCTTCCCACTCCCTCATCCAGATCACTGATGAAGATGTTGAACTGTTATACAAATTGCCAATTGCTTAAATCACGAGTGAGACTTTATAAAGGGGGATAAGGCAAGGTACCGCATTTATTGATTACATGAGTTAAACATAGAGGTTCAGGCACACTGTTCATACAAGCACACACAAATCATCATACACATCATTACACATAGGCATACACATACACAAAACAAC
>NW_017729031.1:113283509-113287629 GCF_001723915.1 Gavialis gangeticus | reverse complement strand
CCATCTCTATGCCATTCTCTCACCATTCACCCTTTTACACACACTCATACATAAAGGCTATGCAAAGTTCATTCACTTATGTCAAGCAGAAGGATTCAAAATGGAGTTTTCAAGTTGCTTACAGGACAAGACTAACATGGTTACATTTCACTGTTATTGCACTTTATGTTAACATCAGCTACATTAGTTCAGTTCATCCTACAGAACAGCACGAGCCCCAGAACTGAGCCCTGAGGGACTCCACTGCCCACATCTTTCCAGGCTGACACCAACCCATCCACTACCACCCTCTGAGTGTGACCCCTGAGCCAGTTTGCTACCCATTCTACCGTATAATCATCCAAGTCAAATCTCTTGAGTTTATATAATGAGGATGGTATGGGATGGTATGGGATATTGTGTCAAAGGTATCAAAAGGTGTCAAAATGTTTTTTGGAACCATTGAGTCCTGCTCAATCTATACAATTCGAAACTGATTTGGCTGATTTGACCTTGAGCCAGAGCAGGCAGTTGGGCCCTGATCCCCTGTGGAAAAGGAGCTTCTGCCTGCAGGAGCAGCTGCTGAGCAGCTGGAACCTAGAGAGTGGTTTGCATCAAGTAGAGACCAGTGGGTTTAGGCTGGGGTATGAGATTATGTTAGACACTGGTGGGCTGATGTTTGTGCTTTATGTTTGACTGGAGGACCGGGTTTTACCCATAGGGATGAACACAGGCCACAGGGGTGCCCAGAGGGGCACCCTGTGATACCTGCTTAGTCTTGGGTCAGGGACCCAAAGGGCTGAAGGCTGAAGACAGGCCAAAACTGAGAGGGCTGAGGCCTGCATGGTGAAGCTGGAACCTGAGAGGTGTTGCAGCCATGTCAGGGACAGGGGCTGGGAGACTGGTGGAGGGCCTGGGTTGACGGGTGGAAACCTGAGAGACGCTGAAGCCAAAACCAGACCAAGGGCTCAGAGACTGGCTAAGGCCAATAGAGCCAAGGGCTTGCTGGGCTGACAGAAAAACAGAGTCAGAGGGTCTTGACAAACAAATCCAGATGAGGCCAAGGAAATAGGTAAAGTCTTGCCAGGGCCAGCAGTGGGCTGACAGACAAATAGGTCCAGAGAAATTAATCTGAAGTGACATCTGTGAGGCATGGACAGCTATGGGGGTGTCTGTAGGCCATAATCAGAGCCCTTAAAGCACATTTAGAGCCAAGAAGGCCCTGAAGGCAGTGATAGGGCCAGCAGAGCCTGATCAGTTAGATGCGTACAGGTGTAGTGGAACAGAGTGGGGTATCAGATTTTGGCATCTGTGGGCATAAGCCAGACCGAGGGGTCCAGCACAACAGGAAAAACTAAGCCAAGTGCAGATGCCAAGCCAGTGGATGCTCAGGAGCTCTGGGGAACAGCCTCCAAATACAAAGTATGATTCCACCAAGGCATGGCAGGTAGGTCGATGAGGAGGTTACTCTGAGGAGCTGGGGTGGGGGCTGGATTAGTTCAGCTGCTAGGGACCACTATGGCTGCCCTTGGGGCCAGTCCTGCTACAGGGTCCCCGCACTCAGCATCCTTCTTTCAAAGCCTCTGGCTGCTCCAGTCCAGTGCACTGATCTTGGAAGGCTCCAGCAGCAATACTCACACACCGCATCTCCACTCCAGACCTGCTTAATGAACTCCTACTTTATGAGTTACAATTAACAACCCATGAATAAACATATTTGCTGTTCTTGTAGAGGTGCCCCCTGCACCCTCTCAAGCAATGGAAAGTCTTGTAGTAGATCTCAGTTCAGATTTCCTTTGAAGAAACTCTGGGCCCTTTGTGCATCTGATATGGTCACAATGCTGCCTTTGCAGCAACCTGAACTCCCCCAGGCCCTGATGGGCAAGTCCCTGGTGTCCTTTCTGAGTGCTAAGTTGCCAAAAAGCCAGCTCTGTCTAGCAGAGCTCAATGCTCTCTTCTGCTAGGCCCTAAGCAGCTGCTGGCATTGAAGAAATATCCCATGGTAGCACCACATAATGAAACAGGCCTCTACGGGGTCCTCAGATGCTAAACCCTGTCTGATGTCCAGTTACAAGTTTTACTACCAGCATTTCATATATGAAGCAACATGAATTTACTGCAGTACCAAGCACTCCAATTCCCATGGATTGTTAAGGAAAGCTAGGTGCCTCTAAGGAGCTCTGCTTCTGAGCCGGAAGAAAAATTATGTCACAGTCTTGTTAGGGTACAAGATAGGGCTGCCCCATAAGGATTGCCTTGAATTAAGCTAGGACACCCTGTTGGGCTGAGGAAAGAAAGGATGCCTACTTCAGAAGGACCCTGACCTTGAGTTTCTTCTTACTCTCCCTAGTGTGAAGCAGGAGTAAGTCCTCTGCATTCAGTGGGGTGATGCAGCTTGTGTGAGCGGAAAGTAAAGCCCAGTGAGCTTAGCTGCAAAGTAGAAAGATACCAGTCCAGAATAATGTAATTTGTGGTGTGAGATGAACTGCAGGGAAGCCTTCCTGTCATAGTGCCAGGCTGGCACAGCCCGGGATGTTATGCTTTTGTTCAATCCTGCACTGGCATGTGGCTCAGGGCAGCTTCCCCCCTATCTATGCCAGTAGTGGGGGGAAGCAGAAATCACCTGAGTATGTATCTTGGAAGGGAAGGCAGGTTAAAAGAAAGAAGCCAGCTCAGTGTGTGAGGGGAATGCCTTTGACTTCATATTCTGGTAAGGCAAAGAATTCATGGCCACATTGTTGGGAGTGCATGAGATCCTTCACAGTGCTTGCTACCTTTAACAATAATCCATAGATAAAAATTAACAGTTGTTGCTCCTTGCCACTCAAGCTCAGCTGAACAAGGCAATCCATAATGGACAGCTACTTAATCCTACTAGAACAAATGTGTTTAGCTGGCAAGAGACAGTGGCTTGCCAGCTGACAAGTGCTCACTCATTTTGAGAGGGCTTCTGGCCTGGGGTGCCCAGCCTGAGACACCTTTGAGTCTGTGTCACAGGGCACTAAGGCGCCTGCTTCTTCAAGAGCAGAAACTGCCTAGGGAGAGGGCCCTGAGAGCCAGACAGAAACCCCACAGGTGCAGGTTACTATGGCAGCAGGCTAACAAGAGAATTAGCCTGCACCTGCACCCGGTCAGCTACGCGGAAGAAGGCAGGGCCCTGGGCACATATAAACCCCAGGGCTGAGACCAGCAGGAGTGAGTTTTCTGGTAGCAGCCAGGGGAAGGAGCCTCCAAGGAAGAATTGCCCAGAGATGCTGCGGCTGCCTGATATGCTGCATATAGAGCTAATGGGGCTCCAGGAGCTCATCAGGTATCCTGGCCTACAAGGCACTTAGTGCTGGGGGAAGTTTGACTCTTTTAAAGGGACACAGCACACCCCAAACTGCTTGTATTATGTTATAGACCAGGGGCTCATATTTTGGTTGCTGTTTATAAACCTGTGGCATGGGCTGAGGCTACTGGGGGAGGAGGAGGCCTCATAGGGGTACACTGCAGTGTGGAGACCCCAGCACCAGCAGGCGCAGTGCTAGGGGGCACAGTGACAAAGGGGTGAGCAGCCCCCAGCGCCAGTGTGGGCGCAGAGACAGGGCTGCAGAGAGCCCGGGGATGACAGGAGGCTGAACTAGACTAAAGCCTCAGAGGGACAATGTTTAAATATCATCTGCAGGGCTTAGAGTGTGGTAAAAGGGCGGTTCTGGAGCCATGCATCTAGCCCATAAGGCTGAGGGTGTCCTGTGAGGCACCCATTTTGAGCAGGACCCAAAAGGGGTGCAAGAACCCACAGGGTTTATTGGGGTCTGTCAGAACCGGGTCCAAACACATTTGAGGGCAGCCTCCCTATTTATTATAATTACCAACAAGATGTGGCAGGCGAGGAAAAGGGTGCCTGCTGGGCATGACTGGCACCATCACGGCCATCCCTGGGGCCCCCCTCCTGTGACACAGTGTTTAGGACCCAAACTGGCCTCTGTCCCCACTTACAAAGCAGAAATCTTGTACCTGCCCACCTGCATCAGCCTTGTGACACTTTCTGCCTGGGCACATCCTGGGGTGTGTGTGTCTGGGTTGAGAGTGACTGGGGTAGGGGAAAAGCCCCCCTTCCCCATTTAGGTACAGAGCGTAAAAAGGAACAGGATCATCC
>NW_017729031.1:113281908-113283374 GCF_001723915.1 Gavialis gangeticus | reverse complement strand
AATACCTGAAACTGGGTATTTTTGTTTCTCATGTGGCTGAGGGCAGAGAGGGGGAGCCCTGCCCTCCATTGCTCAATATGAACATCTGAAAGTTTTGGAATGTTACTAACAGTGATGTCTTCAGGAAACCTCCATCACAACTGCAAGGCCAGACGAATGAATGCCAGTGTTCTGGCTCAAGCAAACACCACCAGCATTGAAACAGTGTTTATATGGCACTAGCTCGATTGGACAGGATCTGTCACAAGAATGCCTGATAACTAGCTTCCAAAACAGGTCCTATACTCCCAGCTCACTGATGGTCACTGCTTTAGAAGTAGGCAAAAGAAGAGCTTCCAGGACACCTTGAAGGCCAATCTGAAGAAATGTAATATTAACATCAATATCTGGGAAACACAAGCATCATTCGCAAAGGCTCTGTGATGTAGGACAAGGCATTGACCATTTTGAGCAAATTGGTCTCACTATGGAGTCGAATAGATGAGAGACGCAAAGGGAAAGAGCTGGGAGCCTACATCAGCAGGATCTACTCCTTCCTCCTGAAACTAGTTACCTCATGAAGTTGAACATGAGGGTCTCGGATCTGCTTCCTTGGTTACCTACAGCCTCACCAGTGTATTTCCTATTTACTGGAAGACTGTCATTCTCATATCAGGGGACTGCCACCACTGCTGCTGATAGTAAGTATAGTTCCTGGGGTCTCAAGAGACTGGGCTGAGTTCCCTGCTCTGCTACAGAGCTCTTATGTGACCGCGAGACAGTGCCTTAGGGATAGATTTTTGAAAGGTATTGAGATGCCCCAGAAGGAAGTTAGGAGCCTAGAGGGATTTTCAAAAGCAACTCTGAAAATCCCACTAGGCCCCTAATCTGCATCTGGAGGCATCTCAGTATATCCAGGAGTGCTATGTGCCAGATAATAGTACCAAGCTTGTACTGCACGCTTCTCCATCTAGCACTCTTAACTGCTCCTGTTACAGTACCAGAATGTCCGATTACCATTAATTTTAACAGGAAGCAAGTGTCCAAATCCACAGGGGGCTTCACAAATCCCCCCATGCTGTCCTCTCTGCCTTAGTACCTAAAGATGCTATTAGTGATACTGGGATTCATTTATGTGCTTACATATTACCTGGACTTTTTCCCATTAATGAGGACCCTTTTCCAGGACATGAGCTCTAAATTCTTGTGACTGCAGTGGTCTTCTGGTCATGATGGTTTCTTCATCATTTGGCCAAGCCACTACCATTGGAAGAACTTTTATCTCCCTGGGCCATGCTTGTAAATTATCCTGGTTTATTTATGAATTCAATCAATTATCATCCTGTATAATTCACTAAGCTGCTTTCCCAGATGCTGTGATGATGCTGGAAGGGAAAAAAGTTGCTATTCTTAATTTTTCATATAAACAGCTCTTCTGTGATCCTTTTTTTTTTTTTTTAAATCCTTTTTATTGAAGTTAATTTTAG
>NW_017729031.1:113280009-113281897 GCF_001723915.1 Gavialis gangeticus | reverse complement strand
TCTTAATTTTTCATATAAACAGCTCTTCTGTGATCCTTTTTTTTTTTTTTAAATCCTTTTTATTGAAGTTAATTTTAGACCTGTGATTATTAAAATTAACATGAAACACTAGATTACATACTATGTCCAATGGAAGGTAACAACAATAACAATAAATTAAACCAAATTAATCTGAGTATTAAGGTTGAGGCTTAGAATGGAGAAAAAAAAACAAAATCCAGACAGTGCTATGCTTTCTAGACCATTGTGCAGCTTGTGTAAGGTTATTTTTCTCTCTTTCTTTTGTTGTCTGTGCCTTTGCAGCATCAATTCTGAAGAGTGAAGGAGCTGTAAGTGGGTGAGCAGGATGTATACAGTGATGGCCCACAGTGAATGATAAGTACTTGCAATGCTAAGAGGTGAAAGACATGTGGGTGCAATGATTAAGATAAGTGTCCAGACAGACTCTGAGAGGTACCTGGGCTGAAATACGATGTAGAAAGAATTCTGAGACTATTTGACAGCTTCCCAGATGACCCTGGGTAAAAACCATAGCCACTCAGCCCCTCCTAGCAACGACAAGGAGAGAGCATTACCCCCTTCACCTCAAACCAGGCCCCTACGCTGTGGTAAAAGATAAACTTTAATGGCTTTCAGCAGTGTAGGACCTATAATTAGGGTGACCATATGTTTTGACTTGTCCAGAACAGTCCCAGATTTCAAAGGCTGGTCCTGGCTGGTTGATGAAAATTAAAATGAGAGTCCGGGAATCGCAGACATTCAGGGTGCCATCCAGCAGGGAGGAAGAGTGGCGTGGTATGCCAGGCATCTCTGCCTCCTTGCCAGACTATGCCCATGCCACTGCCCACTGGCCTATGCCACTGCCTACAGTAATGCTGCTGACTTGCAGGGGTAGGTGGGAGGGGGGCAGTGTTTTGGATGTCCCAAATATCTTGGATTTCTTTATGGTCACCCTATGTATAATGCAGAGGTAAACAGTTCTGATGCCACCCAGTAGAGGGTAGAACTATGTGGATGCGCCTACATGTCTATGCACACAGCATGCGCGCGCACAGACTTCCTTACTTAAGTATTTAGTAAGGAACTTTCTTGACTGGGGTGCTTGCTATTACCACAGTAAGAATAATAATGTGGCCCCATTACTGTGTAGAAGCAGTCCCATCTTCTGCTTCTCATCTTTAGGGAGATGAGATTCTATTGGAGGGGAAATCAGTGACATGGAGTATATTCTTTGTGAGACTTGTTTTAGCTACCCAAGATCTGTCTTGGAACAGAGGTGGTCGCATACATGCAACCTCCTGGGCCAGAACTCTCAGTCCAAATGCCAATGCCTGGCTCCCAGGCAAAAAGAAGCCGTGCTCCAGGAATTGAATCCTTTGGTGCTTGGCACAACATCCCCTCCAAGTAAAGTGAGCCACAGAATTCCTGACAACAAAGCATTTCACATATCTTAAGAAAAAAAGAGCTTATAAGCATGCTACCTGGGCATGTCTACATGTGAGCACTGAGTGCGCAGTAACTGAAATTACAGCACAGTACAGGCGCACGCCTACACATGCACACCTATAGTGTACAGTTAATATGGTGACTTATGCTGACTTGAGCATAAATGTGATGCCTGCATCATGCAGGTATCAAATTTATGCCTGATTAGTTACTGCACAATAACACATGTATAGACACCTTACTGCACAGTAACACTGTGTGTGTGGACTGACTTGGGACTAACTTTAGTCCCAAGGCAGTCCATACACGATGTTAACGCGCTTTAACACCTGCACCTGTAAACACTGGCCTATTCCCGCTTACTGCACAGTAACTTACTGCACAGTAAATTTAAGTCAGTGTAAAGGGGAAGATGAGGGCGGAGGATACACTGGACCAGCAC
>NW_017729031.1:113278545-113279910 GCF_001723915.1 Gavialis gangeticus | reverse complement strand
TCAATAAAACATGGGAAAGAATAAGCATATGCTAAGTTATGCCCCTGATGCCTTCTGCTGTAAGAATAACAGGGCTGGTCAACCCAGATTAGAGAGAGGTAGTTAGCTGTGTTAATCTAAAGTCAGTCAGAAGGCAGCCCATTGGTCCCTTAAAGCATCAGCAGAGATCAGGACCTTAGGTTTCAGAGGAAGGTGAAGGTCCAAAATACAATCCTATTGGATAGTAATGCAGTGGTGAGTAAGTGGGTGAAGAAAACTTCCTCATTGTATGGGGATCAATTGACAACCTGAAGCATGAAACTGGCAGCCCTTATCTCCGTGCATAACTATAACCACATGTAATTACTGTCTTTTTGTGTTGACTATAAAACAGTCTTTCCAGGGAAAAATCCAGCTGTAGCACCTGACTCTGCAGCCTTCTGTGCCAGGGAGTTCCACTGCCTGTCTGAATGGATGCTTTCAGTGGGGAAGGGCAGGGTGCATATTGCTGAACATACACCACAGCTTGCTTTCTGCTTGGACTGGGGTGGGGGTGTATGCTGTTGATGCCTCTGCATGGGTAGGACACTTCATACTGATCCCACTCAGTTATGAGCCAGCACTCATAACTGCCCTCGATTCAGAAAGGATCAGCACTTGTACTGAGAGACAGAATAAATGAGCTCTTTAGCTGGACTTAGGGGTTTCCTGCTGTGGACTGTGATCTCCTTGTCCTTGCCAGTAAGCCACCAGACAGCATATTTAGGGACTTGTATACAGGCAGACCTGCTGGGCTAGCTAGATTTGAGAGGCTACCTCTAAAATGAAAGGTCCTGCCTGAGCAATGAAGGTCCCTGAAACATAAGACTTGGACCCATGAAGCCAAGGGGCCTGGGCTGAGGCAGTGAATCCAACGCAGGGGTCCGTGTAAGGGAATAATCTGCCTAGCTCATACGATGGTCTTCATCAGTGGGTGTCAAAATGCTTTTCAAATGAGATCAGGGCTGTTATCTGTCATGGTTACCTTGGCTTCTGGGCATCTGTATCACAGTCTGGCCTGGCAAAAGGATGGAGAGGCTTCTTGGCAAAGCATCTGTATCACTACCCATTGGTGCATGTTACAGCCCCCACAGAAACCTCCTGAACCCAACAACCTCAGCAACAGGAGGAAGAAATACCTGCCCTACCCTCACCTGTTAAAGACTCACAGTGGGTTGGGTCAATATCACATCTCCAAAATGAAATCAAGGCGGGGAAAGGGGAGGGAAGATTCTTATCTGCTCAAGGGACTTAAAAAAGACTCCTGCTGCTGCTTCTGCATGTTCTGCCTGCCCCAGGTGCAGGGGGAGGGGAAAGGCTGGGAGCTTGGGTGCACCTACCCTTGCA
>NW_017729031.1:113270290-113273545 GCF_001723915.1 Gavialis gangeticus | reverse complement strand
CTGCATCTGTTTCCTGTTCATCACATATTCCCAGTCTCTATGGGCCAGGCTGCCCAATGAAACCCATGTCCAGAGCAACACGTCCACCTACTCCCTCTCCATTTAGCCACCTCTCCTTGACCCTGCTGCAGGTGTCTGCTGTGTTCTTACTGTGACAGGTCATCACCACAGCCAGTGTAGAGAAAGGATAAGGACAGGTCCTTCATACGCCCATAAAAACGGGCCCCTCTTCCTTCAAATGTTCTCCTTATGTGCCCTCCCTCTTGTTCCTGGAACAGCATTAGTGCCTAGTGGTGCAGCTCAATGACAGGGAGTGGCGTCAAGGGCAGGAAGGAAATACCTCTCTATCAAGTGAGTTCAAGGCCTGTCCACCCCTCAGCAGCAAGCTACCTGGGGAATTGTTCTTAGTTTAGCCCCTCCTAGAACTGCTCTGTGTGGCATTGTCTTGCCAGGGGTACAGAAGAAGCTCTGGACGGGGACATGCTGACAAAGATCTAACCTCCAGCTCCAAGGACAACTCTTGCCAGTGGCCTTCTAGCCAACGCTTGCACTGGTCATTAATGGAGCTGCACACATAACTGAGTGTCCATTCCCTGGCAAGTCCAAAAAAGGGGGAAAATCATTCTGAATTGGCCTGAGGCAAGAATTTCAGCAAATAACCTGATAAATAAAGTCAGCTCGGGTTGGATGAGACACTTCATTGGCCCCCAAGTGAAATGTTTTAGATTTGGAAAGTTTTTAAAAGTTATCTTGGTTTATTTTCATAACAAAACTGAAGGAAATTTGACAACGAGTCTTTTCTAAATGAAACGAAAGCCAAAACATTTGTTTCAGCCTTTTAAAAAGTTAAAAGTATAATTTGAAGTTAGCAGTTTGGCGATGCCCATAGAAAATTATGATTATTGTTCATAATAATAATGTGAAATATTATTATTTCTCCCCCAGAAACAGTGACCTATGTGTCATGCTTGGTTGATGGCTCCCTTATCCCAAACGGTTATCTCGGTGCTCACCCACCCATATACCTTCTGCCTTTTGTGGGTCTGGTCGGTAGGGCTCTGCTGTTACTGGCTCTGGGGGGAGGTGGGGAGCAGAGCTAGTGCTGAGGGCTTGGTCTGTTTATCATGGTTTAGCAGAGTCCTCCCAGGCAATACAGGCATAGTTTCCCAAGCAGCACAACTGCTGATGTACTGGCCACTCCTTTAGCACTAACAGGCAAGGCTGAGTGGCTCCTTCTTGCTCTAAAACACATAGGGACAGAACAAGAGGGGAAGGAAGCAAGAAGGAATCAATAGTAGGGAAGATACCAGGCTCTGTAGATCTTGTGGCTGTGGCCCTTGCTGGGACACGTCCCTCAGGCCAGACACATTTCCAGTCTGTGCCAACTTGACACACTGGGTTGTGGTCCATCCAGACTGTGAAGCTGGCCATGTACAATATCTATACTGATGGGGTTTCTTATGTCCCATCCCCCTGCTACCCCCATCACTGCCCAGTCTTGCTTTGACCTATATGCAGTCTCGGTGCTGGCAGAAACGCAGCACAACAGGGCTGGAACTGTGTTGTAGATACATAATAACCTGAAACACTGGGCCATGAAATTGCAAACCTATTCTGCACGCTGGGGCTTCATTAAGGCGCCGGTCAGTTAAACTGGTTTTATGTGGCTTTCCAAAAATAATAGTGAAGGTAATTTTGTACCAGCTCCTTTCTGCTGGGGGAGAAATAAAATCTCATTAAAATATAGATTGAATTCCTTCTTTAAAGGCTACAGACCAAGCCAGACAGCCACTTCCTGGGTACTTGCAGTCGTTTAACAGGACAAGATGGGCTCCAGCTGGGACATTCGTGGGTTTAGGAGCAAATCTATTACCACTGATGGCGTGAATTCCATTCTGAAATAGTTTCCTGTTATTCAGGCTCCAGGGGGGTCTGGCCTGTATGTGAGTTACGGGCTTAGCAAGGCAGCCTGCATTGAGCCAGCCCCAGAGTCAGAAAACTGACAGGCACTGCCTGAGACAGTACCCATCCCTCCATTGCATCCATCATCATGATGTCTGGGTACCATTCTCCAGTGTCAAGCCAGGACATGGACTGGCAAGGGAGAGGACACTCAAACACAGCTTCACGTGAAAGGATGAGGCCGGCTGTCCTTGACTCTTCACATTAACTTGTCAGAAGCTTGCCAGCTGCAGCTGTTCTGTAGGGATAGCCTGTGCTTAGACATGTTTACCATACTCACTCTATGTGCTGATTCACAGGCGGGGTATTTTTTAGGAAAAAGGAAGCTACACAGACCTGAAGACTCCCTTCCACACCCACCTGGGTCCCACTCACTCATCTGCTGAATACCCTGCCTGTTTCCTAGGCACTGGGGAGGAGTGGGTGCTCCAAATCTGTCTGGGGGAGTACCCGGGGTCCTCCCATGGCCAATCACCAAGTGGGGGGCCCCTCTGTGTGCTCCCCAGCAGACCCGGAAGTGGACCAGAAGTAGCTCCGATCCACTTCTGGGTTTGCCATCAAGGGCGTGGAGGGTCCTCCTGTGGGACGCTCCATTCACCCCAGCATCACAGCTTTCACAAGCCACACTGGTACCTTGAGGTATGTAGAAAAAACTTTTAAAGCTGTATCTGTGTCTGAATCACTGATTCTCCGAATCAACATCGAATTTTCAGATCCAGACAAATCAAATCAGGGACAGTAATCCGAATCAACTAATCGAATCATAGTCCCTGATTTGGGCTGAATCTGAATCGATTAGGGCCTGCTTTGCACACCCCTACTAATAACACTGCACAGCAGCATGCTGGGCAAAAACCATGCTAATATGCTACTGTGCAGTAGAATTAGGCTACTGCGCAGTAAGCATCACTAAAAAACCATGTACTGATGCTACTGTACAGTAACTGTAGTTACTGCGCATTTAGTTAGTACTTCATTAAGCAAGTACTAAACTAAATGTGCAGTAATTACTGTGCATTAATGAATGGGTAGACGTGCCCTCCCAGTAGGGAAACCAAGGAAGGAAGGAAGCCCAGGTCCTGCTTCAGACCTGAACAATGTGGAATCAGCTGTGCTTTCCTGTAACAATAAATATGTTACCCCTTCATAAGCCCCCATGGCTCACCAAAAGCATCCGGGAATGTCTCCTAGCTAAAAGGGAGGCGCACACCCAGTGGCAGGGAGGGGCCATCACCAGGGAGGACTATACTGTGGTTGCTTGGGGCTGCAGGGGGGCCATCAGGAAGGCCAAGG
>NW_017729031.1:113268057-113270217 GCF_001723915.1 Gavialis gangeticus | reverse complement strand
GGGGGCAGCAGGGCAGGCCCTATGAGGAGAGGCTATGGGACCTGAACCTGTTCAGCCTCCACAAGAGAAGGCTGAGGGGGGATCTAGTGGCCTGTTACAAACTAGTCAGAGGGGACCAGCAGGCATTAGGGGAGTCTCTGTTCCCCTGAGCACTACCAGGAGTGACCAGGAATAATGGTCACAAGCTGGCAGAGGGTAGATTTAGGCTAGATATCAGGAGGTGCTACGTCACAGTCAGGGCGGCTAGGATCTGGAACCAACTTCCAAGAGAAGTGGTGCTGGGTCCTACCCTGGGGGTCTTTAAGAGAAGGCTGGATGAACACCCTGCTGGGGTTGTTTGACTCCAGTATTTTTTCCTGCCATGGCAGGGGGTCAGACTTGATCTGCTCAGGTCCCTTCCAACCCTAGAAACTATGAAACTTCCTAGCTGAAACTTTCTACCCTCCTCTCCTGCTGCTCTCTATATGGAACCAGTGTCCTTGATTCAAACCACGGTGCTATGTTTGCCTTTTCTCCCTGAGTTAAGCTCAGAACCCAGGAGCCCGGGGTTCCTGCCATTCACTGCAACATTTCTATAGCATGTTTGCTGGTATCTGTGTTAACTCTTCCTGCACTCCAGTTGCAGAGAAGCATCAGAGGCTGGCTCCCTGATCTGGTTTGCATGGATCTGTGGCCCTTAGGTGCCACAATAATTGCATGTCACCATCCCCTTCTCCTAAGCCTGTCCTGCTTTCCCAAAGCAGGCACTTGTAAACAATGATGCGCTGCGCTCCTTTGGAGGGAGTGGCTCACAGTAGAGGACAGCATGCACACAAGATAGGGCCTTTCTGCATAGTCTAAGATTACTCACTCCTGTATATGGCTGCTACTCAATCCCTCCCTCCTGCCTTCCCGTGGGAGGAAGAGCATTAATGAGCTCTGGTTACCTCCAGCTGGAGACATGATTAAATTCTCCCACCTCTGCTAGTTTCAGCCTCTGTCTTCCTCCCCCAGTCCAGCTCCAGCTTCCTTCCAGTCAGGCCAGAATGAAGTAATCTGGAAAAGATGTCTCCTAGGGAGGTAGATGGGATGTGAGGGAAGATATTATCCCCTTTCCCTGAGGTGGAGTTCTCTTGGTACAGCTGATTTCAAAGCGGGAGGTTAGGTCAATCTCTTCTCTGCCATTCAAAGCCTTGCAAACCCCAGTCGTCCAGGTTCATTAAGACAAAGCTTGAGGTTTTGTGCTACTCCTCCACCAGGAGAAGGTGTAGCCTGGGTTCCTGCACCCTGGTAGAAGAGTCCAAGCCCCTCTGTCCTACCAGCGCAGGAGCCGGGGCCGCGGCCAGAACCGGAGGTTTCTTAGTTGCCGGCAGCTGCACGGATCCAGCTCTGCCTCTGAGGCCTTCTCTGCACTACACATAGTGCTTTCTGCAGACAACAGTGCTACTGCTGCAAGAGTGGGCAAGGTCAGGCTATGCTCATTGGTGTCTGAGGGTGCAGACAGAAGTAACAATGGAAATGTTTCCAAGCGAAATGCACTTGGAAACACTTGGGCCAGGGGACAAATGTGCCTCTCTGCTATTCCCAGGGTGAAGCATTTCAGAACACTGCAGCGACCTCTAGCATCAGCTAGGGGCCCTTGAGCAAGCTGCAGGAACATGCAGTGCAGCTCCATGCTTTGCCAGGCTCCCTCCCCTCACAGGGGCAGGAGGCAAAGGGGACGGGGGAGTGGAGCAGGGGAAGTAGAGTGGACTGAAGCTGAAGGGCCTAGCTCTGGTTGGGGCCTGAGAGTTGACAGCAGTTTGGTGGAGGAGAGTAAGCCCGGCTCTGGGTCTGGCAGGGGCAGGGATCCCAGTGGAGGGTGCAGGGGTTCCAGTGGGAGACCCAGCAGTGCCGCAGGACCCAGCAGCTGGATCCTGGTCATTTTCCTTCCCTCCTCATCCAGACCTAACAAAATGAGAAATGCTCCAAAACAGCCCTTCATTTCAGGATGTTTTACCATATTTTCTTGTATATACCACACATCTTTTCCCCTAAAATCAGCCTCCCCAAATCGGGGTGTGTGTGTATTAAGCAGAGCAGCTGGTTTTCTGCCAAGAGAGAAGCATTCTGCTTTCATTCCTCCTCCATAGTGCAGTCACTGTAGTGCTAATATTCAGGCTGCTGAGGGAGTCAGTTGAC
>NW_017729031.1:113243530-113263057 GCF_001723915.1 Gavialis gangeticus | reverse complement strand
GCCCAAGAGAGAAGCATTCTGCTTTCATTCCTCCTCCATAGTGCAGTCACTGTAGTGCTAATATTCAGGCTGCTGAGGGAGTCAGTTGACTCAATGGCTTACTGTTCTTCACTCCACAGATGGTAGTGAATGTCTCTCCTTTTTAATTGCTTTGGTGTTCCTCTAATCAAGCTAACCTTTCTTAGGGCAGTTTTGCTGACTTTTAGGTATTCCTGGTCTCTCTTCTCTTATTCCACAGCCCTGGAAATTCTTAGCTTTTTTCAAAATCATAGATCCATCCATGGATGCCAATCTTCAGCAGCAACTGCTTTCATTAAACAGGAAACAAAAGGTGAGCCTGCTGAAGATTACTCTATCCCTGCTCTATCCAGCCATAAATCTGGAACAAATCTTTTTTTTTTTTTTTTAATTCTGCTTTCAAAAATAAAATGCATATTATATTCTGGGGAGGGGTAGTGTTATATGTGAAAAAAATATGGTAGTTGGAGTGTTTCAGCCACTTTTAGACTGTTGCAAAGGGCTTGTACTTGTGTACAGCTGGCCCTTTAAAATGTTTCAAAGGGTTTCTAAATGCTTCCTTACTGTGTGTTTGCACCTTCAGAGTCCATGGTTTCACCTACATGTGATGAAGAGGCTAAAGGGCACCAGATTGTTCTTCCCCTCAAGAAGCATCAAAGTGAACCTGAGTCCTATTGTGAGGCTCTGTTCAAGGGTACCTAGTCTCACTATATTCCCCACCTCCAGGCACCTTAGCATCAGTTCTGCATTCCACCTTAGCATTTCTTTAGTCCAGATGCCATGTGTGGTAACATGTGGATTCAATGCCCTGGACTCGCATCTTTCCTTCAACAGAGTGCAACTGAACAAGATCCACCTTTGTATGATATCCCAGACACTCAGCCCTTCCTGGCCCAGGAGCCATATGTGCAGTCAGGGTTAATCAAAGAACTACAAGATCCCATGCCCCCTGAAGTGAACTGTAGCAAGCAGTCCTACTCAAAAGAAAAATGACAGTAGGTAGTTGCATGTGTGGCAGTGGTATAGTTGCATGAGTTAGTTTATTTATGATTATGAAAAGACATGCCCTGTGCACACAGTTAAAAAAACCCTCCAAAGACTTTGATAATATTCTGGGGAAGAGCTGTAGGTGCTAAGCTAGAGAACCCCACTTGTGGCTCAGGACTGGTGGTATGAATAACACTGTGTTGGTGGGGAGAACAAAACACCCAAGCAAGAACAAAATTGGCACCCACAAGAAAGCACACATGGGGTGTGCATCTCTGCCATATGCTGCATTGCCTAACAAGAGATAGCAACTGGGAGGCAGATCCAGAACTTGAAGGGCTGGTCATTAAGGATGCACTATACAGCTCTGGGCCCTTAGTCTCCATGGGGTCATTCCATCTTATGCAGAAGCAATGGCGCCTTGGTTACAGTGCAAATGATGGGGGAAAACCCAACCCCATTCCACCCTCAAATAACCTTTGCTTTTAGAAAGAAGAGAGATTTCCTTGGTTCTGGAAGATGATGAAAAATCTTCTGCATCTGCAGCTCTTCTGGAGTGTGAACGCAGAGCAGGTGGTATGAGCAGCAGCACAGTGCAACTGCCAAAAAGTGGCTCAGTACCAACCAGGCTTTACCAGCCAGGCTTTCTGTGTGCATTGATCCCCAGGGTCTGCAAGCAGCTGAGCAGGAGGTGGTATGTGCTCCAGGCGGGTTCCATGTGTTTTGGCAGCACATACTTCTGTTGCTGCAAATTTGCTGATGGCTTTTTCTCTGTTAGGTACAACCCACTGCATCTGCTGCACCCCATGAAACCTCTGGAAATGGCCTCAGAATTCACCATTGTTCCAATGGGGGTTTTGTTTCCAGTGGGCAGAGAAAAAGCCATCAACAAAACCCCCATTGGAACAATGGTGAATTCTGAGGCCATTTCCAGAGGTTTCATGGGGTGCAGCAGATGCAGTGGGTTGTACCTAAAATACTGGTTTTAGCTGCCACAGGGGCATGCTCCTGGGACCAAGCCTCAGTGACTGACACTTGGTCTCAGGTCTCAGCCCCTACGCATTGTTCTGGTGGTACACAAGGAGTCACAGCCTGCCTTAGGCATCCCCAGAGCAAGCAGATCACTGACAGTAGACCCTACATTGCAGGAGCCCGGTCAGGATGAGAAAGGCAGTCTGCTTGGTGCTGAGCAGCCCTACAGAGTTTCTGGGCTGGGATCTGGGGGAAAGGAAGTGTGCTCCAGTGGTTCAAACCCTTGCTTACACCTTTGTAGACCAAAGTGAAGTTCCTTATTCTTCCAAAGATTGTGTGACCTTAAGCAAGTCCCTCCATGAAATGAGAAGAGCCTTTCCTGACTGCACAGTGCTATTTAGAGGAGGAAGCACTTTGGGTTATGAGATTGCCAGACACTGTGTGACTGGAGCCAGGATACACCCCAGATAGACCGCAAAGGCAGTACAAATGAGAACAGACCCCTTGCTGGCCCAGAATCTGTGTGATACGACCCTAGTATAAAAGGAATAGTCCTCTAATAGCACAGAAGTAGTCCTCTAATGTTAACTGGGCTTTATCAGTATGGGCCCAGCCAGCTGATTCCTGACAGATCCTGTGGGTCAGCCCTTTTCCAGTATAGACCCATTTCATGCCCACAGCAATCATGACAGTACAATTTACCTCCTAATCAGCCAGAGGCAAGTACGATGTTCAGGCATGTACAGTACACAAAAGAAATCTACGGGAATTCCAGGAGATCAGACTGGGGCATTACCTCATCTCATGACCAGGTCCCCACTTAACAGTGGTAATTGCTACTTGGCATCTGAGCTGCAAGCTCAGCTACTACTGTGGGCTGAACGCAGCAGAAATGCTCCTTATCTGAATCAGGTGTGCCCCCTGAACTCCCATGGTTCAGCAACTTTCAGCTGTTTTTATGGGTCCATCTGAGTGGAGGAGCTATGGTCTTTGGAAATTAGAGGGCACATTCAGTTAGTGACAAAGAGATTGTGGGGCTGTGAAACATTGTACCTTGCCTTTGCACAGGGCACTGAGAGGTAGTGTCCGTACAAAAAGCTACGTGGGATATTGCATGTGGCTTTGCAGGGCTGCCCAGGAAAATGACTTTGCATTTTGAGAAAGCCCTGGCATGCTCTGCATGTGTAATGGAGGGGCTTCCTTTACACAAGTAATGACTGTGAGCACCTCACCCCGTGCCCTACCCCGGTACCTTCATTTCTGTTGTAAGTGAAATACTGTCAAGACAGGACTTCCAAGCACCAAAAACAGCAGTAGCATTTTACAATGCCCTTGCACAAGTGACAACACAAGGTGTCAAGTTGGGTTTGGATATTTCCAGGTGTCCCCCACTCTTCAGGTAGGGGTCATTCTGTCCCCCAGCTCATGTCTTCGCACAACACTCATGCACCTGTTGGTAAGTGCCATACCCTGCAAACAGCGTCAACCACATCCCCTGATCTAGGGCAGGGCCTGGTTGTGACCAAGTGGGTCATAACCTCCCCTGAGGGAGTTTTCCAGACGTGATTAGGAAGGTGAGGGGAAGGGGCAGGAGGAGCTCAACATTGTAATACAATCAAAAGCAAAGCAAATAATCTTGCTCCGTAAGTCCCCACACACCCTCACTTTAGAGGTCAGGGTGAAACATTGTCTGCCACCTTCACAGTGCACACGGACCAGTGCGCCTATGACTTCCAGTGGGTTTTTTTAATTGTTAGTACTGATGTATTTTTCCTCTAAGTGTGATACTAAATTGGAATCGGGGAGATCCTCAAGAAAAACTTAAAAAAGGGGCCGCCACCCTGAAAAGGTCAGGGAACACAGCCAAGGCGATGTCTGTCTGCATGCACCTGCTGCCTATTGTTTGATACTTAGGCTGGAAACTCCAGGGACAGATTCTGCCTTATAATCTTGTGTTTGTACAGCACCTAGCACAGTGTGGTTCTGGTCCATGACCCAGATCATAGGCCCAATACTTGTACAAATAACAGTAGGCAGATTTTCCCTGGTACCTCACATGTTCTTGCTTAAGCAGTTCAGGACAAGAACAGCCTTCCAAGACGATGGAGTACAGGCCCCATCTGGTGATGAGGTCAGCGTGGCGTGGGAGCTGCCCGCCCTGGGTTAAGTGCAGCATAAGCAGAGCTACAAATAGTTTGGCTTCAGTGTGCATAAGGGGATCAAGGCAGGCAGGGGGCCCCAGTGCAATGGAAATAAACGGACTCAGAACATGTTGTACAACAAGAACCACTTGGCTACCAGGAATCCCAGCCCTGCAGTGCTGGCTGCTGTCCAAGCTAAGCACACCTCCTTGCTGTATTGTGCTGAAATGTGACAGGCCGACTTGCAGTCCTTCTGGCTTTCTCACTTCCCTGGACTTTCTCCCCCGGGCCTGCTCCTTCACAGGCTAATTACGTGCAGGTGCTCAGAGGAGGGTGAAGGAGTCAGTTGGACAGGGAGATACTGTGGGGATGATGCATTGTGTCACCTGCTGTGCCTATGAATTAGCATGGAGAGGTTGGATAGAGTGATGACGGCTGGGGTCTACCATGGGCTGGGAGAAATCCAACAGATACCTCTGCTAAGTGCAAACAATAAAAGGCCATAGGCAACTTTCAAGCTCTGAGTTCCCATTGTGAGCCTGGAATAACTGAAAATAAAACCTGGTACTGCTAATTCCCCAGCAGGAGAAGAAATGCACCAGGGGTAGGAGATTGTATTACTGGGAAACCATGGGCAGATCTAGGATTTTGAAAAGCGGGGTGGCAATGGTGTGGTTCATCATGCCATGTAACACAACACACATTTTTCTCCAGGTAAAAAACAAACAAACTAGAAGCTTTACTGGCATGCTATATTCTTGGGCTGCATTATTGAATTTAATATTTGTTTTTAATCAGATCTAACTTCAGTAGAATAAATTAAAAACAGCCTGCAGGGCTGTGAAATGGGAATTACATCACCAGGAGCAGCTAACAGACAGCAGACTTACGGAGGAAAGGCTGGCTTAATTTGTGGAACATCAAGTCCATTAAAAAGACAAAGGGTCATTCACACCTGTGGAATGAAGAGTTTGGAAGGAATCAGGTAGATTTTAATGAATCAGGAATTCAAGTGCCGCTCTCATTGCTGCCTCATTAGAAATGCCGCTGCCACTGCCAGACAGTTGGTTTTAAACTTTGAATGGAGCAGGAATCAAAGGGGTGGCACAACTGCACCCTGGTGCCTCAGACACTTCCATCCTATCCATAAGGCAGCTTCAGTCTTTGAGAAAGTGGGACCAGCCAGGCTGAGACACCCAAATCCATTTACCTGGGTGGCACGTAATTGGAGCTCTGCCCCCTTGTCTCTACTTAAGACAACATGTTATTGAGAAGGGCTCAAAGCTCTGACCACCTCCTTAGACATTGTACAATAAGCTAGAAACCTGGCAGGCCAAAGCCTTGAACCCGGGGTGTCAGTCTGCTTGACATAGCTATTCATCCCAATCTGCTACCTCCTCATTTGGACATGAGGGTGGACAAAGGTGGTCAGAACCTGCTATCTGAGCCTAGCCACCCACCCACTCCCTGCAGCCAGAGTGGCCCATGAGGGTCAGCTGCCCCTTTACTTTTTCCCATAAAAACCCATGATCCAGAAGAGGAAGTGTCTGGACCACAACCTTGTATTCAGGCTGCCTTGCCCTCAGTTTGTGCCTCTATTCTCTGGCTACCCTTGCCCATGAATCCTGAGCTTGGTCTGACCCTTTGGTTGCCCAACCTGGCTTGATCTCCTGGATATCCAACCTGGATGGCCTGACCCTGCACTCTGCCTGACCCTCTGAATTTCTGACTCGATTCCCTAGATGGAAGTCCTGGCTTCTGGCTCCCCTACACTCAGTCTCTGTGCATCCCCCTCAGATTTTGATGGCTGTTTCTGACCCAGACCTGGCCACCCATGACCTGGCATGACAGTAGCACCCTGAGGACTTTAACCCTGGAATTGTTCATCTGCCTGTAGCATAATGGCTGCTTCATTGTAGGATTTCAGCATCCTTCCCCTGCCACTGTATCCCACCTCTCTAAGGACCTAGCTGCACTCTCAGAAGAGCTCCATGAACGTATATTGGTTTGAAGTAGGGCAAAGAGCACTCAGCACTCTCCCTGCTAGTAGATCAGTAGAATCCCAGATCAGTAGAAGGGCTTTGCAATTTCAGAGGCAGCACGCAGACCATAGGATACTTTTTCTTCTCTCAGAGGCTCTCAGGGTGCTTCACAGGTGTCCAATCATTTGGCATCACAACACCCCTCTTCTTCAGATGCTGCATTTTAGAGAGGCATAAGCAGAGCAGGTAAGGAGTACAAGACAAAAGTTGCACATCTACATGTGCTATTGAGGCAAAGTAATAAACTCTGGTGCTAATTGTGCTGCAATTTATTGCTCCCGTGTGCAGCATTTATATGTATTCCATGACCACAGCACATTGGGGTCAGAGCAGCCCCAGCTGGGAGGGGGCCCAGGCTGTCAGCCTCCCAACCCAGAGTTGCTCCAACCCAGATCAACATGCTGCAGAGGGGCTGGCTGGGGCATGAGGTTGTCCCAGTGTGGGGTGACCCAGCAGGCAGCCCGCTCACTAAGGCACCCTTGGGCCCTAGCCAACTGTGTCTGTGTCTACATGTGTTGAGCTGCAGAGTAAAAAACTCCATGGCAGGATAGTACTGGTATTTACAAGTACTACTCTGCTGCAGAGTTAGTTTTCTGAGGCCTAATAGGGCCACATGTGTAGATGTGAGACATTTACTGCAGAGCTAATTGGTCTGCTCTGCAGTAAACATGACATGAAGACACACCCAAGCAGGACTTCCCAGCTTCAACTTCTCATCCTGAGTCTTTCAGCAAGAGCCACTTAGCAGCCTGCAACCCTGAGTTCTCCCTGTGTTATTCCAGCAGCTGCCCAGGCCCACTTTGAATTCTCTCTTTTTTGTGTCACCACCTTTCACATCTCCTCTGTCCAGGCAGGGCCTTTTCCTCCACTTAGCCCTCTTCCCTCCATTATTTCACATTCCTCCCTAGCTCTTTGCTTGCCTCTGTAGCCCAGGGCATTCAGCAGAAGCTCCCCTACTTTAGAAGCAACTGTTAAAATAGCATCCTCAAGCTGTTACTAGTACAATTACAGCAGAGCCAAGACACTCAGCTGAGACCAGGGCCCAGTTAACCCAAGCATGGTACAATTCAGGCACATCTAATGTGCAATTAATGCACCTGAATTTTCTGTGCAGAAAATTCAGGCTCATTAATGCACTACCAGGTGCATGTCTACACATGCACCCCTGCCAGGAGAAAATTGTGCCTGATAGGAGCAGCTCAGTCTAGGGATGCTCCTGCCCTGGTCTGCCCCTCTACAGCAGCCAGGGGGAGCTCCATACTCCCAGGGGCTGGCAGGGAGCACAGAGGCTGGTCCCAGTCTCTGCTGGGCAGGGAGAGCTGTGTCAACTTCAGGGGCAGCTGTCCCCCCACCACGTGGGGATCAGGAGGGGTCCAGATCCCCACATCTCAGGGAGGCAGCTGATCTTGCAGCTGGCACAGCTCCCCCCTGCATCAGGGCTTAGCCAGGTAGCCATGGCCCATGACTGCCTGGCCTGACCGGGACCAAATTGCACATGCGCTATGGTGCATTAACTAATGTGCTGTTTTTCTAGTACCTGTATGTGCTGGTAGTAGCAAACGGCACATTAGACTAATTTAATGCACAGTAAATCCCAATGCACTTTTAGATGTTGATGCTTTACTGTGCAGTAAAGCATCTTACGTAGATGTACCTTCCCTATCCTAGCCTCAAACAGTCCACAGCCTGTGGAGGGAAAGGGAGCAGATTCACATCTGCCAAATGTCAGAGGCAAGGAATAGAACTTCCAAGGCTTCTAAATCCTGTGTTGCCCCCCTTTCTAGCAGACCCCCTGCTCTCTGTTTCTGCAGAAGGCATAAAATACTTCCACAAAAAAAAATAAAGCATAGAAAATGGCAAGCTGCCTTAGAATGAAAGCAGAGATGGAGGAAGCTCTTGATATTCTTCCAAAGGCTATTGCGAGCCAATAAAATGTGATAAAGTTCACTATCATTTTTTAATGAATAACAGGATTATCCACTCTGAGACAAATAAGCATTACAGTTACTGAACTATCAATCATTTACTTTAAGCACTATACAGGCCATCAAAGTAGGTTATCTAAGTAGCTATTAAAGTCACCATAAATGTTTCTTCTGTCCTGTTTTGAAATAGATTAAATATTTGTCTTAGCTGTGCATATCTTACCTCTGAACTTTCTAATGGGTTTGTGTTCCCCACCAAGAGCAGTGCTAGAATCAGTACTTACTACCAGAATAACAAATGGACTTTCTTCTCTTTTAAATGCCACTTCCTGGATGAAGCAGAGTTACACTAATATTTTTTAATTCCATGTATGTTTGTGTGTGTGTGTGTGTGTGTGTATGCGTGTGTGTAATTATAAACTTCATGACACAGTCACTTTGTGTCATGCCCTGGGTGAAATTGCTCGCTCCCACTTTCCCTTGCCTGGAGCAAGTTGTAAGAGGCCCTTCTACCACTGGCGTTTGACGCCCTGCTCATGTAGACATCAATTCAGAATGTGTAGCTGGAGCGCATCTATTGCAAACCAATGTGCTGACACTGCAGTCTTGTGACTAGGTGCTATCACCTAACTGGAACTCTTCGGTTCTGCCACTGACTTTGCATTATCTTGATGGAGTCACTGCTCTTCTGTAGGCACATCTACACAAGATGCTTTACTGTGCATTTGCACAGTAAAGTGTTACCATCTACAGGTGTGCAGTCATTACTGTGCTTTAGATTAGGTTAATGTGCCATTTGCTCGTACCAATACATACAGGTACTAAAAAAATGGTACGTTAGCTAATGTGCAGTAGTGAACATGTAGGCACTGATGTTGGACACAAGTTGCGCCAGGTCAGCAGCACCATCAGGGGGTCAGCCTTCTGCTTGGTGCAGAGCCACATGGCTGGCATTTTCTGCAGTCATGTGGTAAGGACAGCTTGTTGGCTATTCCAAGCTGGCCTCTGAATCGCTGGCCTGACTCCTGGGCCCATGCCAGCTTCTGCCTGCTCCCTGGCCACTGTGCCTGATCAGTGCAAACATGTGCTGGGTGCTACAGCTCCATGACCCTAGCTCTGCACCTAGGGCCCGTGCTAGCAACTGCCTGCCCTGTGGGCTCTATGCTCTATCGCTGTGGGTATGTGCTGGGCCCTGCAGTCCTGTGGGCCCGGGATCTGCGCCCCCAGGAATCCACACAGGCAGAGTCTGTTTCCTGGGCACCGTGCCCCATGACAGCAGGCACATGTGAACCAATACCAGCACCAGAAGCCCCAGCCTGGCCTCCCAAGGCCCCTGGAAGCAGCTGCAATGTTGGCTTCACTGATGGTGGAGACATCAACTTGGAAACCAAACTGGACTGAGCACAAAACTGTGGACCTTATCACAATCTGGGGTGACACAGAAGTTCAGCGGCAGTTTGGTTGGGCCACCTGGGCCAACGTGCACATATACATGGCCATGCTCCCACATCTCCATCCAGGAGTGTGGCCACCAGCACTCCAGCCAGCAGTGCTGCATAAAGGTCAAGGCCCTGTGTGCATAGTGGGTCCACGTCAGGGACCACAACATTGGTCCAGGGCTGCCCACAGGTCCCTGCCCTTCATGCGGCAGCTGTACTGGATCCTGGGCCCCATCACATGCTATTGAGCACAGGCAGGATGCTGGAGCCTGCGCCATGGCCCAGCGAGGAGTTGGACTCAGCGGGCAGGGGGCCCTCAGGGCACCAGTGCCAGGTCCCAGGGCACTCCCTGTCCTCGGCATCACCTGGCAGCTTGGGCAGTCCAGACCAGCGCCTGCCCCACCAACTCCAGCAGCACACACTAAGTGAGGAGGACAGGCCAGGGATGGCCTTGGCAGCAAGCAGTTCCAGCTCTTCCCCAGAGGTGACTACTGCCCAAGGGGTCAGGCAGTGTGCCTCTGCACCCATGCCCACACCAGCTCACCCACCTGCCCCCAGGCTGTGCTTCTGGAGCCAAGGGCCCTGTACAAGGTGGAGGTACCCTTCCCTTCCCTTCCCTCTCCTCCCCTCCCCCCGCTTCCTGGCTAGCTAAACTCCCCTACTGCCAGCCAGAGTTTGCCCCCATAACACAGAGGAAGGTGGGAGGCAGTTCAGGATTTTTTGAGCAGCCCGCGGGCTCACAGCTAGGTAGCCAGGGCCCATCACATGCAGGGAAACTCACTGATGGCAACAGCAATTTCCTCAGCCACCAAGGCCAGGGACTCATAAAGTAGGCAGAGATACCCCTCCAGATGGCCGTGCATGTTGCAAGGAAGTGCGGCTTGCCTGGGGTGTCCTTGAAGCTGGGCCCCCACACCACGTTCTCTGCTGCGCGCGGGGCACCATGGCAATCAGCAGTAGTAGGGTGTAGTGGGCAGGGCACCCCTAAGTGTGCTCAAATGGCTCATTGTGGCAGGCCTTGGTGACTGACCAGAGGCACACTTGGAGCGCAGGCCATGCGCTGTGGGTTCCCTGGCCTAGGGTGCCCCTCTAGAGAGGGCCACTGGGATCAGGGGGGCATCAGTATCTCTGTGTTCCAGCTGGGCAGAAACCTGGGTGCCATGGGCCCAAGCACAGAAGCAAACTTCCCAGCCTGTAGGGAGGGAGTTGGTCTGGAGCCACCATGGCAGCTGCCACCAGGAGCCAGCCCTGACCCAGTGTAGGTAGGGTATGGGGAAGACAGCTACCTGCGGTAAGCGACTGGCCTGATTCCCCTGGAATCAGCTGTTGTGCTTCCTGACTAAGGGAGGCGTATAGTTCTCTTGGTGGTCCTGGGCCTGCTGCCTTTAACACAATAAGCTGACTAACCTGGATCTTGTCTCCCTAGTTTGTGACCCTCTAGAGCCAAGCCCCAACTACCTATATCCCACTTGTCCTCTGACACCGAATGCCTTCCGCTCCTGTTGCTTTTGGAGGTAGCTCAGCATTTCCGAGAATAGGGCCACAAGTGCAGCTCAGATCCTGTTGAATGTGAAGGTCTGCAGAGATGGACTGAGTCACTGACCTGCAGAGATAGACTAAGTCACTGACCTCTCCGCTAAGGTACCAAGCTATTAACTGCCAGAATTTGCCAAATGTACATGGTCACCCACTCAGACAAACAGCCACAAAACCTTCCCTTCGGGCAGTGTCTCAGACTAAGGCGAAAAGGAACAGATTTCTTACCAGAGATGCAAGCTCACCAACATACTTAAAGAGGCTGTTCTGGAGTGGAGAGCAATGAATGGAAAACCTTAACTCTGCCAAGCTATTATTAAGGGAGTCTCAGAGCATCTGTTGCCCAGGGTCTGAGCAATACAGACACAAAGGAGCAGCTCTGGGTAAAGCTCGTGGATAGTTTAATATCTGTTTAATATCTTCACTGATGATGGAGGATGGGACTGAGTGTAGAGCGAGCAAATTTTCAGATAACACCAATCTGGGTGGAGTTGCAGACACTCTGGAGGGTAGGGCTGGGTTCAGAATTACCTTGATAAATTGGAGAAATAGTCTGAATAATTCTACATCCAAATACAGATTGTGGGATGACTGGCTAGGCTGCAAAACTGCATAAAAGGACCTGGGAGCTATAATGAACTATAACCAGAATATGAGCCAGTAGTGTTCTCTTGTTGCAAAGAAGGCCAATAGCACACTGTGTTGTATGAAAAGGCACATCATTTGCAAGGGAAGTAATTCTTCCACTCTATTCAGCATTGATGAAGCCTCACCTGGAGTATTTGGTTCAGTTTTGGGCACCACACTTCAAGATGGGCACATTAGAAAGAGTCCAGCAAAGAGTAAAAAATGATTAGAGGGCTAGGAAGCATGGCTTACAAGGTAAAGCTGAAATAACTAGGGTTATTTAGTCTGGAGAAAATTGAAGGGAGACTTAATAACAGTCTTCAAATACCCGACAGGCAGTTATGTGGAGGAAGGTGATAGACTTTTCTCTGTGGCTACAGGGGACAGGACAAAGAGCAATGTTCTCAAATCGCAACAAGGGAAATCTAGGTTGGCTCTTAGAAAAAACATTCCTGCTATTAAAGTGGTACAGCATTGGAACAGGTTACCTAGAAGGGTTGTGGAATCGTCAATATTTTTAAGAGCAGGCTGGAAAAACACTAGGCTGGCATGATTTAGACAGGGTTGGTCCTGCCTTGCACTCCGTAAGGTCTCTTCCAACCCTGTTTATCTATGCTGCTATGAGTTTTGACAGCCTAACAGAGAAACCAGGCCCAAGCTAGCTGGTGAGGACTCAAGCTGACTAGGTCAAAGTGGATTGGATAAATTCTTGCAGGACGGGACAGGTCCATCAGTGGGCATGAAACGTGAGAGTAAAGGTGCAACCTCAAAATTAGGACTTCTAGGCTTCTGAATGCTAGACCAGTGGTTCTCAACCCTTTTGAACCAGGACCCATTTGTAAACATTGACGGCCAGTTACAACCCAGTGCCCCTCACTCTGGACCCGCTAGCCCCAGGCCCCAGTTCCCAGTGTGTGGGGCATGGGGGGCCCAAGCAGCTCTCACAGACTGCAGCTCTGCCAGCCTCAAGGAAAAGCCACAGTTTCCCATATTTTTCTCCTTTAAAGGCAAATCCATTTTTAAAGTCTGCTTGTGACCCTCTCATATATTCCTGTGACCCACTTTGGGGCATGACCCACAGCTTGAGAAACACTGTGCTAGATGTTATGGGGGGAAGGAATGGACAGACGAGAGATCAATGTGGAGCAGCCTCCCTGCAGATCCCTGCTCCCTTTCTGATTGCACTTGAAAAACTTGTCAATTCTCCCACTCTGGCTCTAAACTCCCTCCGTGGCCTGTTACCAGCCATCCAAATAGGCTTTACACACCAAGGGCATATGAAAGATGAGAGAGGAAGGCAAGTTCAGAATTAGTCTAGTACTTTGGAGAGTTTGGCCCAACATGCTTCTCTCCATCACAACTCCTTGACCTTTGTCACCACACTTAGGCAGAAGGCCCAATAGTTTTGCACCTTATACTAACTAAATCAGAGATTCATAACATCAGCTTTCATAAGCAGCAGGCTTACTTCACCACACTTAGATCGCTCTGTGCCTCAGGTTGAACGCAGACCAATACATTTTTTTACCAACTATTCTTTTTCCATGGGAAAATGCTGCCTTTTTAAAAACCATTTTATTCACAGCAAAGAGTCAGTGAATTTTTCAACTCAGAAGTTTTGGGAAAAAAATAAAACTTATTGAAACATTTCATTCTCAAAATGAAAATGTATAGTTTGAAGGATCTCTTGCTTATGAAGTTAAGCTACAGGGGGAAAAAAGGAGACATGATAGAAATGGGGAAAAAAATCTCAAAATTAGTTTTGATTGATCCAAACCAACATTTTCCTTCAAATTTTTCAGTTGTGAAAATGTTCAAGATTTTGAGCTTTCGTCTTGATTTGAACCTGGAAAAATTTTTGCACCCCTTGAACATTTTTGCAGAATGAGAGAATGACGTCCTGTCTACCTCTACTTCAATCTGTGTATTTAAATGAGGATAGTAGCGCTTCTGTACCTCATGGCATGTTAGGAGAATAAATATGTCTAGTGTTTGAGGCATGGTGAGCTCCTATGGGATGAGGAACCAAAAAACCCAAAAAAACCCCTAAAATGGAAGATATTAAGTAAACTAAAGCATGGCAGAAATACCCTGCATTATGAAATAATTCTCTATCATTATCACTTCTGTGTCCCCCAGCATCAGCATCTCAATGATGCATCTTTTACCTCTTCCTCCTCCTTCTCACATTACCCTGTGGCTCCAACACTATTACTGTCCACATTTTACAGAGGGGAAACTGAGGCATAGATCTTCAAAGCTACTTCAGCACCTATTTAAGCCATGCACTTGAATACCTATGAAGGTCAGGCCTGACTTGTCCAAAGCCACACAGAAAATCTGTGACAGAGGAAACACATGCTTCCTCACTCAGGAAGTTAAGGCTTGCTTCAGTCACTGCTTTCTCTTCTTTCCTCCAACTTTGCAACTTAATCTTTCATCATTACATGAGTATTATACACCCCTGTGGATTAATTGGTCATGAATAGACTTTGTGAATTCAGAGCACATGTGTAACCATTAACTTCTCCTTCAGTTATGAAGATGGAAATAATCATCCTGTAATTAACAGGTAATTGTATTCATCCTCCCAGATGATAGCCCAATGTAATGCAATAAGCAGCCATTTCAGGGAAGCAGGGAGGTCAGTGTTCCTCCGAAAGACAGTTGGCTTTCCTTCAGAGCCCACCCCAAGTTGGGCATGCATAAAATGCCATCTGTAATTTGTGTGCCCATACCATTATGCAATGGCAGATTCAAAAGGCCTGGTACAGCGTGTGTCAACTTGCCTGACTGCAGACCCTGGGATATCAGCAATCAGTACAAATTGCATTAATCCAGGGCAGCACATGGAGTCAGATTAGAGAGACTTTCTGGATAAGCTTTGCAAATGGATGGCTAAACTCCCTCCGGCAGCTTTCATGTGCTGATGGATGGCACAGTGGGTGTGAGGGGAAGGACCACATAGCAAAGGTTAACATTACTGGTGACATCTCCAAGTGGTGCTGAGTTCTAAGGCAGGGGTGTCACACTGCTGACAGTGAAGGGCTTATATGGAGACAGAGGCCAGGATAAAAGCCCTTAGGCTTTGAGCTTGGGAGATGTTTTTGCATTTGCCATCATGGCACGTGGTGGCTATGTGGCAGCACACTCTTGCCCTCACTGCTGCTTCTACTGTACAAATAGACACGTGCAGCAGAACATGCATAGCCTCTGGTGCAGAGCAGCAGTGCAACAGCACCTCCCAGTTTGATCCTTGGGTCCTTACAACATCATCCTTCCACTGATATGAACTGGGCTATTTTACACCTCCCCTAGCACTGCGTCAGTGCTGCCCAGCAACAGATTTTTCTTTGGAGTCAGAATGATTTAGGATTTCTAATTAATTTCTTTTTTAAATGAAAAAAATAAAATAAAATCTGCTTTGCTGCATTTCATTTTTGTGGGGAACTAGATAAATGCAACGTGTGGAGATAATGCAGCCAAGATTGTCTACTCCCGACACCCACTGCCAGGATCTGCTTGCCTGGAAGAGAATCAGAGTCCTTTCCATGTCTGTAGGATCTCTGCTGTCCTTGTTCCCCACTTCAGAAGCAGTCAAGCAAAACACATATGCTGAGACAAAGAGTCTGTCAAATACTCTACCCTTAGAAAAGTACAAGGGAGGAAGAGATCTGTGGAAAACAAACTTGTGAATGAATGCCCTGGCTGGTCTCAGCACCTCTGTTTGGCTTTGGTTTGGTCTGAGACTTTAGGCCACACACTTGGGCCCAATTGGACGGGCTCTTTGGTTTCAGGGAGTGAAATGCCTTGCCTCCATGCCCAGACAAGTGTGCTTTTCTGAATTGACCCTGTTCCCTGTTTCCCCAGTGTGCTTCAAGGTGGGGAGAGAGTCAACTTCAACTGTCTTGTTGGTAGGAAGCCCCTTGTTCTGGGAGGGAAGAGTTGTTCAGTTTTGCTGGCTCTTATATGCTCTCTCACAGCTTTTCAGGCAGTCTATCCACTGGAGGTGAAGTCTTCTGCATGATGGATGGGCCAGCTCATAATTAAGATTATAATAATCATTGGTACTTGCTGGGCACGTCTACATGAGGTGCTTAGCTACACAATAGCGTAATTTACTGTGCAGTAAGTATGTGTCTACATGTGCACATGCTTACTACACAGTAAACCTCCACAGGTAAATTTGCTACCTGCAAATACAAGTAGCAAAATTACTTTTGATTAGCAATGACACAGTAGCATTTGTGTAGATGCCTGACCAAGAGCAAATCTACTCTTGGCCAGCTGTCCATCAGGGGCACGAGATTGCTCCCTACCCCTGGGAGCTGTTTGTTGCTGGCACAGGCTCCACTACCAGGGCCCAGGCAGGGACTGTGTCCACGTGCCCCAGCAGCATTTTGCTCCAAGCCCCCCACTCTGAGATCAGGGAGCAAGGGCTAAGAGATCCATATCTCCCAGGCCCCAGTCTGCCATTGCAATCGGGGAGTGGGGGCTGGGAGACCTTTATCTCCCAGCGCCAGCTCTGAGATCACGGGGTCAGCACTGAGAAATAAGGATCTCCCAGCACTGGCCCCGTGACTGCGGAGCTGGCGTTGGGAGATAAGGGTCTCCAAACCCTGTAACTGCAGAGTAGGGAACAGGCTAGAGAGCTTGTTGCCCGCTCAGTTGCACGCTTGTGGAGCTGAGCAGGGAACAAACTCCCCAGCTTGTTCCCCATGCAGCTCATGAAGCTGAGTGGGGAGCAGGCTCACCAGCCTTTGCCTTGAAAGTGGGGCAAAAGCTGGAAACATGGGGCTTAGAAAGAACTGCTATCTGCCCCATTGGTGGATTGGGGCAGGGGGCTGGGACCTGCACTCCCCTGCAGGTCTTTCCAAGTCCCCTGTCCCTTATCAGGGAGCCAAGGCCAGAAGCTCCCTGCTGCCTGAGCAGGAGGACATTGCCCTTGCCCCAGCAGCAGGCAACCCCCAGGGACAGGGTGTAATGTCCCAGCCCCATCCAGGAAAGACTCCTGGTCTGGTGCTCCCTGCATGCCCCTTGCGGGGAGGGTTAGAGCTCCCTCTAGTGGTGGCATTGGCCCATTGCAGGGCTCCAGGAAGCAGGAGCAGTTTGCTGCCGTTAGCAGCAAATCTGCTCCAGCTTTCCTGCATGTGTAGATGCCTGCCAAGGAGTGTTTACTCACAAGTAGTTTACTCATCATGAGTAAACTGATCCTGGATCATATGTATATGTAGACACACCCACAGTTTCTTTCACAGACCCATTCCCCAACTGTCACTGCAGCCTTAGGAATCAGGGAGGTTAAATAACTTGCCCAGGGATCCTCATTATGTCAGTAGCAATGCCCAGAGCAGAACCTAGGTCTCCCAAGCCTACTCCAGAACCCTGCTTACAGGACTATATTGCCTTGCTAGGGCCCTGCTCCAACACAACAAATCCCTTCCACTCTTCTGCCTGGCTTTATTCCCACACTTTGCTTGGAGAAAGGACTTTCCACCTTCTCTTTCTGTCCCTATTTATATGTCTAATAGGGAAGTAGCACAGCTAAAGTAGAGCTGCAGTTCAAGGAATCTCATTGCCATAACATGAGGCCATCTTTCCAGTGCAGGGTGCTAAGGAACCCAGCTTTTGGCCCCACTTCCCCTGTTGATTTCTGATTTATCCTCTTGATTCAGCAGCTCACATACTGCACACCATTTCCAAGACAGGGTGAATACTGAGTAGCAAGAGGCAAGATCTCACTCAAAACAGACTCATTACCAGAGGCAGCACAGTACAAATTTCATTATTGCTCCATGGAGGGACATTGAAAGCCAGGGCAGATTTATTAAAACCGTTAAGCCAAAGGCAACCTCTTTAATTAAAGAGCTATTTACAGATCACTCTCACACTCTGTCCCTGGTTCTGAAGAGATTGCTCTCTGTGGCTACCTTTGTTTAAGGATCTGTTACTAACAAGCAGCCATCCTACTATTAGACTGGCTTACTGAAGCGTAAACAAAATATTTATTGCTTTAAGGCTCTAATCCTGCAAACACCATCATTGCTAAGTTTTGCATTCAGATAAAAGCATGACTCTGGCCTGGACCTAAAATTACATGGCTGGGAGTATGTAATTCCCCCTACACATGCACTAAGCATGCCATGTTGTTGCTGTTTGTAGGTGGGCTGCAACTGGGGGTGACAATGGAGATTAGGGCCAGAGTGCAGTAACAGTTAGCATAACTGCAGCACAGGTACATACACTACATTTAACCTACCTAACATGATTAACAATAGCAGTGAAGATGCCGCTGCTTGGACTTTAATGTTCTACAAGCCCTGAGAGGCTTAGCCACTTCACTAGACTGTGCTGAAGTCTGTGTCACCCACCCCCCTCCACCCTTTGACTATGTTTACTGCCTGGAGTGACCCAGAGTGCCTGCTCCAAAAAGTATACCCTCTAACTAGACAGACATGGAGGAATCCAAGTCACAAGGCTGCAAAGCAGGATGCTTTGGCTCAGAAGACAAAAGTGATTTGCTCAGCAACACTGAAAAACTGCAGGGCCATGCCAAAAACTGCATGTAGATTTTCTGGCCCAGGGCTTGGACCACAAGACCAACTATTCTCTTCTACCTCATCAGGGCAGCCCAAAGTTGCCTTGGCTCTGAAATGAAGAAAGCCTCAGGGTTGTATTGGAGTCCTTGGCGCATAGACAAAATAGCTAGTGTTGCAGAACAAAAATCTCTCCTGCTGGTGCTTTTCTACTTGGGTAATTTCAGTGGCTGTGTGTTCAGTCTTCCACCTGGCATGGAACCAGCCTGCTGGTGAGGAAGCACCATCAGTTTCTCAGCTGGGATTCTGTGCCTTGCTAAGCTTGAAGAAAACGTGGTGAAAGAGACATCATCAAACAACTTAATATGGCAATTTCCACCAGACGGTGATTTCACTCTCCTGAACAAAACACAGACATGCCCTATACTGTTTGCCGAATCTAGGCACATACCAGCAAACCCAGCCTGAGATAAATTAGCTTGTCTCTGTGCCCATGATCTATGTCCACATGATTGCCTAAGAATGCTTTCTGTGCATTTCCAGCTTTGATTACCTAGTCATAATAACAGTATAACTCAGGGCTATGAAAGAGTATTATTACTGATTTGTATCATAGCATTATGTTCAGGCTCCAACCACCACCAAAGTCCCAATGTGCAGAGTGCTGTACAAACACATGAAAAGACAGTCCCTGCTCCACAGGGTGCAGGGTAAAATGGACAAGACTGTTGGACATTTGGAGGGAAAAGAGGTAAAGCAGCTTGCCCTACAGACAACAGTTGCCTTTCCAGGATTGGATAGCAGAGTTGTGAACCTGCTTCTCCAGACTCTACTGCTTGTCCAAAGGTGTTGCATTGACCCCTCAAAGCAGTGAAACCTCCATTTACTCGAGGGACAGGTACAGCAAGAACAAAAGGAACTGAAAAATACGAGGTTCTCCACCTTGGGAGGAAAAACCTGCAGCATCCTTATAGGCTCGGCAGTGCTACACTGGCTAGCACTATGGAAGAAAGAGACTTGGGGGTCATCATTGACCACAAGATGAACATGAGCCTGCAATGCGATGCTGTGGCTAGTAAAGCAACTAAAATGCTGGCTTGCATCCATAGATGCTTCTTGAGCAAATCCCAGGACGTCATTCTCCCCTTGTACTCAGCCTTGGTGAGGCCGCAGCTGGAGTACTGTGTCCAGTTTTGGGCTCCACAATTCAAAAAGGATGTGGAGAAGCTTGAGAGAGTCCAGAGAAGAGCCATGCGCATGATCAGAGGTCAGGAAAACAGACCTTACGAAGACAGGCTGAGAGC
>NW_017729031.1:113222342-113238530 GCF_001723915.1 Gavialis gangeticus | reverse complement strand
ACATAAGGAAGAATTTCTTTACTGTCCGAGCCCCCAAGGTCTGGAACAGCCTGCCATCAGAGGTGGTTCAAACACCTACATTGAACACCTTCAAGAGAAATTGGATGCTTATCTTACTGGGATCCTATGACCCCAGCTGACTTCCTGCCCCTGGGGCAGGGGGCTGGACTCGATGATCTTCCAAGGTCCCTTCCAGCCCTAATGTCTATGAAATCTATGAAATCTATGAAAAGATTCATAGCAATATGCTTCAGGCCTGCCCATGAGAGTCCTCCATCCAGTGAGAGGAGAAAGCCATTCTTTTGGCCTTAAATGGGCTTAGATGGAAAACCAAGGACCACATTATAACATCTTGTGGACTGGATGGAGACCAGTGACTCATCTGACAAAATCCAGAACAACTAAATAATGGCCTTGGTCCTAATTTGAGCAAAGCAGACCAAGGATCAAGGTCTAGATCTACATTTTAGGATATTTAATTCCAGCTCAATTCCATTCTGAACCAGTTAAACAAACTCTCATGTCCTGTCACCTCTTCCCCTTGCAGCCTGGTCCTATTAGGCCAGCCCTTACAAAACTGGATCAGCTAGTGTCAGACTTGAACTCATTTTCTTCACTACAACTGCAAGCCACTTCTCAACTGCCTCCTACGATCTACCAGTGGTGGCAGGTGGGAAATGCTGAGGGGCACAAGCACTGCCTGGTTGTAGTGCTGCTCTCCGGTGACCAAACACTACTGTCAAGAATTGGGTTGAGATCTTGCTGTAATTTCCCTTTCAACACATCTGACCTACAACAGGTGCTGTGTGAACTGTGCCGCAATAGAGGCAAACACAGTGCAGGATTGATTGTCCCTTGGCCTGGGGGAGCAGGCTTTCCTTGCCCAGCAATGGGGGGAGGGGTGTTTGCTTACCAAGATGCAAATCCTGGAGAGGAAGATTTGAGTGTGGAAAATGGGGATAAAAGGACATGCAGTAGGGTGAAGATGAGAGAAATGGAGTCTTAGTATCAGGAAAAACTGCTTATTTGTGAGCTCTCTGGGGCTGCAGAAGAAGTAAAGGGCTGGAGCTCCACATGGGGGAAGAATAAAATTAGAGTCAGAAAGCCCTATAGGGAACAGTCCAGGATAGACCCAAGGGGGACTGGGATCGATCGACTGTTTTACTTAACTTAGCCAACAGCCATGGGAAAGCCTATCCAGTTATATTTGGCTACAGTAACCCCCATCTCAGGAAAAACAGTATAGATCTGATGGGCTAAATCCTGCCTAAGGGTGCAGGGAACTCTGCTTCATCCATTCTCCTGATCAAGTGCAAAGTGAAGGTGTGAAGCTGGGAAAACTGATAAACTAAAACATGGGTCAGCCTGAAGGCTGAAGTCAGCCCATAGAGCCATTGGATCCAAGCAACTGAGTGGGGGCTTCACAGGATTTGGTGGTGGTGGGCTTTGCCTGTACCATGCTCCACCATGCTGTGCTGCAGCTGGGCCACAAGGAGCTTTCCACTGCCATGCCACAGCAGGGTAGAAGAGAGAAGCAGCAGAAGGGAGAAGTGGTGGCCTATCTACCCGTTGCTACTGAAATCAATGCAGTGGGCAGTATATGATCCAGCCTCCTCTAACCTGCTCTTGATGCCCCAAACCACTGTTTATTCAGAGAGCTAAGGCCGGAGATAGGCAGATATTGACATCCTTGTGCCATAAAATACCAATGCAAACCACAAAACCCCACAATCACTGAGAGAGTTAGGCACCTATAGGTCATTAAGGTAGGCACCAAACTACTTTGGATAATCAAGGCCCCTTTACAGTAGGTGTCTAAATACCTTCAGGCTCTGAGCCCATTAGTGTCCAGGCCTCAAATCCCTGTCGGTAACACGGGGCTTATAATATGTGTTTTCCCCCCACCCTTTGTTTGTCTTCTGTATTTAGAGGGTGAATCTAAAGGAGAAGGGCTCTCTTTCCATCTGTACAACACTTAGGAAAGCAAGCACCCTCCTGCACGACTGTTTCCTAGGAGCCCAGTTGCAAAAGCACCCCAGGTGAAATCAGATCAGCAGGGGTTGCAGGAACAAGGGAGATTAGAGCACATTGCTAGAAAAACCTGCACCCAGGGAGGGGAGATATAGGTGGAGAAACTCCACATGTGGGGTGTAATGGAGAAGCCTGCTGCCTGAGTCTAACTCTCTCCATGGCACTGTCCTATTCAAACCCACAGTGGGAGCATCTACATGTGAAATTAATGCATATGAATAAACTCCAGCACATATCACACCAGAGTTTATTGCTCCTGGGCACCATGTCTTCACGTGTGCTTGGGACCGCAGCACATTGAGCCAGGTCAGACCCTAGGGATCAGCTTGCCAGCTCAGGGCTGCTCCAACCCAGCTCAATATGCTGGCTGGGGCATGAGGGTACTCCAGTGTGGGGCTAGCCAGCAGGCAACCCTGCAGTGAAGCACTCTTGTGCCCCAGCCAACAGTGTCAGTCTACACGTGTGTTGTTGCACACTAAATAATGCCACAGCAGGATAGTACTTGTATTTACAAGTGCCAACCTGTGGTGGAGTTCATTAGCTTCCTGTGGCCTAATAGGCTAGACATTGTGACTTGTAGACACAGAGACTTTACTGCAGAGCTAATTAGGCAGCTCCACAGTAAGCATTGTATGTAGATGAGCCCTGTGGGTACAATCAAGGAGCTCTGGGATCAGACGGAAGGAGGTAAGGAGCCCAGATTGGTAAAGCACTGTATTCAAGCATCTGAGAACTGGTCCATCATCACTGAAACACTCCCATCCTTCTGGAAAAAACATTTTCATCCCTCATTCACAGGCCATCCAGCCCTGCATTAAACCTTCTTTGCTAGCTCTTAGACCCTGGAGAAATGTTTGGGCAGTAGCAGGCTGTTGTTTTCCACACCAATTAATGGAGTACAGCTTATGGTGGCTTTTATCCTGATGATTAGTACAAATCAAATGTCTCCCAGTAACCTTTCTATTAATAAACTTCCATCATCAGCGGTGTAGTAATTGTACCCTGGACCCTGACTATTATCACACTATAGCTACTGCTTTTTCCTTTTTTGCTGCGGGGCTATTAGCCCCTGGTGAAGTGTTTAGGTCAGCAGGTACATTTTGGCCTTGCAAATCAAGGGGAAAAGAGGGATTAATGGTGTTTACACCATCAGACTCATTGCAGCCCTGATGGTTCTGATAAAAGAACAAACTCTGGTCCCTGCCTCAAAGTACAGTCCAACCAGTGGCAATTTTCAGACGGGATTTGTCTACATGCCAGCATGGTGCTGATGGAGCTCTATAGGGTTAGAAGCAAAGATAGTTAAAGTGATACAAGCGCCTGCACTATGCGAGTGCTGGTTAGACTGGTACAGCTTCCTCATGGTAATTTAACACTTAATAGTTCTATGGCTTTCACTGGGCACATCTACACGTGCACAGTTACTGCACAGTAACCAGAAGTTACTGTGCCATACGGGCATGTGTCTACATGTGTGTTCCCATACTGCATGGTAACTATGGCGACTTACACCAAGTTGGGTGACTTATGCCACTTAGTAACAGTGCAGTAGGGCTGTGCGAAGCTTCGGTCCCTGATTTGATTTGGCGGCGATTCAGCTTGATTCAGTAGCCAAATCTCTGAATCCAAATTGAATCAGAGGTCCCTTCAATCCCTCCGAACTGAATTAGAACCCTCCGAATTGATTCGGAGAGATTTGGAAAGATTCGGAGATTCGGATATAGACACAGCTTTAAATGTTTTTTCTACATACCTCTAGGTGTCAGGCGCTCATGAACGCTGTGATGGTGGGGTGCATGGAGTGTCCCATAGGCATGCTGGGGGCTCCCCAGTGCGCTTGGCAGCAGACCCAGAAGTGGACTAGAAGCACTTCTGGTCCACTTCTGGGTCCACCGGGGAGCGTACTAGGATGCCTCCCTGCACTGCCTCAGCTTGGTGACTGGTGCCTCTTGGGTCTGCAGCTGATTGCCAAGCTGGGGCGGTGCGGGGGGGCCCCCAGCATGCTCCGGGTTTGCTGCCGAGCATGTGGAGGGCCCCCCCCCCCACCCACACACTCCTGTGGGATGCTTCATGCGCCCCAGCATCGCGGCGATCACAAGCTGCGCTGGTACCTCAAGGTATGTAGAAAAAACTTTTAAAGCTGTATCTATGTCCAAATCGCTGATTCTCTGAATCAGCATCGAATCTTCAGATTTGGATTCGGCCAAATTGAATGAGGGACAGTAATCCAAATCAATGAATTGAATCACTGTCCCTGATTTGGGCTGAATCCAAATTGAATAGGGCCCACTTCGCACACTCCTACTGCACAGTAAGGCATGTGTGTGCGCTCCGACTTGGGACTAACTTTACTCCCAAGTTGGAGCGCACACAATGTTACTATGCAGTAACACGTATGCATGTAGATGCCGGTCTAAAAGTCGCTTAGTATCTTACTGTGCAGTAAATGCATGCGTTGACATGCCCACTGTGTCATAAACTACTGAAGCAATAGTGGAACAAAAGGTGTGTGTGGAGCAGCCTCCAGCAAAACAGAAACAGGCCCCAACTTCCTCTAGGGGGAGACAAGTTTGGTACCCTGTTTTGCCAGATCTGTGATACATGTACAAACCATGCTCCCATTTTGATCAGCAATTACCTAGGTTAAAAAAATAAATATAGGGGAATCTTACCATGATTCTGTACTCCCTCGCCAGTGAGTTTTTGGCACCAGGGCAAAGTGAATATAAAATACTGCCATTTTGGTGTGCTAGGATTTTACCCCTTCTTTGCACTCCATTCTCACCAGTGTAAATGGCCACTGGCAAGGCCCAGGACAATGAGGACATGGACTCAAGGCTGGCTTCATATTTGTGTTGCTGGTCAGCTCCTTGGTCACTCCGTTGAAAAGCGCAGTAACACAGCTTGAAAATTATGAAGAGCTGTGTCAGTTTGACCAGGATTTCTGAGTCTTCAAGATGGTCCAAGGGAGAAGAGGGACTGTCCCCTTGTTAGGGGGAACCCTTTCTTCGTGATCATGGCAACTCAGTCTTTCTGTGACTTGGTTCCTCATACATAAAATGGGGAACAGTGGCACTGCCCTGCCTCACAAGGGGGTTATGAGAAGCTCAGATGATATGTGCCCCCCCCATAAGTGTCCCTGAGCTATATTGTATGCAAAATCAGTTGGTTTTAGCTGCTTTTCATTGGTAATGCAGATTATGCTGCTTATCATTGGTAATGTAGAGTCCAGAGGAGAGCCACACACGTGATCAGAGGGCAAGAGAGCAGGCCTTATGAAGAGAGGCTGAGAGGCAAAGGACTCTTCAGCCTGAAAAAGCACAGGCTCAGGGGTGACTTAGTGGCTGCCTATAAGTATATATAAGGGGTGTGCATCAGGATCTGGGGGAAGGCCTGTTTATCAGAGCGCCCCAAGGGATGACAAGGTCAAACGGTCACAAATGCCTTCAAGACCATTTTAGGCTGGACATAAGGAAAAACTTCTTTACTGTATGAGCCCCAACACCTGGAACAGACCCCCCAGAGGTGGTGCGAGCACCTACTCTGGTCTCTTTTAAGAAACATTTGGATGTTTATCTTGCTGGGATCCTATGACCATAGCTGCCTTCCTGCCCCTGGGGCAGGGGGCTGGACTCGATGATCTTCTGAGGTCCCTTCTAGCCCTAACGTCTATTATTGCTGGAGGGGCGGGGAGGGGGACAGAGAGGGAGGGGGTTTGTGCATGAGAGAGAAAGGGAATAAATAACTGAATATTTCAAACCCTTGTGGGGGGGAGGACCACACAATGTTCACCTCTTATTGGGAAAAGGGGTCCAGCTTCAGCTGGTTTGGGTGTGGAAATGCATGGTTTGGCAGAGATGTATTTCATGTCTCCACCCTCCTCCAAGGAGTGCCAAGGAAATTGATTCTTATGTGCAGTGAATGTAAACGTTTCAAAATTTGTTTTTTATTCTCATTTGGAACAAACCCTCACAATTTCCAGCTCTCAGAGAAAGAGAAAAGAGCCCTGATGTGAAGGCGCTGTTCTGCCTAGTCCTAGAGCTATGGTTCTTGGAAACCTGAGGAGGTGTGGAGAAGCTGGCAGGAAACACAGAAGGCTTTTGTTAGAACTGCATCAACAATCAAACCAGCTCTGCCAAGCCAGCATGCAGGACATTCCCACTGTGTGTTAGGACCAGCACTAATCTGAATGTTTCCAGGTGGTTAGGCCCATCAGGGAGCTGAGACAAGGCAGAACTGTAGTTTGGAAGATGGCCACTATGCAATAGTTTTCACCAGAACACAGAGCTTACTCCTGTATCTAATTTGATTGCATAGGGAATGCCACCAGTTAGGCCCTGATGCTGCACTCTCATCTGTGCAAGTGGACTGTTGTGCCTTTGTGAAATCCAACCAAAGATAACAGGCCTTTGGGTACAATCCCAGCGGTCTGTCTCATTGCTTATATTCCTACAGGTGGCGTGCAGGGGCATTCTTTTCCTCGGAGTTATGGGTGTGTAACAGGGTGTCCTGTCCCTTTAAGAGGAGGCAGCCAGCCTGGTTGAGGGGTTGCATCTGTATGAAGGCTGATGAAGGAGTGGCTTACTGGGGATCCAAAACCCCAGCAGGCAGAACCAGAGGGAAGTGCCGAGAAGCACCAAAGACAGGAGACTTCTTGGCTACGAGGAGGGCAAGCCTGTTGGAGCCATGGCAGACCCTTCCCAGTGTCCAAGACAATAAAGTGTTCTTGTTTACTTGCTTTATTTCTTAAAAGACTCTATGTTATTGGGGTGTGCTGGGAGATGCCCCATGGACCAAAGACCAGCTAGGCTTGCTAAGAGATTCTTGGGGAGCAAAAGCCTGGTTGAAGAGACCCTGAGGTGGCCATCCACTATAGGATGGTGGAATACAACCCCAGGTATGTCACGGGTTTATTCCTATGGAGTAGTCTTAATTAGGGTGGCCATCATAGAGGACAGTCCAGTTGTCCTCTGTCCTCTATTGATACGAAACCGGATGTCTTTATGTCCTCTATTTTTCTCTGGAAGAGAAAAATAGAGGACATAAAGGCATCCAGTTTCGTATCAATAGAGGAAAGAGGACAGAGTAGCAGAAAACTGGAATGTCCTTTATGACGGCCACCCTAGTCCTTGTGGGTGACTGGTGCTACCTTAGTAAGCCCCACCCCCCAGTGACTAGTCAGCAACTGGGGGGGTCCCCCCGTAGCCAATCTCACCGGCTGGGGGGCCCCCCTGCAGCCAATCACACCAAGCGGGAAGTGGCTGCAGTGCTCCTGGAAGTAACCACGGTGCCCCCACTCCCCAGCTGGCGCTTGCAGGGGGCCACCGGTGCTCCCGCTGGCCCCCCCTGCCCATCGCCTAAGAGGGGAGCGCAGCCTGTCAGGGGGTGCACCAGCAGTCTCAGGGGGTGTACGTGCACCCCCATGTGCCCCCCACACATTGCCACTGCAAGTCCTAATGCCAAGCACAGATGCTCTCCTCTGGAACCCAGTTGCTGTAACTCGTGCCTGACACGTGTTAAATTGCACATACTGTTCTGTGGCATAGTATGTGAAGGGATAGGTTGAGCAGGGTGCTGGTTGTCCAGGCATCTGGGCCTGTTCCTGATCCTAAATGCTCAGCAGACCACTTCAACTTCCAGGTGCCTTGACACCCTCGTCTGTAGGAGGTGCACTTTGCCTTCTACCAGGTCCCTTAAAATACTTTGCAAATACTCACTGAGTGATCTTTGGAGTTTCCTGTGAGTTACTAACCTTGTTTTAGAGAGGGAGAAGCTAACGCACCTGGCAGGTAAGACGGTACACATTAGACTTTGCAATAGGAAACTCACAGGGAATGTCATGGGGAAATTGCCTTCAAAATGACTACAGTCTGCTGGTTTAGCTCAGAAGAGACTGTGGTTTTCCAGACTCCTCCTGACATCTAGTGGCCTGGCCTCTAAAGACACCTGAAGATGGTATTTTCTGGAAGGGAAGCCTACTCACCTCACATTTACACACTAGCAAGACTAGCCACATTTTTCAAATCAGCTTGCCTTTTGGGAATTTTCTTTGGAAACTCTGGCCCTGATTGTGGAGGTTGAGCACTTATAAACCTGATCTGTCATAACCTGAGCAGAGACATGGTTAGCAATATTAGGGCCTTGTTGCACAGAACACTTAGCATGTATTTTATTTGGATTGTAGTAAGCATTCCCATGTCCTTTTAAAAGTCTTAACACGCTCTGAGCAGTGGCCCAGTAATGCTTCCTACAACCTCTAACAGGATCTTTGGCCCACAGATTGTCAGTCCCAGCCCCAGGACTGCACTGGACTCTTTAAGCCGCTCTGCGAGGTTCTACAGCTAGGACTGACAACCAGCTGTTTGCTGGTTCCAGCTCTAGTACCACGCTGGACTCTTGAACCAGCTCTGGTTTGATATAAACATGGTTTTAAGGAACTGCAAGCATGGGGGGCCAAGGTCTTGAACCAGTTCCAGTGTGGCCCCAGGGCTGGAGCCAGCAATCAGCTGATTGTAGGTCCCAGCCCCAGGACCCCAAATTGCTTAATAGGGCCAACCTTTTGGTAGGTGTGCCACAAACTAAGCACTAGGCCCACCCTGAGTGCCACTCCAATCTCCTTTCCCTGGCCTATCTGTTGCTCCGCTTTCTGCTCTCTGCCCTATCTGCCACTGTGCTGCCTGTCCCCTCTATGATCTGCCATGTGCCACACAGAGGCTACCCATGTCACTTGTGACACCCATGCTGCAGGGCGGCCACCCCTGCCATAGCTTATTCCCCACCCCCAGCTCTTAGCTCCCATAGGTCCAAGTACGCAAGGTTCTTTGGGTATCTTTTATTAGACCAACTAAAAAGTTGGGGGAAAGTTCTTTGAAAGCTTTTGGGAACGAACACCCTTTGTCAGGCATAGGGAGACTCTGTTGGTGTTCTGTGTTCTCCAAGGTAGAAAAGAAACAAATAATTCCAAGTACACACACGTACACACACTCTCTCTCATAACCCCTTTCCCACAATATCAGCAGCCAGAAGTGCTGCTGCAAACAGTGCCGTAGCAATGAGGTTTGGCACCCAGGGCAAAGCCCACAGTGGCAGTCTGCCTTTGCCCTGCACACAGATCCGGAGGGCACACTCCCCTCTCCATGCTTGCCCAGGAATGCAGGCAGTGGCAGGAATCACCCCCCACAAATGAGCCGCTTGCAGCAATATCCCATGCCCTGCCCCAGCTGGGCAGCGTCTATTGGCGCCCCTTGGTTTCGGCGCCCAGTGCGGTCACCCCACTTGCCCCCCGCCCCCTTGCTATGGCACTGGCTGCAACTAAAGGGCATGAATCTGCACAAATCTATTTGACATGCTTCCCAGGGATTATTTAACTCCATTTATGAATCTAGCCAGCTGTGTAGCACAAACAAATTTAACTAATTCTGAGGTTTCTTTGCACAAGTCTCCCAGCTCTGCAGTAGGCCCAAAAGATACAAACTCAAACAAAGACTGTTTACATCCCAGGCAGCTGATTACTGTTGCACTTCGAGGTTCTATGCTGGACCCAACAGTGGTATTGGCATAGATAGGTGTAGCTGTGTAGTGTGGTCACAAGAGGGCACCCCATCCTTCACAACTTCTGTGGTTGGAAAAACAATGGCTTGTCCTACCTCCAGGCTCAAAAATCTCATGTGCAACATAAGTCTCTGTTTGTACTTAAACTGTAAACCCCAAAGGGAACTTGCTTACTGCAAACCCAAAGGTGTACTGGGATGAGCATAAGATGTAGCCCCAGGGGTGTAGGTTATAGCCATGTTGGTCTAAGGACATAGGCAGACAAGGTTCTTTGGGTGAATCATATCTTTTATTAGACCAACTTAAATAGTTGGAAAAACAAATTTCAAGCAAGCTTTCGGGTTCAAAAACGCTTTGTCAGGCTGAGGAAGTTTCAGCAGTTGGTGTGTGCCCTTCCTGGACGGAACAAAAAGAAAAGATGCAGCCTCATTGACTTCTACTTGCACAAAGGCTGCAATCAGTCTACTGACCTAATGGAACCATTAATATTAGCGTTAAGGTGGCATAGTGAGGCCCTGCCAGAGACCGAGCCCCCACGATAGGGTAGTGTAACTAGGGGTAGGCAACAGGAGCTGCAGCCCTGGGCACCACCCTAGGAGAGGCCCCTGAATCACCCTCCCAACCCTTCAGAGTCACCCTGACAGCAAAAGCAGCCCCACAGATTATGGTGCTGTGGCAGCAACAGTGGCAATGGCAAGAGCTGGGGACTGTTATTGAGTCCCCAGTACAGGTAAGACTCCTGCATCCCCACCTTCCCAACTGTTGCCCCCTCCCCCCCACTCTCTCACAGCAGGGTACACACCCTGCTTCAGGGGTGACTGGTGCCTCCTGAGTCTGTGGGGGCACAATTTGTGGGCAGGCACGGGGGCAAGCCAAAAGCCCCATATCCACTCCTATACTTCTGTGCCATGGCTTAGTGCCCCCCCACAACATGCTGCCAACCTGCGCAGCAAAAAAACTGCCCCGTCCTGAGCAGTGCTGAGTCAGGGGCCAATCTCGGGGGGGGCACGTGCCCCCTCTACCAGTCACCTGTGCCCTGGTTGTTATGTCCCTGCTATAAACTGGCTATGAATGAATTCAGGCTGGACATCAGAAGAAAGTTTCTAACCTTCACAACAGTGAGGTTGTGGAACAGCTTCCCCATAGCAGCAGTGAGGAAGGTGGAGAAACCCAATTAGTTTTAAAATGAAGCTTGGTTACTTTATGGAAGTGATATTGTTCCCTGAACTAGGCAGGGACTCACTAAACCCAGGACATCCCTTCCCATCCTTGCTTCTTATGCTGGTTTCTTTATATTGAGCTGGTTCTTGTCTTGAATAACTCCTACTCTATCAAAGGAGGGAAGAGTAAAGAGGCACAGAGAGGTTAAATGACTTACCATAGGTCCCATAACAGGTCAGCAGTAGAGCAGGGACTAACAATATCCCAGTCTTCTGAGTCACAATCCTTTGACCTATCAGCTGGATTGCACCGTGGCACAATCTACCCCATCAAATACTCCCAGACTGAGGAGCTTAGTTGTGTCTGTCAGGGCTTTCCAATTGGCAGCCCTCAAAGGGTTAGTATGTGGCCCACAGGTTCCCACCTGGCTGCCATACCCCAAACCAAGTTGCCCCTGCCCCAGCAGCTGGGAGGGGGCTGGAGTGCCTAAGCTGTGCGTGCACACCTGGGCTGCCTGCAGTGCAGATGGATCATGTACACAGCTGGGAAGGCAAGGGTGCAGTGTATGCGGCATTGTGGGGAGGGAGGGAGGGAGGAGGATGGAGCCAGAATGCCTGTGGTGGAAGAGGGGTCTGCTCACACAGCACCTGCAGCTGGGAGACGGAGGAGGTAGATTGCCCATGCTGTGCTCACCGTGGGGGGGCGGGTCACTGAGACTCCCCCACAATGCGGGGCAGTGAGGGTGGGCTGGCCCCCAGGTCTGTAGCCCATGCAGTGTGTGTGGCACTCAGGTCTGAAGTCTTCACAGCATGGGACCCCTGGTTGCCTGGAAGTTGGACAGCCATGGCCTAGGTGATTGCTCTCTCTCTAAGAAAATAATTTCGATAATAATTCCCCATCTCTACTCTCTGTTATTTTCTGGCAGAAGCAACAGCTGTCACATTGTGATATTTCTAGTTGATTCGTTGGTGGTGGTTTATAATGTTCGCTGCATCTTGGTGATATTTTATAATTCTCACTGCATTCAGTGTCGGCATCTCACTGCATTCGCTGCATTCTGACAGTGTCACTTGTCAGAAATTACCCCAGCAAAATAACATTAGTAACAGGATGATGGGAAAAGATGTGTAATACAAAAGGAGAATATATATGAAGCAGGATTAATGACTGTGTGTGGAATCTTAGCTGGATATGCAGGAAGACTTGCAATATGGCTTGAAATTGAAGCATTTTAATGGATAATAGAGCATTTGATACAGCTAAGGGTGGATGCTGGGAGTCATAACAGGTTACATCCTACCTGGAATGTGAGCCTTCATGGAGGGAAAAAGGAGATCTTTACATTTCCGACAACCATTTTGTCTCTGAAATCAGTTGGGTCTGGGGAAAAACACTCAACATGGAGAAGACATGATCATTTTTGTTAAAGTGAAATCCAGATTCATTTGAACTTAAGAGCCAGAGAGAGCGAAAAAGCACTTCCTCTTTCCCTCACAACTGCTTTCTCTGGGGTAATGCTGGACCCCATGGCACTAGCAAAAGAAATGACCTGGGAGTCTCTCAGGGTGTGGATACACATAACAAATGAACTGTTGCCAAATGCCACTGGGAACTGGTTCACAACCGTGTGTGCAGTTTTGTGGCTCTGACACTGTGGGCAAGAATGAGCACCTAGTGAGCATGCTTTGCAGGGCGGGGGGTGGGATGCTTACATCCAGATTTTGAGGAGTCCAGGGGGTGGGTAATCTGTAGCTGGGGATATTTTCACTTTTCTGCTTTCACTTGTCTGTCAAACATGATTTCAGCAAACTTCAGTAGCCTACAACTGACTGAATTCTGCAGCATGCTTCCCTGACGACTTACAGGGTAGGGGAACTTACAGAAATCTTGAAGGCTGGTTCCAGACAGGGAAAAGGGCTGGTGTAGGGCAGTGGAGGAAGAGAAGTCCACCCTGGGATGCTGGAGGCCAAACAGTATTAACCTATGTATAATAGGCCACAAATTAAAGCATGATACAAATGAGCTGCAAACATATTCTATATATAACAAATAACATCTCTGTGGCTGGATCATCAATTTTATGGTTTGTTCGCAGGTGATAAATTCCTTGAATGTATGGAAGTGTGTGATAAATTGTTTGACTTGCATGTTCCATCCCTGGGATTGCAAACTTGATTTGGTGGAGAGCCCTGTTTGCTACCAGTCATCTTGAGAGAGATGCCAATGGCATATTCCTGGTAGGGTCACTCATGGCAGCAAGGTTAAGAGCAAGGTTTCCAGACTAACAGCAATCCAAAAATGAAAATAAAAGTCCTCAATGGTGAAGCAGAAAGATCAAGAAGGAATATTTCACAATGGCTGCAATCAGTGGGCTGGAGCAGAATAGAAACCTCTGGTCATGTAGACTTGCCTTGCCATTAGATCAAGGCTTGTTTCTCGCAAAGTACTGTGTGGTTGGCGATGCACAATAGCATCCCCATGTAAAAAGAAGAGATGCACAGGCAATACCAAGTTCAAAGGTGATGCATGAATGGCAACAGGGGCAGGGACTAGTGATTACCAGAAGCCCCAAGTCACAGACCTACATGGAGGCAATGTTTGTATGATTCATAGATGTTAGGGACTGGAAGGGACCTTGTGAGATCATCAGGTACAGCCCTCCTGCACTTGGGCAGAAAAGCAAGGTGTGAGCCCAGTCATTTTTTTAAGATCTCCAGGGTAGGTGATTGTACCGCCTCTGGAGGAGTCTGTTCCAGACCCTGGACACTTGAATCATAAAGAATTTTTTCCTTATATCCAATCTGAAGCGATCTTTTAGCAGTTTGTGTCCATTGTTCCTTGTCTTCCCCAGGGATGCTTTGGTGAACAGATGCTCCCCCAGGCCCTGATGTATGCCCCTTATATACTTATAGGCTGCCACCAAGTCCGCTCTAAGTCTTCTTTTCTCCAGGTTGAACAATCCCATGTCTTTCAGCCTTTCTTTGTATGACCTGCTCTCCAGATGTCTAATCATATGCGTGGCCCTCCTTTGGACTCAGTCAAGCTTCTCCACATCCTTCTAACAGTGCAGCGCCCAAAACTGGATGCAGTACTCCAGCTGCAGTCTCACCAAAGCTGAGTAGAGTGGGGAGATGACATCCTTAGTCTTGTTTGACATGCATCAGTAGATTCATTCCAGTGTTTTAATTGCTCTGCCAGCTATGGCATTGCATTGGTGGCTCATGTTCATACTGTGGTCTATCACAACACCTAGGTCTCTTTCAGTTGTGGTGCTGGCAAGTGTAGCACTGCCAAGCCCGTAAGTGTGTTGTGGATTATTTCTCCCCAGATGGAGCACTTTACATTTCTCCATGTTAAACATCATTAGGTTTTGATCCACCCACCTTGCAAGCCTGTCCAGGTCAGCCTGTATCCCCAGCCTGTCCTCCAGTGTGACCACACTGCCCCATAATTTGGTGTTGTCCGCAAACTTTGCCAGTACACTTTTAACACCTGAATCCAAATAATTGATAAGTATGTTGAAAAGCACTGGTCCAAGTACTGAACCCTGATGGACACCACTGATCATCTTCTACCACGTTGACTCAGTTCCATTGTAACAGGGTCCCTGCTGATAAACCCAGCAGTGCCGGGGAGTGCGGGGAAAGTGGAGGCACCAGGCAGCAGATCCGCTGGGACTTGCAAGTAGAAAGGATTGGGTTCCTTAGTGAGGGAAAGGGGCATCTCCAAGGCTGAAACCCAGTGAGATTGGGAAAAACTGGGAACAGAAAACTGATCGTGAGGGGGAGTAGCTGGAGGCTCTCCCCTGGGTTGTGCATCCGCGAAGAATAAGGAATGCAGAGAGTGCTTGCCGCTAATGAGCCATGGGTGGGGAAACTCCTTGTTCCCCTCCTCCTTTATGACTCAAAAGTGACTGAGCTGGGATTGTGCCTAATTACCCTGTACTGAGGGAGAAAGCTGGGGACATTCTCTACGCAACTAGCTGGCACGGACAAAAGCCACCAGACTTGCAAACTACTAACAAGGCAATCAACCCTGTGAAACACTGGCTGGCGCTTACCTTCACGATTCCACAGCCGGAGATCCCCTCTTGAGCCCAAGGGTGATCCAGGGTGCAGCTCGAACTTGCTGCCACCTCCAACCTGGGCTACTGTAAGGGAAAAGATAAGAAAAAAAGAAATAAAATACCTAGAATAACATAACGGCTCGGGAGTGGTCATTCTGCAGGTACCAGTTAACATCTCATCAATCTCTTTCCTCCCCTCATAAGATCCAAGTCATGGCAGGCGAGAACCAGAGGAGCAGGCGGTACCCCGCTAACCCGATAACTGCCATCTATGAATACTCTCTGGATCCTACCTCGGAGCCAGTTTCCTAGCCACCAGACTGTAAAGTTGTTGAGGCTGCAATTTCCCAATTTTACCAAAAGGACATCATGAAAAACTAAGTCCAAGGCCTTTCTGAAGTCCAAGCATATGACATCAACCTCATTTCCTCTATTCAGTAAAGCGGGAGGATGACTTCTTGAGTCTTGCATGAGATGCATCAGTAGATGCAAGCCAGAGTTTTATTTGCTTTGCCGGCTGCAACATCGCATTGGTGGCTCATGTTCACCTTGTGGTCAATCACAACCCCCATGTCTCTTTTGGTTGTGGTGCTAGTGAGTGTAGCACTGCCAAGCCTATAAGCATGATGTGAGGTTTTTCTCCTGAGGTGGAGCACCTTGCATTTCTCCATGTTAAATGTCATCAGGTTTTGATCAGCCCACCTTGTGAGTCTGTCCATGTTGGCCTGAATTGCCAGCCTATCCTCTAGCATGACTGCACTTCCCCATAATTTAGTGTCGTCTGCAAACTTAGCCAGTCCACTTCTGACACCCAAATCCAGCTCATTTATGAATATATTAAAGAGCATTGGTCCAAGTACTGTGTCCTGGGGGATGCCACTGGTCACCATGTGCCATGTTGACTCAGTTCCATTGACTATTGCTCTCTGGGTCTGGGCATGGATGCAGTTCCCCAGCCATCAGACCATAAGGTTGTTGAGGCCACAGAAATCAAAGTAGACACCATGTTGATTTTAAGGAGAGGTGGCAACATGGCCGCTCCTTCTGGTCTGGAGACAGTGATGACCAGGCAGCAGGGGGATCACAGCGCTCCTGAAGGGAGACAGAGTGCGGCCTCTGCAGCACGGAGAAATCAGTGCAAACAGGTTGCTGCAGGTCACCCTGGAAACAGAAGGGATGTTGGAGCTTTTAAATGCATATGCACCAGCAAATAAGATAGCGAAACGTGCCTTCCTCAAGAACATGATGGTAGTAGTGCACAGTGGCCGGCCAGTGATGATTGCGGGAGACATGAACTGCATCCTTGAGGTGGGTGACAGAATAAGCAGAGGCCAAATGAAAGGACTGGACAGATCCTCTCAGCTGCTGCAGCAGCTTAT
>NW_017729031.1:113216619-113217342 GCF_001723915.1 Gavialis gangeticus | reverse complement strand
ATTGCTCTCTGGGTCTGGGCATGGATGCAGTTCCCCAGCCATCAGACCATAAGGTTGTTGAGGCCACAGAAATCAAAGTAGACACCATGTTGATTTTAAGGAGAGGTGGCAACATGGCCGCTCCTTCTGGTCTGGAGACAGTGATGACCAGGCAGCAGGGGGATCACAGCGCTCCTGAAGGGAGACAGAGTGCGGCCTCTGCAGCACGGAGAAATCAGTGCAAACAGGTTGCTGCAGGTCACCCTGGAAACAGAAGGGATGTTGGAGCTTTTAAATGCATATGCACCAGCAAATAAGATAGCGAAACGTGCCTTCCTCAAGAACATGATGGTAGTAGTGCACAGTGGCCGGCCAGTGATGATTGCGGGAGACATGAACTGCATCCTTGAGGTGGGTGACAGAATAAGCAGAGGCCAAATGAAAGGACTGGACAGATCCTCTCAGCTGCTGCAGCAGCTTATCAGTGAACACAGCTTGGTGGATGCAGGAAAAGAGGCCACAGTACCTGTGGGAAATTTTGCCTGGGTAGACCCCCTAGGGCAGTCCAAATCATGTATAGACTTCATCCTCCTCCCAAAAGGGTGGAAAGTACGTAAGGCTGAATCCATGCTGGTCTGCTTCTCAGACCACTGCCTCCTAACAGTTAAAGCAGAAATGGGAGAGCAGCCCAAGAGAGGCGTTTCAACACTGACAAGTGCGGGGTGCTGCACTTGGGCAGTAGTA
>NW_017729031.1:113212551-113214924 GCF_001723915.1 Gavialis gangeticus | reverse complement strand
GACCTACCCACAACAAACCCATGCTGGCTATCCCTCACGATGTTGCCATCAGCCAGTCTGTTAAGGATGGCCACTTTGATGATCTTTTCTAAGACTTTTCCCGGGATAGAGATCAGGCTGAAGGGCCTGTAGTTTGCCAGATCCAGTTTCCTCCCTTTCTTGAAGATAGGCACTGCATTGGTCTTCTTCCAATCTTTGGGCACTTCACCAGAGCACCAGGAGCTCTTGAAGATCATGGGATACCAGATTGAAGGCTTTTTTGAAGTCAAGTTTATATAACATCAATATATCATAATGGAGATAGAGGAAGGCCTCATAACCCTTCCTTACAAGAAGGGGGAGAGGTGTGACTTGAGAAACTGGCACTCAATCAGTCCTGAACTTTGATTACAAAAGGATGGCCAAAGTCTTAGCCTAGTGTTTTAAGTCTGTTATAGGTGCAGTGACCCATGAGGACCAGGAGTGCACAGTGCTGGGTGACAGATCCATGATGCCCTGATGCAGCTGTGTGACACGCTACAGTACCAGAGAGAGAGGGGATAGAACATCGCCATGCTGAACCTCTACTTGGAGATGGGCTACGAATGGGTATCCCATTCCTCCCTACTACAGACTCTGAAAAAGATGGGAATCCATGCAGCCTTTGTTACCTAGTTAAAGGCACTGTACACCAATGTGAGCAGCAGGGTTCGGGTGAACGGGTCCCTGACAGCCCCAATTGCAGTAGAATCAGGTGTCAGGCAGGGCTGCCGGCTCTCCTCGATCCTGTTTATTTGTACAATGGAGCCACTGGCACAACAACTCAGATAAGACCCCGGGATCAGCGGTGTGAAGATCCCCAGGAGGAACGGGGAAGAGACGAAAGTCCTCGCATACATGCATGACCTGAACATCTTATGCAGGGACAAAAGGTCAGTGTAAAGAGCACTGCAACACACTCAGGCATACAGAGCAGCAGCAGGGGCCAAGCTCAACGTCAGCAAAAGCACCTGCTTAGTCCTGGGTAAGCTCAGGGGCCTGTTGCCCCTGGGGTTTTCTGTCCCCTGGAAGGGGGTAACGAACCTCGGGGTGGAGTTTGACCCAGAGCTGACAAAGCAGAAGGCATGGGAAAAGACTGAAGCTAAGGCAAGACAGAGACTGGAGGTATGGCAATCATGCTGCCTATCAGTAGGGGGGTGGCACTGATGAAGGCAGTGCACCTGTCGATGCTGTTACACACAGCCCTAGTCTTCCCCCCATCCTTAGAGCAAGTCGTTTGCAGAATTCAAAGAGCCAAGTGTGTTTTCTTTTGGAGCTCCACATGGGAGAAAGTGGTGAGGACAAAGCTGTACAGAGTGAAACGGTCTGGAGGCAGAGGAATGCCAGATGTCCTTCTGTTCCTCTGGGCCAAATACATGAGCCAGGTTTGCAAACTGGCAACAGGGGTGGAATCTAAAACAGCCAGCTTTGTTAAGTATTTTGCAGGGCAGCTGCTGCAACAGTGGCAATTGCACATAATGACCAATGGGAGCCCATGGACCATAGTTTCCCCATGGTTTTACAAAATCCTGAAGCGGTTTTGAGAGAAATACAAGCTGGACGACACTACCTTAGTGATGCTGGTGAACCACCGCAAGATACAGGAGGTGGTAAGGGCAAGCAACACCATATCACCCGTAGACTTACTACCTGGTGATGGCTGCCAGGCGGTGTAGGAGCAAATCTTCCACAAGGACCTGCAGAAGGAGCATAGAGACCTGAACTGGCAGGAGCCCACCCGGCACTTCCCATCTGGGCACGGAGAAACAGTGCAGGGCAGAGAGGTCCATCGAATTGCCCGAGGCAGACCTGCCGCTGGCAGGCAGAAACCTTCGACCACCTCTTCTGGGACTGCCCATACACTAGAGAGGTGTGGAAGACAACCTGTGCCGCTCCTTCTGGTGGTGACAGGCTTCAGAGACCTGACCAAGAAAGCGGTTCTCTATGGGCACCTGGCCAGACAGCAAGGGACCCCAACAGCTTGCTTTGACCAGTTCATCTCCTGCTTCAGGTATGCCCTGTGGAAAGCCAGGAACCTGCTCATCAGCAAACACTTGGACCCCACAGACGAGGACTGTATTAAAACGGGATTAAGTGAAATGTACTGGTACTACAGGAAGACAGAAGAGGACCACAGGAAAGCAATGGCAGACTTCATCTGGTGGCGAGGGGTCCAGCATAGACTTTTTCAGGGGCAAGCCCTCTACGGAGGGCAGTGGTTGGGGGCACGGGTAGGGAGATGGGTGTGCGGATACGCTGTGCGAACTGTGTAATGGGTTTCTAGTGTGCTTTGATCTGCCAAATGAACCACAAAGGCCACTTGGCAGAGTGTTGGAGGTAAAGTTATATATATAT
>NW_017729031.1:113208471-113212193 GCF_001723915.1 Gavialis gangeticus | reverse complement strand
GGGCCGGGGCGGGCCGGGCGCCCCCGTCCTGCGGTCCCTCCGCCGGGGCTGTGCGCGCCGAGGAGGCGCTGCCAGAGCCCGGCTGTCCCCAGCCCTGCTGCTGTGGGTCCCCTGTTCCCAGCGCCTGGGGCTTTCTAGGAATCGGCCGGCCGCTGGCACCCTATCAGGGCAGGATCGGGCCCCGGCTAAGCAGTGCCAGGCACTCTTCTCGGTGTGGCATTTCCTAGGCGGCAGGAGGACCCTTTTGTCACCATGCAGCGCCTCAGCTGCGCGGTGTCTGGGCTGGGAGGTGCACTTGGTGGTTGTGAGACCGAGGGCAGGCATCCTTGCAGGGGCTGGTGCAGCTCTCCCACTTGCTGCCTTGGCTTCCATGTCTGGGAAATGCTTCTGCTTCCTACAGCAGGTGAAAGGGGGAAGGAAGATAATCTCTAGTCACACGCTGAACTGTTTCTCTGCCTTGCATGGTGGCCTGGAGCAGTTGCCATAGAACTCGTTTATTTAATAAGCTACTTAAAGGTCCTTTCAGGCCTCCCTTTCCATCCCGCTTTCTGTTTTTTGTAGGGGAGCTTATTGGCACTTGATCCGTTCGCAGATCTGTGTTTTCTCATAGATTTTTTCTTTTTTATTCCCTTAAAATAAGGCCTAGCTTAGCAAACTTCACTTCTCAGGCCGGAGTAACCTTCAGACCTGGGGCATTCATACAGTGTGTCTACACATCAGATCAAATGGGTGTGATCTGAAATAGCCACATGAGGGAGGTGAAGACGCCTGGAAAACTGTCACGACCAGAGGCATTGCCGTGAGGGTAGGCAGCAACTCAAACAGGATTTTGCAGTGGGACATGGCTACAAAACAGGCAAATGTAATCTTTGGGCTGCGGAGGAGAAAGGTGCTTCATTGATCAGGGAAGGTGGGGCTGCCTTTTTGGCACAAATTAGCCCCGCATCCTCCCCAAGTGCCACTCAAACCCGCTTTTCCTGCCCAATTATATTGCTCTGCTTTCTGCTCTCAGCCCTGTGCTCAGTGCTTCATCTGCTGCTCTGCTTTCTGCTTATTTCCTTGTGCTCCCTGCCTAATGCGTTGTTTTGGTTTAGGCTTCCTGCCCTATCTGCTGCTGTGCTGCCTGTCCCCTCCCTGAGCTGCTGTATGCCACACACGCAGGCTGCCTGTGCCACTTGTGGCACCCATGCCCCAGGTTGGCCACTCCTGGGTTATGGTGCTAGCAAGAGACTTGGGGCTTCGATCTTTGCTGCAGGTTCCTTACATAACCTCAGGCATGTTACTTAGTCTCTTCCTCACTACCCTGCCTCACATGGGGGTTGTGTTTACAAGGGTGAGTATACTAACTCTAGTGGGCCACTTTCCTTTCCTTTTTCATGTCCTTGTGACAAGGCCTTTAACAGAACTTGCAGATTCACTGGAGTATGGCAGGCTGCACCATGAATACTTCTGCTGTGGCCTCAAACATGCCACCTCTTGCCTGTCAAATCAGCCACTGATGCTATGGGAGTGGGGCTTGGCTAGACAGACACTGTTGACAGATGAGGGAGTTGATGGGTCTCCGAGGTGTGACTGCACCTGGAGTGCTGCTCAGGACTGTACATGAAGCTACCATCAAATAGGTTCACAATCGCAACAGAACTGACCAGAGACCTGGAGCATTTGATTTATAAGGAGGTCTTGAGGGCTAGGATAGTCTTCTGTGGAGTGGGTCCATCTCCAGTTCAGTTACCAGGTTTGCAGAAGTACTCAGGTCCCACTGGGCCACTTAGTCACACTGTTATGAGAGCGCTGCATCTATCACGAAAGGGCATTTCTCGTACTTAACCTAGTAAAACACTGACCTCTAGGACTGCTAGATGGATGTTGTATAACTTGGTTAGTAATGATCGAAGAGCAGCTCTTACAGCCTGTACTTACACAATGTTAAGGTCCAGGAGGGAGAGAATCACTCTGCAGGGTTAACTAGAGGTAATGGGATGAAATAAGGGACCCTCCTAAGAGTGAGCAAAGGGTGACATTAGGGATATTTCATGCTCTAAATGTTTCTAATTTAGAGAAATTTCCAGATTTTCTGCTCTAAATGCTGAATGTTGTTATATTGCTGGCTTTAAAAATGCTTGAGGGCTGTTGTTGTTTTTATGCCAGACGCTTTGTGCCAGGCAGTTTATTTCAGGTCCTCAGTAGGACATACGTATCTCACTAATTCCCTGCATCTGGGGAGGTATTACCTCAGTAGCTAGATTACTTGGGGTAGGATGGGAATGATTTCCTGTGCTCTGCTTCTGCTGCCCATGGGGAAAGTAGACCTTTGCCAGTGATGACTGTGTTTCTATTTGATAGTGTTGCAAGGCAACCAGCTTGTGAAATGGAATGGGTTAACTGGCTAGGGATGCATTTTTCCCAGCATGCAGAGCTGCCTTAATAGGGAATCTTGCTCCAGGTGTTGTCAGTTTGGGAAAGGAGGATTCTCAGGAGATGATTAACCTAGCCTGGATCATCATCACACACTGGGCAATCAGCTTTTGCTAGGCTGGTGACAGTGAATTGCAGGTCGTGGGGTTGTTGCTGGAGACGGACGTTTCCAGGAGTCCATGTGAGTCTGCATCCTCTATCCTGACTCTCCAAGGCTTTGGTTTTGGCTTGAGGTGGGTGGGGCTGGGATTCGCTGCCTGAAGCAGCTTCAGCAGCTGGTTTTTAGACTGGGATCTTACGTTTGCTAGTGCTGGGACTGACGGCTTCATTTTCCAGTGTGCGTGTGTCATTTAGTGTTGGTTGGGAGCGGCATAGAGCTGCCCTAGCCCAGGGGAGGGAAGGGTATGTAGCAGCTACAGATTGCAGGGCCTGATTCTTAAATTGCATCCACTCCAAATCTCTCTCCTCACCTGGGGCCATAGGCTTCCCTACTGGCAGCTGCTGATGTTCCTCGGAAGCACTTTGAAAACCAAGATCAAGCAAGGAGAGCTGGCATGGGGTCCCCCCATAGAGGCTGCATAGCCAACAGAGGCAGAGAAAAGGGTTCTGGATAACTCAGAGTGTTGTAGTACAGGCAGTCCTCAGACTTACAACAAAACTGGTTCCTGAAAACCACCTCTTAAGCTGAACGTTGTAACTGGGAATTGATTTTTCCCATAGGAAACAATGTTATAAATGGGGGACTTGTTCCTGAACCAAGGCCCCATACCCTATTTTCACTAAAAATAACCCAGAACTTTGTATTTAATCAATTATAGATGAGCAATATAGCTACATTAATGTATTCATATTGTAACTAGCAATCACATTGATTTGGAAGGACTTCTTTGAGGTGACTTTGCTGGATGTTTTGAAGGGCTCTTGGCTGGAGTCTTCTCAGGAGTCTTGGCTGCAGTTTTTTCTGGAGTCTTGTTGGCTTTCTTAAAGAAAGTGTCCAAGGAAGTTTGGACAGATGTTCTCCAGGGAGATGAGTGACGCAGTGAACTTGTTTGCTGGCGTGGTGTCGCATCGGAGAAGCGTTGTAACGTCGAAACTGACATCATAAAGTTGAAACAGGGTGTCAATTTATAAATGTTGTAACTCAAAACATTGTAAGTCTGGGACTTGTAAGTGTAAACATTGTAATGGGGTCTGTCCCACCCTGGGTGTTTACATGCTGAAGAGGAGAGACACTGGATCTGATGTTATTCAACAATATCTGATGTTATTCAACAGCATGTTAGTGAGCCTTGTTTTTCTAGCAGGAA
>NW_017729031.1:113202639-113203471 GCF_001723915.1 Gavialis gangeticus | reverse complement strand
CTCAAAACATTGTAAGTCTGGGACTTGTAAGTGTAAACATTGTAATGGGGTCTGTCCCACCCTGGGTGTTTACATGCTGAAGAGGAGAGACACTGGATCTGATGTTATTCAACAATATCTGATGTTATTCAACAGCATGTTAGTGAGCCTTGTTTTTCTAGCAGGAAAGGATAACTCCTTTAATAACCGTAAGGGGGTCAGGAGGAAAGCATGAGTTGGGAGTTGAAAGCAGAGCCTGATTTCAGTGTAGCTCCTGTCCCTTGTGCTCTGCTTGGTGTTTCCCCAGAAACAGTGTGCGCCATGGGTGGATTACAGGCACAAGAGTAATGTCTTAATTGAAGAGAGCATGGTATGTACGCTGTCAGGCAGCTGCTCTTTGAAGACCAGGATATTAGAGGCTAGCCTTCAGAGCACTTAGCACCCATGCTGATGCTCACAGAGCTCAGCCCACTGAGGCTCCTGCCCTGCAAATCTTGTCCACTGCCAGCAGTGCCTCAGGGAAAAGCGGAGGTCTCCTGGAAAGCGACTCTTTAAAAAGGGCAGGACAGATTCAAGTTGGACTGTTCTAGCAGAGTCCGTTATAAGGCTGCTTCACGGGAACAAGATAACCGTACTGGAGTTTTCAGGCCTCTATCTTAGGAGCATAACGGCACGCAGATGAATTTTTGCACTCTGGAAGGGTGAAGATGGTAGGTTCTGCTTTGCGTACTTTGTTGTCTGTTCTGCAGTGGCTTTTCCCATTGGTGTCACTTTTATTTTGCTCTGCATGCCTGTGTCTTGGCGCTACTTGTCTTGCTTGAGATGCATCTGTGGATGCATGACAAGGTGTGGT
>NW_017729031.1:113199293-113202628 GCF_001723915.1 Gavialis gangeticus | reverse complement strand
ATGTGCCAGGATAATTCTCTCAAAAAGCTTCCCCAGGACTAACTTGTGTGTTCTCAGGTGATCCAGTCCAGGGTTGGCACTAGGAATTTGGGATCCTTGGCAAAGCTGTCGGGTTGGGGGCAGGCAGATCTGTGTAGCTCCTCCTCTTCCCTGGCAGACAAGATTTCCCTGAGCAGAGAGGTCTTGTCTCAGCACCAGGCCTGCCCTCACCCCTTTCCATGCTGAAGAGAAGCGCTAGGTGTTTGTCTGCCCCTTATTTCCCCAGGACAGGCTTGGCCTCTGCAGCTTGTGGCACTTCACAGTCCCCCCCATTATCCTGCTTCAGTTTCCTTCCAGAAGTACAGTTCCCAATGACATGGTCCTCCAGGCTCAGACACTCGATTCCCAACTCTTCGAGAGTATCCAAGCATCAAAAGAGTGTACTAAAACCAAGGAGGAGAGCACACTGCCCCCACGCAGTCCTGGGCCCAGCCCTCTCATCCAGACTCTGCCTTCTCCATAGCACTCCCATTTGAGCTCCCTGCTTCAGACCTGCCTTGCCTTAGGGATGAAGTGAGGGTTTCCACCACATTTTCCTCCCTGGGCAAGAATTAGAGACCTAGTCATTCTCACCCTCCCAGTTGGACTAGGTTCTTCCCTTTTATCCGTACCTCCCAGGCACATCACCTGCTGCAGGTGCAATGAGGCAGGAAGCACTGAGACCCCAGGCTCTTTTTAACCCCTTCCTGAGCAACATGGCACATAGTCATACCTCCTTGTGAGAGAGAGCAGAATCTGTAGAGCCCAGGACACTCGCTGGTGCCTGCCATGGCCTAGAGGGGGGAAAGGGGGAAAGCAATAGCCCTTTTCCTTAGTATTCCCAAAGGGAGAGTGCCTAGTGATCTCCTTTGCTTTCAAGGCTTTGATCCCTAATGTCCCCTCCAGAGCCTCTTCTGACCTCAAGCTGCAAGAGCCATAAGCACGCAGCTGGCATTTGTAGTGCAATCTAATAGAATAAACCAATTGTCTTAATCCACTTATCTTGCATGATCCATTAAAGTCTGCAGCTCTGGCTAGGAAGAAAAGTGTGCGTGTTCTTAATAAATCTTCCCTGCTTCAACTGGCATCGTTAATCTGTCTGTCCAGATCCATTTCCGACATGTTTGCTTACATGCAAACTTTGTTAAGGTGGAGCTGGAAGAGTTGCCGCTGCTCCCTGCACTCTGAGCACTTCTTGATTCCCATGAGGGTCCCTTCATTAATGTCCCCAAAAATCATGGGGTAACTTGGGGAGGGGGAAGGAGAGAGAGATGCCATGGGCTTATAGCAACAGGCTGTAGGTAGCTTGCAACCTGCGTCTTGAACAACCTTAAATTTGCACCTGCTGGGACACTGATGCCCTGTAAGATTGTTCTCCTGGAGCAGGGAGTTCTTGCCCAACCTTCAGGAAGCTCATAGCAGAAAATACCTTCCTGCTGCCTAGGATTGTGGCTGTAAAACTGAGCACAGAAAGGTACAGCAGCTGTGATGGGCCAGGTAACAGCAATGGCTCCCCTTGGCAGCACTGCTCCTCAACCCAGGCTGAGCCCCAGGGCACTGTACAGCTTTACAGTTGTGCTGGGCACCGAGAAGTGGCCCTTGTATTAGGAGTGAGGGTCTCCTGCCATTATACTGGCTCAGGTTTAAAGCTGTATGGGCAGCTGTCCTGGGTCCCTTGTTTTTTCAGGAAATGCATCGAGTTTTCCTTGTACTGCACTCTGCGGGGAGGTCTCTGCAGGGTTTCGAAGTCCCAGCTGTGGAGAGCAAAAACCATGCTGTTGTTCAGCCTTGTAGGAGGATGGTGGGGATGGCATCTTGTTCTGTTCTTGGTCCTCTTCAGCTAGCTTGAGAAGCCCATGCCAGACTTCTGCCCTACCTGTCCCCAGGCCTGTCTGATAGCCATTTGCTAGGGTTTAGAGAAAATGCAAACAAAACACTGACAAAAAGACCTCCGCTTTAACCTGCTGCACTGGCAAAACAAACCCTTTGCAGTGGGGAGCTCTGATGCCTGCTCACATGAGCCAGCTGTATAGGCTGTGACTGGGGGACCTTCAGGTTTTAGTATTTGAGCTAATGCACCTTGCAGGTAGTTTACACAAGTCAACAGAATTTATGGTCTCAGATGAGAAATGAGGCTAGACAGGAGTGAGACAAGGCTTCACATGTTATCCACACAACCTTGGGGGCTTGGGCCTGCAATATTGGAGTGACATTATGCAGTCCCCACTATCTGTCAGATGAAGACACTGATAGCTGCTGGCCCCCGAGGTCAGACTGGGAGGCCTTGCACAGCAAAGCGGGCTGTAAAATGCTCAGAAGCACTAGTAGCAGTCAGAGGAAGACCAGATGTGAATTTGTTGTCTTTGCTTTCAATCCCAGGGATCTTTTCCCCCAAGTTTCAGGCTGGCTCGTGGTAAAGCAGGACCATTCCAATGTGTGGAGGCTGCCTGCAGACCCTTCTTTATCTTTGTGCAAAAAATGGAGTCGCAACGCTAAAATGAGAAGACAGGGTAGACTTGTACCTTTTTGACTAAATTATGTAGCATAAGTTTTTGGGAGCTGGAGCTCATTTCATCAGATGCCGTGAAAGACTGTGCACAGAATAGTGTATAAAATGGAGAGAGTGAATTGAATACAAAAGGGAGAAGGGGAGCTGGCGTCTGTAACCTACAATTTACAGTAATGCCATCAATCTACGAAACTGTGCTCACCCTGACTGAGGTGTCTGTAACCGGCCCCTTAGGACATGAGGCTCCTGTCGGTTCTTGCATTAACAATGCAAGCTTCCCACCTCCCACTGAAGGATTCCTTTTTTACACCCCTCATTTTTCTCATTTATTCCAGATCAGCCTTAAAAATCCCAACTGCTTGTTAATGTTTCTTGCTTCCCAATTACCATCTGTTGCTCCATGTGAGTGCGACAAAGACTTGAATGCTTTGTCATGAATACCAGTGGAGACCAGGCTTCAGTGGGTTTCATTAGACCTGGAGGAAGCCAGTGCTGGAAAACACCATCTGCTCTTTGCCTAGGTTCAAGCAGAACATCCAAGATGACTGGCTCCTTTTGGGATCAATCCTGACCTACTCTTTAGCAGTACATTTTATGAATAAAGTTTTCTGCTGCTTCCTGCTGCTCTAGCCTTCTACCAGCAGACCCTGGTACCCAAAGAACATAAATTGGGCCACTGTTTCCCTGCCAGATTTAAGATAATCTCATCACTTGCAAATATCCCCATGTCCTTCTATTTTAAATCAGGACTCATAGTAGAGATGCTATCTTTTATTAAACCAACAAGATTTTTGCAAAACATAATTGT
>NW_017729031.1:113183924-113194293 GCF_001723915.1 Gavialis gangeticus | reverse complement strand
TTCTACCAGCAGACCCTGGTACCCAAAGAACATAAATTGGGCCACTGTTTCCCTGCCAGATTTAAGATAATCTCATCACTTGCAAATATCCCCATGTCCTTCTATTTTAAATCAGGACTCATAGTAGAGATGCTATCTTTTATTAAACCAACAAGATTTTTGCAAAACATAATTGTTTAATTGCAAGCTTTTGGGCACAAACACCCTTCGTCAGGCATTGGTGAAAAGAAAAAAGTTCTCCTGGGTAGAAATGAAAGTTCATATTTCATAGGATTTCACAGAGGAGTCAATAGACTGCCCTTTTCCTCTAGACCAATACAGCTACAACCTGGATACCTGACACATGAGGATATTTGGGTCTTTTAGGATTCATGTTTCCAGGCTCTTGCCTGCAAACAGGAGGGTTAAAATCTGTTTCTTAATGAAAGCATTGGTTCTCTCTCACATGACTGGTTCTTTATGAGAAACACCAAAATGCAGGATTTGTGACAGCCTGAAGAGTTGACAATGCTCCTACCCCAGTAGGAGCCACTACCATCATGCCACACACAACCAAGTTTGAAGTGTGTCTAGGAGCCCCTGTGCACAGCTGTACAAACAGGGGGGGAAAAAGAGTTTAAGACTGAAATTGGGAAAAATCAGAGTATCTGGTGAGGACAGAGGGATGTGGAGGTCAACAATGAAGATAAAATGGAGAGACTGTTGGAGCCTTCTTGGGAGGCTGTGACAGAGGGGACCTTGATGAACAAGGAAGGAGAAGTCTTGTTTTATTCGGGCTGTGGTAGGCTGCAGCTGCCACCCATGCTGAATCAGCCAGCTAGATCCATGCGCCAGGCAAGCCTCTGAGAACGGGAGTCCCACCCAGGGCCATTCACAAGTCAGCCAGGAAGTTCCTCTAGATTGATGGCAGATGATGCCTGGAGCAGTGAGGGCCTGTGGGGTCACATGCAGAGCAGCTGCAGCTCCTAGTTTGGCAGAACAGTCTTTAACCTTCTCTCCCTTGTTGTTTTTAGCCATGCTTGTGGCTTGCCCAGGTAGGGAGAATACTAGCTTTGGTGACTCTTTGGGCACAATACCCAAGCTGGGTGTAACCAGATTTGTTTTTCTTTTGGACAAACACTGAGTAATGCATTCAGGTTCAACAAAACACTTCCCGTCTGCATGCTGGGTGCCTGCAACACAGCACAGGGCTGCCCTTGTTTGCAATCTGTTATGCCCATACCTGGGCTGGCTTTTTAGGTGCAGCCCACAGAAGTGCCCTGGGCTGATGGGTGCCACAGATGCCTGTTGAGCTTGGGTAGTCTGCTGTTGTTGCCAGCTGCTGTGCTCAAAAGCATCTGAGAACTGGGAGTGGGTCTTGAGATCAGCCATCTGGTCCCTGCCTGAAATACGAACAAGCTCCAAGCTGATGCTGGGACTCTGGCTCTTATGCAAGAAGATCAGTTGAATAGTGTCCTGGATGCTCATAAGGTGCCTGGGAAAGGTGACGGATCCCTTCTGAGCTCCTGGTGTGCTGCCACACTGATCACTCTTCTTCTTCTTGTGCCTGCAGCCTGTGATCCTGTTCCTGAGCATCATCTGCCTTGTCTGATATGGAAGACGGCCTCGCAAGGCCTCTGAGCCCAGCAGGGCTCTCCTGTTATGTGGCGATCTCCCAGTTCTTGGGACTGATGGTGATTGCCATGACTGGAGCCTGGATGGGCCAGTTCCGGGGGGGCATCGCTTGGCAAAGCTCGCTACAGTTCAACGTCCACCCACTCTGCATGATCATTGGAATGGTCTTCCTCCAAGGGGATGGTAAGCTGGGACCAGGACCTGGCCTGGTTGCAGGTAGTGGGGCAGGTGCTTGCTGCGTTCCTCAACACTCCTTCAGGGGACCAAGAGTCCAGGCCTCAGCCCCCTGCTGACTGATGGAGTTAATTCCTTCTCTGCTGCAGTCCCATACGTGCTTGCTTCCCTACTGAGTATTTTGGGTATAGCCTTAAAGTGGAGTTAGTCCAAATGTACACCAGTAACTGGATTGGAAGCTGGGCCGTTTCATGTTGGCCTGGTAATGCTTTCCATCACACAGCTCCAATTCAGCACCATCAGCCTGCTGGGCTGAAAGGGGACATGGCTCAGGCAGCAAGCTACCCATTCTGGAAAAGTACAAAGCTGTCTCATGACATTAGCAATTGGTACTGCAACTGGGTGCACCGATGCCATCTGCACTGAACTAGTGCAAAGCAAGGCTGGCTTCTCTGCTCCAGCTGAAGGGTGCAGGAGAGGGATGCTATGGGACGTCTGCTCTCGTAGCCAATGACAATGCAGCAGATCCCTATGGAAAGCTTCCTCATGCTGGTGATGAAACCCTTGCTGGTGTCTGAGTGGAGCTGACGTGGGTCAGGCCTTCCGCAGAGCACTTAGCAGGGGCTAAATGGATTGGGTGTGGAGGATGGCTTTGTGCCTTGCTCTGTCACAGTGCTGCTCAGGGAGCCAGCAGCAGTAATTGTCTCCCAGATGGCCTCTTAAGCACGCAGCCAGGCACATCTGCACAGAGCTATGATGGGAAAGCCACAGTAGCAGGTGCCCTGCAGCCAGGTCCTGTGGCTTTAAGGAAAGATTAAAGCTAGCAAATTAAATCTGGGAAAGGCAGTGGGGAGAATAACAAAGTGCTTAACGCTTCCTGCAGTATGAGTCACCCTCTGCCTCCCTTCTGTGGCTCCCTTCCAGCACTGGGTATCGTGCGCTCTTGGAGTTTAATTTTACACGTGTAGCACAGCTACGTCTAGTCTTTTTTTTGTTGGGGGGCCTTTTCCTGCCTTGCCCCCCTGCACTTGTCTCACATATGTTCTTTCCACCAGCTCTCCTGGTTTACCGGGTCTTCAGGAACGAAAGCAAGCGCTCCACCAAAATCCTCCATGGGCTCCTTCATGTCCTTGCACTGGTCATTGCCCTTGTGGGTGAGTCCTGGGTTCCCCCACAACAAGGACAAGCCATCAGGAAGGTGGCCTGGAGGGATTCTTCCAGCTGCAGGGCATTGTTGGCAAGATGTCCCCAAGAGCAGCAGCATTCTGAGCAGGGGGGTTTGGAGCCCTTCATTGCCCGGTCTTTCCTCTTACAGCTCATAGACCATCCCAGAGAGGGGAGCATCGGAGCCAGAGGGAGGTGGGTGGGTGGATGTAGCAGTCCCATTTGTAGCATGATGTATTAGCCTGGTAATGCCAGAGCCCAGTGAACCTGCTTGACAGGACCCTGCCAAGGCCAGTTCGGGAAGCCAGTACAGTACTGGCTTACCCACTGCCACTTACTTCACTACCTGCATGCTGGTACTGTGAAGGGTACACAGAGTGTGATGAACGTCCTGGCTGAGGATAGGTGTCCAGCTCTAACAGGCCTCTTTCTCTTCTCCACAGGCCTGATAGCCGTGTTTGACTACCACAGGAAGAATAACTTTGCGGACATGTACAGCCTGCACAGCTGGTGTGGCATATCAGCCTTCAGCCTCTACTTTATCCAGGTGAGGGGCAGGGGGTGGCCTGGAGTTGGGTGCTCTCTCCTGTCTTGCAGGCACTCTTGACAGGCTGAGCTGCCTAGCAGTGAGAGCAGGGGGCTGGATGTCAGGACTAGTCCCAGCTCTGCTGTTGACTTGCCCTGTGGGATCTGGGGCAACTCAATCCCCTGTTATTTTAATGGAAGTTGTTCCTGGGGCTTGGGGGACACGCAGTGCCAGCATCTGAGCAGGGCTCAGTTGGACTCTTCCCTGGACACTAATTCATGTTTGCCTGGGGGGTGAGGTAGGAAGACCTAACTTGCCCCAACCTCCTTGACCTGCTGCCATAATACCTGCTGCAGTGGGAGCTGAGGTCTTGTTGGGGAAGAATTGCTGTCCATTGGGGCTTCGTTCCAGCCCTGAGAGGACTCAGTGGCTTATTGCCCCCTGCCATTTTTCTTCCCCTTCCAGTGGCTTATGGGCTTCAGCTTCTTCCTGTTCCCTGGAGCATCCTTCTCACTTCGCAGCAAGTACAAATCGCACCATGTCTTCTTCGGCATCTTCCTCCTTATCCTCTCCATCGCCACATGCCTGCTGGGTATCAAGGAGCTGCTCCTCTTCAGTATCAAGTACATGGCTAAAACAGCTGGCCTGTATTCTTCTCCCCACCTCGCCACTGGATTTCACATGGGCGTCAGCATGAGGCACTTCCTGGGCAGTGGGAGAAAACAGCCCCTCTAAACCTAGTTCCCAGTCCCATTGTTCCTTCTTTTGCAGTGTTTGGGCCCCTAGATGCTATGGGTTGTGGTCTGCTAAGGTCCGGAGTAGACCTCAGTAGACATGTCTGACTTTCCCTAAGGCAGTAGTATGTTGGCAAGATGTTTTGGGAGTCCTGGCCAGTGACAGGTGCTGCAGGATATTGGGAAATGTGGTTTGTGATTTCTTTTCTAGATAAAAACACTGGGTTCTGAGAGGCTTTTTCTCGTTGGATCCATGTTTCAGTTCTGTCCTTCTCATGCCTAATGGTTAGCTTCCAGAGTTGATGCCTCTAGGTTTTCCTTCAAGTTCTTACTGGCCATATGGATCCTTTGTGCTGATCCAGACAAAGGCTGGATTGGCTGTCTCAGTATGCCACGCGTGGGATGGCTGGTGTCAAACAGCCAGTGGGAAAAGTCCCTTGGCTGACTCTGTTTCAGGCACAGCCCAAGCTGTCTCTGCTACTGTGCCCAAACCAGCCAGGAGAGGCAATAGCATCTAATGGGCAGTTCCTGTGTGGTTGCAGAGAAACTTGTGCAGCCTGACAGCCTGCTTGCTAAGATGCCCAGCCTGGTTTGGCCCCTCCTGGACTACAAGAGGGTGGTTCCTTCACCAGAGTGCCCTTCTATGGAGGGATGTAGTTTTTTGTTGTATTAAGCTAGGCTGCTGGTTCTTTCAGGGTGGGGTTTGGGATGGGGTCAGGGTGAATGGGAGCATTTCAGGGCCAGGACTGAATTAGACGCTGCCTCTTGTGTAGAGCTGTTGTATCCTCAGGGCAGCAGGAAGCCAGTGTCCTTAGCACTGCCCTTCTCTATTCTTGCAGGACCACCTACAGCTCCTTTGTGCCTGAAGGGATCCTAGCCAATGTGCTGGGCCTGCTGCTGATCACTTTCGGGCTGCTGATCGGCTACATCCTGACGCGGGATGAGTGGAAGAGACCTCCATTGGCTGAGGAACTGGCATTGTCCATGGATTTTAAAAATCTCACTGAGGGGGAGAGTCCCAGTGGCAGCCAGTGATGCCCTTGCATGGGGGAGGGCAGGGGTTTTTATCATCCATAGTCCTTGCTCTTGGCCCTGTGCATGTGTGCTGTGTAACTAGAGCTCCACTGCTGTCTTGCGGATTCTACATCCCTGGTGTATTGGTGTCGGCCTCACTCCCCTGCCACCCAGTGATCATCAAGTGCAGCTGGCATGAGAGGGGAGGGCTTTAATTCCTCATGTGCAGGGGAGCCATGTGCCAGTGCAGCTGCTTTCCCAGCCCACGCTGTGGTCCTGTGCGTGGGCTGGGAGAGCACTTTGTTGCCCTTTGTTCCCCACTGAGCCAGGGTGCCAGTCAGGGCCTCTTCCTTGCCTCCTACCCAAAGCACTGAGGTCTGGCTTTGCTCAAAGGCTGCTTTCTTTGTGCTGCAGCCTTTAATACCAGCTGAGCTCCTCTAGGCATTTGGTTCCTTCTCCAAACCTCTCGAGGCTGGCAATTTTGCCTCTCTTGCACTAGGACTGCAGTGCTCTTGCTTCCCGGCCTGGCAGGCCAGGCCAGGGACACAAAGAAAGAACCTGTAGCTAAATGCCTAAACCAAGTTCAGGTGAAAGATGAGGCTTTCAACCTGGCTCCTGTCATTTCACGCACACTGCCTCATTGTGCCTCCTGGAGCTCATGCGGCACTGGAAACTGTTTGTGCCAGTCCACCTGGTCCTGGGTGGATTTAAATCTGTCCTATGCTCCGTTTCAGTGCCCCGCTTCTTGGCTGAATGCCAAAGCTTTGGTGCCTTTAATGATCACAGTGGTATTTGTCTTGCCCTGAGGCGTGTTACTTTCTGATGCCCCATAATGTACTGCTTCTGCAGATTCCCATCAGATCCCAACCAGTTCACAACAGTCAGCCACAGGAGTGGGGATGTGTCTGCCAAAGTCAAAGCACTCTCACACCCAACTAGCTAACAGCATTTTGGAAGTACTTGTCCCCCTCTCTCCTGATTCTCCCTGGTGCTGAGGGGCATTTTTGGGGCAGGACTTCCAGCTGGACTCTGAGCAGGGAGGGCACACAGGGGATTTCCACTACATTTTCTGACCTTAAATGACTTGGTGAGCAGTCAGTTTGTAAAGTGAAAGCACGTGTTATCTCTAAAGGGCTCCTGCCAGCTCCATCTCTTACTGTTTGGAGCCTACATGAAGCAGCTGCCAGTGCAACAGGGCTTCTCCTTCCACATCTGATGTTACAGCTTGTCTCATCTGCCTCCAATATTGGCTCTTTTTTGCAATTAAAGACAGATGTGGGATTCCTCCACTCCAGGTGCTGAAAGGCATCACAAGTGCCCAGTGCTGCTGCACAGGCCTTTCCTGCTAGCCGTTACTCAACACTGATCAGACAGTTGGTATCCCTGCCTCTGAATCGGTGAGTAACCCCAGAGTGAACAGGCTGACCTGACAGACGTTTGGCTGTGGAAGCAGCCGGCTGGTGGGAGTGCTAATAGGTGCCATGTTAGCAGAGTGAAGGAAATCACCGATAAAGAATAACAGGCAAAGGGAACTGGGCTTGAGAACCAGCTGGGAACTCGAGGCCCTCTTCTGAAAGTGTGTTCAACCCCCTGCCTCTGTAGGCACAAGGTGGCACAGGTCAGCCTAGGGGCCCAGTGAAGCTGTCTGGTGACACTGTTCCTGCCTGGGCTGCCTTACAGAGGGAAGAGAGTTACTGACAAGAGGGGGAGCTGGAAAAGCAATATTAGATTTGTTAATTAGCAGGTATCCTGTGTAAACAGTGTTGCCATGAAGAAAAAGACCTCTGCCTCTGCTATTGATCCCTGCCCATAAATGGCTCCCTGACCCAGTGGCCTTTGCCCTGGTCTGATGGTTCAGGGCAGACTCAAATATTTGGAGTCCTTCTAGACTGACCAGATCCAGACAAAGTCCGAGTTGGGGATTACTGTGTGACTACTGTGTTTGCACACTGTACAATCTCCTGCCCGTGCCCACAGGGGCTCTCAAACAACCTCCTGCCCTAATGTGGCATGAATGGCACAAGTAACTGGGGTTACTGCTACCTGCATTTAACTTAGCACTTCTTCATGAAAAATTGGGCCCCTTTTGAAGGTGTTTCAATGGAGCACCTGCAACTCGCTTAGTCTTGCCTGGAAGCCTTAGCTTAGATCTTCTGTATCATACAAGACAGCAGGAAAGGTCAATCCATGGAGTGAGGAAGGAATGGAACAAGGCATTTCTCCCAAAAGCTTCATTAATCCCACCCTGCCTGTACTAGTCTTGAAAGAAACATTCTTCCCTGCTCTGGAACTGAGGGTGGACACAGATGTGCCTTTTGTTGCCTTTGTGGTGCCATAGCATTTTTTTATGGCAGCACAAAAACCAAGCTGTCAGATGTCGGTGCCCCTTGTTGCAGCACAAATTGGCTTTGACAAAGGTACCAGTTTGTGTCGCTGTTTCCTGCCAGATGTTTACTATATGAAGTGGGGGTTCAGGTAGCCCAGAGCCAGCTGTGCTCTCCAGCTGTGCCCTGATAGGTACTCTGGGGGCTTGAGGGGCCCAATCATGCACAACCCAGGAATTGCTATGTTAGATCAGATGCCTCCATCTCTGGGAGCTGCTGCCTGGCTTTCCCTTCTGTGACATGGCTCTGGGGATGCTGGGGAAAAGAAGGAAAAGCCAGACGTGTTTGCAGGGATGGAGGGGGCCAGGTCTGCATGGGAACTTCCTGGGTGTCCAGGATTGGGCCCCCTCAAGCCCTAGGAGAACACATCACCCATTGTCTTGCAGCATGAATAGGCAGAACAGTAGGCAACGTGTTTCACCCACTGAAGTGGATCTGCTGTACCAGGACAAGACCTATCCCATTTGACAATATCTGTTTCTACCTTACGCTTGAGTATTTCCATGCTCAGGGTATGGATCTGCTGCTTAGCCTTTCCAAGTATGTGCTAGATTACTAGGATGGAGATTGAAAGCCTGTTCCCTGCTGACATTAATGGAAACAGACCTTCAAGTGAGGCCCTATGGAACCAATTGCCTAAATCTGCACACTGCTCAGGAAAGTACCTTAGTATGCAGCTGGCCTGGGATGCACAGTGCTGCAGCAGCTAACTGCCAGTAATCGGAGACACCACACAAACCTTTTCTATGTCAGCAAGCACCTGCTGTGCCACATGCCTGGTATTTACCTGGCCCAAGATGCTGTTGCTAATATTTATACTTGAAAATATTTTCTACACAGTTGATCTTTTTTTGTTGCTGTAATTAATCTCTGAAGGAAACCCATTGTGTGTGTGTGTGTGGGGGGGAAGCTGCACGAGCTGAGCTGAGCTGTGGATTTGTTGGCTCAAATGCCTATTAAAAGCAGAAGAAAAATCACATTTTGTGCGACTTTGACCTGAAATGTTGTCTCCTATCAGAGCTGCGTCTTGCTGTACTGTGTGCCATGCTGTCTGCTTTGTGGATGCTCCTGAGTCAATAAATATTTGCAATGAGCGTGGCCGATCGCCTCTGTGTGCCAGCCAACTGGTCATTCCTAATGCCCATTGCTCTGCCAGTACAACTCTTTTCCCCTTCCTGCCAGGCATGTGCTCCTAGTTCCAGAGCCAGTGTTAATATTTAACACTGATTACTGCAGGCTCTGCCTGCTACTCTTGGAGAGCAGGTAGCTAACATCCAGTGGGGATATGGCACTTGGTTCTGACAGAAAGGGCTTGGTCCTGAGATGGGCTCAGAACTAGGAATTAAAACCCTGATTTCTGAAAGACCTCTGAACCCTGAATCTGAAAGTGTCATGGGGCACCTGTAGGCATTATGTAGCACTATGTAATCTGTGCCTAACCCCATAGACCAAGCTGGAAATAGAATACTTAAGGTGCATCTGCCCATTCGTTAATGCGCTTTTGCAACTGCACATTCAAATTTAGTACCTGTAATGCGAGGTAATAAATAAATATGCATTAGGCTGCCCCAATGCACAGTAGCAAAAGTGCACAATTTTTTTTAGTGACAATGCGCAGTAGCCCATTTTTACCGTGCATTAGCATATTAGCACAGTTTCTGCTGTGATGCTTTAATGCACAGTTAAATAGGCTACTGTGCATTGAAGCGCATGTGTAGATGCCCTCTTACTTACCTGGGGCAATGGTGGTTTTGCCTGCACTAGAATCACAGAAGTCAGTCATTTGGCTCAAATGAGACTTGGATAATAAAATAAGCCTCACTCTTAATCAGGTGGCTGGGGAGTGAGTGCATGTGAGGATGTGTTTGCATCAGGGAGGGAAGCATTACTGCTGGGGTGAAGGTGAGATAAACCTTCTCAGGGCAGTATGTGCTGTAGCTATCCTTAATTGGAGGCAGTTTGCTAAACTGCAACTCTTTCCTAAGCTATAGCAGAAAAAGACTCCCTGCAGTTCTGGGCTCCTCTGCCCTGCTATACTGAACATACATGACTGCTTTTGGATTGTTGGCTTTTGTTTTTAACTTAGTGGGTAACTAATTCAAAAGCAACCTGAGCTACAGATACAGGACAAAGCGGTTTGGCTTGACTCAAAGGTAAACTCTCAGTCACCAAGGGGCAGTGGGCTACCTCACTGAATGTAACTGTAGGAAGAGGTTGGTGCCTTGTATTCCTAGCAGTTTACCGCAGGTCCGTGCACAGGCGTTAATTGACCCAGTTAAAAATGCAGTTTTCCAGTCAGGGTGGGCCAGGAAGCAGCAGTAGTGCTGAGCCTCAACCTCTCTCTAGCAGCTGTCCACTCTGGGGATGAGGAGGAAGTGGGTGGGGAGGAGGGGAAGGAGGGTGTCAGTGCCCAGTGGTACTACAAGCTACATTCGGATGCAATGCTGGCTGCATGTAAATACAGCATCAAAGTAAAAATCCTACTTTTAGCTCCACTGCCTAGAACAGGGGTAGGCAACCCCTGGCATGGAGGCATTTTGCTTGGCATGTGCACCTTGGGGAAGGGGCAGGGACAGGGACTGCACTGCCACAACAAGGATCAGGTCCCTCACAGGTCCCCTGTTGTCTGCCCCTGGCATGCCAACATCTTACAAGTCAAGGTTGCAGCTGTTTTTGGCACTCTGCTCAAAAATGTTGCCAATCCTTGGCTTAGGATCACAAAGTAGGCTGACAAGCACTGTGGCATTTCAGTGCAGCCC
>NW_017729031.1:113156108-113178924 GCF_001723915.1 Gavialis gangeticus | reverse complement strand
TCGGATGCAATGCTGGGTGCATGTAAATACAGCATCAAAGTAAAAATCCTACTTTTAGCTCCACTGCCTAGAACAGGGGTAGGCAACCCCTGGCATGGAGGCATTTTGCTTGGCATGTGCACCTTGGGGAAGGGGCAGGGACAGGGACTGCACTGCCACAACAAGGATCAGGTCCCTCACAGGTCCCCTGTTGTCTGCCCCTGGCATGCCAACATCTTACAAGTCAAGGTTGCAGCTGTTTTTGGCACTCTGCTCAAAAATGTTGCCAATCCTTGGCTTAGGATCACAAAGTAGGCTGACAAGCACTGTGGCATTTCAGTGCAGCCCATTACAAGACCACTTGGAAGCCAATATTAGACAAGAATCCCCATTCTGACTGGGGAACATTCCCTCTGGTGTCAGTATTGGGTTATTTATCCACGATGCACCATGCTGGCTGGGGCCTTCTCTCTGCAGGAGCAGGAGAATGGATACAGTATGTTGGTGGTGGCCTGCGTTCCTCAGGGGAGCCGCTCTGATGGAGCAAAACCACCTTTACTAGGTGCCATCTGGGGTAGTGGAAAACTCACTGTTGAAGCAGCCTCTGGCTCTATTCTTCTGCTCCCAGTTTGCCCCATTCACTAATACAGCACATCTAGTCACTTGTATGCACCAGCCTGCTAACAGTTTATTTTAATCCCTGTACAGCTGCGCCATGAAACCAATGCACGCTCCTTAATTTCAGGCTGCAACATGAGGAAAATAGTAAGCATACTCTGTTTCCAAGTGTTAACCATTTATAAATAAGTACATTTTTTTTCATACATACAGTTCATTGTACAGATTACAATCTGTATACATTGGGGAAATGCATTCATTTGAACTTTTCACATCTATCTCACAGCTCACATGTACAGACAAGAAAACTCTGCTCAAGCAAATACAGCAAAGGAAAAAATAGTTTTTCTTTCCTTATACATGAGAGGCTGAGGGCCTCAGCTGAGTGCAGGGTCGCCTTGCCCACTGCACAATATCACAACTGTGTGGTGTTCAATATATCAGTAGAGAGAACAGAACATGCATTGAATAATATACTGTACAGAGAAAGTCCTTTACATCAGAATTATAGAAAAGCTAAAGGAAAATTAAGTGTCTTAAAGATCTTCCCAGCAAGTGTCTTGAAGGATGGCAAATAGTACAAATCACCAAAGTGTATAGACTATACATATTTGTACTAAGTCAGATCTTCTCGGAAGTGAAGACAGAACAGAGACGAAATGCTGTAAATACTGTGGAAAAGAAAATGAGAGACAGAAATGACACCTTTGCTGCTGGAAGAGTCCACGCTGGAGTCTCTACGTTACTGGTATCTTGACAAAATGAACCTATGCACACAGTGTTGCTGTTAGTTTATCTCTAAACATTACTAATGGTGTCTGTTATATCAGTGCAGAGCAAGGCAGACTGCAGCTAAAGTGATCTAACTTTACCAGCCTGAGGCTTTCCCACCCACCAGAAACAAGACTCCATGTGTTAGCAGTTATTGGAGGACAGGCCTAGTACTCTCCTTCCTTTGGACTGATCCATATGTACGAAAGACCAGTGACAAGCCCCTTTTCACAGTAGCCCTCCATTTTAATGACTACAGGAACCAGGATGCAGAAATGTCAGACTGGAACTGACCGCTTCCTGCTAAGTAGCATGACAGCAGTTAAGTGGTTGCTAGAAAATTAGGAGGGAAGGATACTGAGTATTTATTTGGCTCCATTCACTTTAATGGTGACAATTGCGTTTGCTTTGTTTTCTCATGGGGATCTGTTGTGTATCAGGAAAGGTTCCAGTGCAATCCAGCTGTTGTCAGGAGTTGGACACAAACGAATCTTGCTAAATTATTGAGCCCTTTGTGGTTTGTATTAGAAAAAGTTTGATTGAATGAAAGTCCAGCAATTGTTCAAGTAACCCTGAAAAAGCAGATCAACCTTTGCCATTGTGCTTGTGTCCAAATGCATCCCCACCAAACTTTCCATTACTGAGTAAAGGCATTTAACTCTGGAGGTCTCTGTGACATGTCACAGGAGGTACAGTAGCTCTTTCCCTAAGCCCTTGTTTAAATACCATTAATCTTGGTAGATGAATTGTCTGGAACTCTCAAAAGAAAAAAAAAAGATGCAACAACCAAATAGCTTGTGACAGATCAGCAAGGACCTACCTCAGCGTTTAAGGTGAAAAACTAGCAGGCACTCAGGCTTGCTTTGTTCTCTACATAAGGCATAGCTGGCACTTCGGTTTTAGCTAGACTTCTTCTGGGTAACCCTGAATTGACAATAGTCTTTGCACTAGGGAACTGAATTACTGGGAATTTAGCAGCCATCCTGGCAAGGACCTAATCCAAACTATGGCTTAGGTATGCATCATATGTACAAAAAAAGCATTTCCACCAGCCAAGCAAGTTGCTTTACAGCCATTTTAAAGGGGGAAAAATCTGCTCTTCAAACTAAACCATCGGAACTTACCGTGAGCTTGATTCCAAAGGCCTTGGTCAGTCAGTAGCTGGCACAGCCTTCATCGCCTACACAAGAGCATTGATTTGAATCCAGCAACAAAAGGAAACAGGTTGCCAAGCTCTCTGCTCCCTTGCCCCCAGCTCTATAGAACACTTCCATCTCCTAAGCACCTAGATGAGCTGACAACTGGCTCTCAAGCCCTTTGATGCCACCCTGAAACCAGCAGCTAAGGATTTGGAGAGACAGACACATATAGCTACTGCCCTCTCTCCTGAGGCCTTTCCAGCCTGCAAAGCAAAAAAAAAACCAACATCTGGGAAATGTGCTCAACAGGAACTTGACAAGCACCCAATTCCCAAAACTGGGACTTCAGCTCTATAGTGACTCATCACTACAATAGAAAGGCTCTCAGAGCAACTTTTTGCAGAGTCCGAGAGCCATCTAGTGGCTGGTTTGGTCAAACACGAGCATTTGCTTAGGCATAGCCAACAGAATACATTCCAAGGAACAAATTCCTACGGTCTTAAGGTATCAAGAAGCTGTTTTATTTGGTGCACCTACAAGCTAGCAGTGTGGGGATTCTCAAACTACCTGACTCCAGCTAGGGTGCTGACTGGGGATGATGCTGGTAGTCTCAATTACTCCAACAGGAAAAAGGTACAGTATCTCTGAATCACTCAACACTGTACCTGGCAAATCTGACTGCCAGATGGGCTACTGCACACTGTCCTACTACACTTTCCTGAGTGGACAAGTTCATGAGATTTGCAGCTAAGATGAAGGGGTGAAGGGACAGTAAGCAAAATTACAGTCTTGTGCTCTACTGAGTTGTGGTTGGATAGTGTACTTTACAATCAGGACCATATACAACAGAAAATACAAAATAATCTCCATTTTGCCCATGCCAAATTCCAATCAGGACTTCGAATGACACACAATATTTGATTTTCAAGTGAGAAGTATGTTCCTTACTGATCCAGTTACTAAAGCAACAATTATGTTTCAGCTGTCCCTAAGAAAATTGCTGGGGAAGCGCTTTAAAAAAATCACGGTAAATATTTTTGTATTTAAAAATTACTCAATCTTTTGATGCTTATATACAACTGTGAGTTCTTGTGCTATAAATGTTATGATTCATTGCTTCATTTCTTTTCTTTTTTCTTTTTTTTTTGAAAAATACACTAAGAGACAAGAGCTGTTCTGCTATTTTCTAATGAAGACACTACTCACGCTTAAATATCCAGTATTTATCATAGTAACAAATTCAAACAGTAAAGTGCACCCATTTACAGAAAGAACAGATGGTAAACCATTAGTGCAAGAATTCTGTGAAAATGTAACACATGGTGTTGTGAAAAAACCCTGCACACTGCAGTATTTAAGCCTTGTTTCATTTTTGTATTTGTGTTAAAGTGTGAGCTGTTTTTTGTTTTGTTTTGTTTTCCCTTACATCTTCATAAACCCAAAGTTGTACATGTAAGTGCTTCTTAGGGGACATTTCTAAAGTACAGTACTGGAATCACACGGCAGTGAATAGCGAAGCAAAGCACAGTCAGAGTTATTACAATGGCATTCTCTTCAACAAGGATCATTCCATTTGGATTCTCTGATAACAAGAAAATTGGAGATGACTGGCTTATGGCAGTAGCACATCTTGTTTACGGTAATAAAAAAAGGGAATGGGCTGGATTTGGTTACTTTGTCCTTTCAAAAGAAACTACCAAAGATAGAAAGCCACTCATTTGCTCAGGAAAGCTGAGGGAAAGAAGGCCTGGAACAAAAACATGACGCTATTCAAAAAAACCCATTAATATACAAGTTCTAGCTAACGAGGTGCACGGTATGCAGATTAAAATAATCAGTTATTCCTTATAAGGCAGAGCACACTTCTTAAAAAAGAGAGGAACAAAAAAGTCAACATCCCTTTCAAAGAGGAATAGTGCATGCACATTCCTATTTCCTCATGGCCTCATACAAACAGGCTGGGAAGGAGGCATAAGTATCTGGGGAGGCTCCCAGTTTTATAACCTGCTTTACAGATCCCTGTAATAAAGCAAAGGGTAAGAATTGTGTTGTACCTTCATACCCCCTTGGGAAAGAAAAAAAACCCAAACCCCAATACAAATACTGGCTTGGACAAATAGAAAATAGACCCATAAATATCTTGAATTAAAGAAACTTAATAATCCCCAAACAACGCAGAGGCAAAAAAACCAAGAGTACTTTCAGTCTGTCTGTGGGACACGAGTCTGACCTGTCCTGAGGCCTATGTGTCTCCATTTGGTCTAAGCAAAATAAGTAAGCAAATTACAACAAACTGTGCTGATCCGCTTCACAGCTTCACGCAAACAAAAAAGCTAATCAGAGCCAGAGTTTGCTGAGTGATTCAGGGCCAGATCCCTGCCTGGCATAAATCAGGGCAGCTGCACAGAAATCACAATATAGACGTGCCAATTGACTCTAATGTTGGATTGGCCCTTATTTTGGTTCAATGAGTCCTTCCTTCAATGACAGGTTCACATAGCCCTTTGGAAACAGAAACACATTTAACTTCTCTCCCTCGGAGTCACTTCCCATTCTGTTTTTAAGAGTTGACATGAACTAGCTTCAGTGTTAGGTAGCAGGCACTATTTTGCTTTAAAACAAGTTACAGTAACAAACTTCTTTTCCACTCACCTGGCTGTTTGCTCTTAGTCACTGAAAAGGTGGATTATAAAATGCAACTAACAAGAAACGTAGAACAGGCTCAGAAAGTCTCCTCTATGCAAACAAAACTTCAGAGACTACTTGGAAAGCTCTGTAAACCGGGTTTTGGAAATGTCCCCTGCTTTTTCACACTGCCTCAACACTAGCTGCATCTAATTAAAGAAAAGAAAAAAAAGATATACCCCAAAACAAATTTCCTGAAATAGATCACATAAATTAATTATAAATATCTCTCTTTTAACTACAGGTCCTTAAAGAGCAAAACATTGCCTCTAGCATTTACAGGTATGGATCACAGCAACTGCTTTGCAAAATTCCAGGAACAAATCTGGCAGCTCTAGGAAAACACCCATTTTTATTCCTTCTTCCCTTTGAGGAGTGCAGCCCCTCACTACAGCACACAGATTCCAAAGAGCAGGTGCAAACAGAAAGGAAATGGCATGGCAAGGCTGTGTTTTCAGAAGGACTTCACTGATGTGACTCCTTGGCCACTTTCTCTCTTGGGAACCATCATGTCGCTTTGGGCATCACGGGCAAAGAAAGACTTAAAATTTCCTTCCTTAATTAAGCTTTTTCCCCCATCCCATTTTTCTTTTGAGCCAAACCAAACTAAACCCAATTCTTAAATTGTCCTGGTGAAAACATGGGGTTGGTGCATATGTGAAGTGCAGTCATCTGCTAACAGTGTGAAGGAAAGGTTGTGGTAATCTCAGCTTATAAAATGCACAAGATGGGTTGAGCCAATTACCTGGGCTGATTAAGATGCATAAAAGGGGCCAAGTTCAATTTCTTCTCAACACATTTTTAAAATGCCTCAGAGTGAATCAGTGCTGTGGCATTTGGGACACAACTGTCAAAGTTGCGCAGCATGTTGTGGTTCCCACCCATGCTGGCAGATTGCATCATTAAAACAAACAAATATAATTCAGATTAAAATTCTATAAACCAGATAAAGCAGGATGGTTATTATGCATAGCTACTTAGTATTAAAACAAATCAAGCCCCACTCTGTGCAGGTAATTAGCTCTTTGTAATTAGCAAGGAGACAACTGGGAAGAGGAACGTACTGGTTGTCTAGGGGAACGCCGGACAATGCACTCTGTAAAGGCTGCCACAAGTCTAGGCCAGTTCCCACTAGAAATTTTCTAATTTCACAAGATCTTATTAAGCAGACAAAAGAGACCAATTTGAATTGAACATGATTGTCTCTTGAAAAGAGCTGGTTACCTCCCACTGTGTAGGGGCTATATTGGGATTAACCTACACCATATACTAAAATATCCTGATTGACAGCTGAAAACTGTGAGGGAACTCAGTTTCAGTTGGGCAAACAATACTGGCTTGTTTGATGTTGGCTTCACAGTCAGCTGGATAACAAAGGGCTTTGAGCACGTGCATGGCTGGCTGATCACCACATAGCAATTACAGGAGAAACTTGGTCATGAAACTATCAAATAGAAATTAAAAAATAATAAGAAGAATACTAATATGCATGAAAATCAAGCCCAGAAGTGTGTGCTGAAAACATAAGGGTCTTACTCCAACAAGTGTCATTTACACGTTAGACTCCACAAACGGTCTCTTTGGTTTGATAGGGGATGTCTGCCCTTGTCTAGAGTCCCTGGAAAGCTGCCTGTACAGGTTGTCCTGGTAGGCCTGTGCAACAGGCAGTGTCCTAGCCACCTTAACATCTGGATACGAGGAGGCTTGACTGACTCTCTCTAAAAGGTCTCCTCGGGACCCATTGGCCAGCATCCCATGGGGGCTGTAATAGTCTTCCTCTAACAAATGGCCATTCTGTGCATTGTTGGTTTTGTTATAAAAGGCAATGTTGCTGATTGAAGAAGGTGGGCTAAATGATTCTGGCTGGGGAAGGTTTCCAGGAGATGTAGGACTAATAACAGTATCCACTGATGACACAGCCCAGGTCCGGTTCTGTTGATGGAGATGTGGGTACTGTTGAGTCCGAGCTGTTTTGTCTATGATTCCCATGAATGGCGTGGTCCTGGAACGGGCTGGCTCACTGGGGTAACCCCCCTGAGTTGGAGAGACTGGTGAAAGCTCATCGCATGATCTGTCATAAGCTGGCTTTAAAGGGATCTCCATTTGCTGAATAGAAGCAGAAGGGCGGAAGTTGGGAGTCAGGTTGGAAGTGGATGAGATGCTATTGCTAGAAGGAGAGAATCTGAGACCAACACTTTGAGAATGAAGCAGTGGTCTTGGAGTTGGTGGGTGAGGCTTTATTTCACTGGGGTTGACTGTAATTGGCCTTCTTATTAGGTGAGAAACCTCTGGAGAACCAAGCTGGCTGGAGGGAAGGGAGGAGCGTTCCAGATCAAGCTTTGAGTGACAGACTGGATAGTAGGAAGCGGACTGACTGCGTCCTATTTGAGGGGTTTGACTATATCTCATCCCACCTCTATATGCTGAGGAAGGCCTCTGTGGAAGATCTTCTTTAGTCAGTCCTCCATGCTGGCAGATTGCGCCTGCACTAAGGCTGGCTTGAACGTGTTGCACTGGCCTGCTATCCCCTACTATTCCACCAATTGAACCCTGGTAGACCAACCTACTTTGCCCAACCCCCATTTCTCCTGGAGTTGACTGGTATTTACTGGCCATAGAATGGGCCACTTGGCCATAAGCACCAGTTGGAATCACAGTACTAGAATGCACTGCAGAGCTTGGCTGGTTGCTTCTGACAATCTGTGCCTTTGCCGGCTGTAGTCTGAGCCCTTGCTGTGGGACTGCGACAGGAAGCTGGGGCATTTGGAAGGACCTCTGCGTCATTTTGGACAGTGGAGACTTTGGTCTACCAGGGAGTTGGCTAACACTAGGTTCTTGCTGGTAACGTACTGGGGAGCCAGACTGTGACCGATAGACACTCATACTTTCTGCAGGAGGGCTGGCATGATACTGGGGACCTCTACGGAGGGGTGAAGGCGGTGGACTTTGATACTGTTTCCCCTGGCCCCCAACAGGAGGTGGGCTGAAGCGGTAGGAAGAGCCCTGATGAGCAGGAGATGTATGTGGTGGACTAGGTCTGTAATGAGAGTTCTGGTGTGTTGGAGACAGAGCAGGAGAAGTGGACTGGTACCCTTGTCTTGTTGGTGAACCCATAGAACTATTAGACCTGAAGTCAAAGACTTGATGAGAACCAAGAGGTGAGCCAGAAATATAGGCTGAATCCCGGTGGGCAGGGGACGCGGGTGGGCTCTGGATGATGGGGAGCCCTTGGCTTGGTCTTGACTCTGTCTGTAAGCCAATGGAAACATTTTCTACATCCTGCTCAAGATACTCCTCTTCAAAGATGTCTTGCACAGAATACAGTTCTTCATGCTGGGCTTCAGGTTCTGGCTCCTCAGGGGGTGGTTGTTGCTGTTGCTGTTGCTGCTGCACCTGTCTGCACTCTTCCTCCACTCTCATCAGCAGCCGCTGGATCTCACGGTTGTTCGGACACAGCTTGATGGCCTCGTTCAGGTCCTCCAGGGCTGCTGAAAACTGCCTGCTTGACAGAGGGACAGAAATGAGAATGAAGTTACTCTGGATTTGGTTGAAGCATTTCTGGGATGCTACAGAGCTCAAGCAGCTTGTCTGTTGTTCTTAGGGAAATGCCTGGGACCACTACAGCTGGCTGCGTTCCTTAAGCTCTGCCTTATGTGTGTCTCCCTTTGGTTTCTTTACCCCAATTGAAGAAAACACAGTTAGCCATTCTGGGGAGGAGGGAACACATAACCAGGACAGCAGGACCCACTCTAGTAATATCCTTTTGGTGGTAGAATGCTTAAAAAATTAATTAATTACTCCTCACAGCACCCACATGAGCTTTGTCAGTACACTGCCCCCACTTTATGGAAGGGGAAACTGAGGTGTAGGTGTTACACAAGAGCCAAGAAACTCACCACTGGTGTCAAGAAGAGCAGGTGAGAACTATTTCAGATTAGCCCAATGGCAAATTTAGCTGCTTCTAACTTGCTCTGAGGCCATGCAGTGGCAGGGACTGGCATTACAACCCAGGGATTTCCATGGCCAATGAATAAGACATGGCTGCCTCTCAGTTTTTGCTTTGGATTGGGCTCATGTCTTCAGAACAGAGGGAACACGGCAGGAGGAGGTCCCAGCATTTGCAAGGCTGCAAGGCCCTTGTGAAGGATACTTGTGACTGACACTGGAAAGGCTAGCCTGTGAGGAGTAGCAGGGTAGGGTACGTGGGGAGGTGGGTTGTCATTTACAGGGACACTGTTTGCTTTTGAACAAAAATGTTATCTATTGTAACATGATTGTGATCTGGTGGTGAATCATCTCCAGATCTGACACATCACTTTTTATAATGCTCCAGTTCACTGCCCTGCCACAAATAAAGAACCCCCCCACCCCTCCCAATACCCCGCAACACTTGTCTATGCTGGGGCAAGACCTGCTCAAAGCTAGGTGTGAACAGGAACAGCAACATGCTCCCCAGATCTAAACTGACCTATGCTGGTGCACTAATAAGGAAGTAAACCAAAAAAGCCATAAGGAGTGCCTGTTTCATTCAAGAAGCAGGAGCATCATGCTGCTTGGATGGGGGACAGAACTAAAATCCACTAGAAAAGGTCTTCTATTTTTAAGTTTCTATAGAAGTGTTGTAAATAATGGAGAGCACAAGCATTAAAGGGAAGCTAGAAAATGTCAGTCTGGTTCAAATTGCAGGACTTGTTTCTGGAATAGAAGGTCACAGGGTTTAACTTCCACATCAAGATTCAAGCTCACTGCCATGCAGTACTAGCTAGGGTAGATACACAGTTAAGCATGTTGTTAGCAGGATGAGAGATTAAACTGTGGTGCCTTCTATTTAGCTACGATGCTTATGCAGGTGGACATTCAAGGTCTTCTGGCTATTGGTGGTTTTCTGTACTGTCATGCAGGACACGCTCAGTTTGTGGCTGGTGTCTTGATCCACTGACTGAGCAGAGACAAAGCATTACGCAATGGCAGTGTGCTCAGCCCCTAAGAAAGTGACTCTAAAGCAAGACTTCTTACCAGTTCAGGAATGGCATTGATAGGTTCTGAAGACAATCTCAGCTCATCTCCCTGGGTCCTGGGAGATTAAGAAGGGAATCCCTAAGGGCTCCATTTGAAGTGCTGAGAGCCCAGCATTCCAGCTCTCTAAAAAAAGTCATTCTAGGGCTCAGCTCTGACCATGAGCTATTGCTGAAAGCAAGATGGCAGGCATTCATCTGCAGTCACTGCACTACTAGGTATAGATTTCTGCCTCACTTTGGGACAGACAGATTTTCTGATTTTTAAGGCCAGAAGGGACCACTGTGATCACTTTCTCTGTCCTCCTGCAGCACACAGGCCGCAGGACTTATATTAATTAATTCTTGCATCAAGTCCAATAGCTGCCGTTGAACAAGATCTTGTAGAAGAACATCCAATCCTGATTTTCAGGTCCTGAGTACATTCAAACACTTAACTATGATGAGCCTCTCACATTTTTACATTAAAATGTGCTCCATCTGGGTTACAAAATCAGGGAGGTTGTTGATTTGGGTTTTGTTTCTTAACAGCTGCCCTAATGAATGTCCCTTTGTGATATGTTCTTACATATCTAGTTTTGCATGGTGAATGCCTACACCGAGGTGCCCAGACTTGCCAAGAATAGCCCCTCTCACTTTTCTCTCTCTCTCTCCTCACCTGCTGCTGCGTTTGGCCCTTGCTCTTGCATAGTAAGCTTCATAAGATTTCGGTTTCAGCTCCAGTGCTTTAGTGGCAAATTCCTCCGCCATTCCAAAATCCTGTCATTACAATAGGTGTGTAGATAAGTAATTGAATATATATATATATATATAAAAAATGATATAAAATATATATACAACTTGGGAATAAAACAAAATTATATGGACATTGTTTTTGCATGTATAATTGGAAAACCTGATGGCACTTGGTATTCTGAACATGGATCAGACACCCCTGATAGCCAGAGCTATAATGGTATCTGGAGATTCAAAGCGCTTTCACAATGTTAGACACTGTACAGTAGACATTTACTCTCTTTTCACACCTCTTGGGTCTCAGGTAAGTGCATGCAGCCCCTTTTAAGTGGCCTAGCTCCTTCAGTGAACAGTCTCATGGAAGCTGGAATGGAACCTCATGGAGTATTTTTCCATAGTTGAAACCACTAGGAGACCCTTTCCCACTTCCTTTTCCTCTCTGGCACATGCTCAAACACTTGAAAGGGGAACTGCACCAGACTTCTTTTGAAGGAAAGGAATATTGTCTGTGTAGCCAGGTGCAGGAATATATCGTCTACACTCCACTCCACAGTGAATTTTATCTCACTGCCCTCTTTTCTGCTCCTGTCTCCTGCGTTTGGAGACTATTTAGAAGATGCTCGTTTGGGAATGCACAGAGGGGGATAAAATGGAACACAGGCCAGTTACAACACTTGTGTGCCATGGCTAGGAATGCAACATCATCTGGCATTGTGCAATTCTTCCCTACAACAATTCCTCCTCCTTGTCTTCCTACTGCGTTTGAGCCTTACCACAGAGCTCATCTGAGCTCTTCATAAGAAGCCTGCTTCCTGGTGGGTTAGCTTTAGTATGGAGACTGAATGTCTGTCCCACGGGGCCATGGCTTTGAGCTAAAAATCTAAAACATTCTAGGCTACAGCACTAAATGAAGTTACATTGTGATTAAAAAGTAAGTGAGGCAAGCTCTGCTGTGGTAGAAATGGGCTTTGTTACTGCCCCTGCGTTGTGGTTTCTAGCAAGTATTACTTGGAAAAGTAATTACTTGGTGTTACATACAGTGCCTTTGGAAAGCAAAGGACTTCTATGAAACAAAACTATATGTGTATTATTTGACAATTAATACACAGTTCCCAGACCTTGGGTCTGGCTTTTATTTCCACTGTATGCGGTCCATGCAACACCAATTAATTAGCCATTCCAAGTCAAGGCATTTGAATCTCATGAAAACAAAATCCCTAGAACAGGAGGTCTCTGCAGAAAGCTTCCCCTTGTGGGTTTAGCTTCAGTTCTATTTGCAGACACTTGCCATATCCCACTAACTCTACAGTTTGATAGAAATTTGTATTGAGTATATCAGAGTCAAATTATTAAACAGATTTTTGCATCCAAATATATGGAGGGGAAAAAAACCTATTAACAATGAGGTGCAGGGACTGATTTTAATTAGTCCCTGCAATTCCAGTCATGCATCTGTTGTCTATGACAATGGTGCTCAAATCATTTTGCCTAGCAGGCTGGAAGGGCAGTGCCTGATCTGACTGTGGGCTGGATGGTTGTTTTGATCCAGCGCCTAGAGCCAGCACAGCAGCCACCATCCAGCCAATGGGAGTGGGGGGCAGCCCAGCCCCACAGTGGGGGATGGGAGCTTCACTTAGCCCTGCAGGAGTGGGGAGGGAGGGAAGAGAGGGAGGGAACGCAGGGCAGGATGAGACCTGGTGTTCCCCTATGTGGGTAGTAAGGGGGCATGACCTGACCCCATGGTGGGAAGAGATTATGGTCCAGCCTCATGGCGGGGCGGGGAGGGAAGATGGCATGACCTGGCCCCATGAGGGGAAAAAAGGGGTTGTGGCCCAGCCCCAACCCAGCCCTACAGGGGGAAGGGGGCACAGCCTGGCTCCGACCAGGCATGCAGGGTTTAGGGTTTGGGAATTTGGCAGGGGGGAGGGTGGCTGTATTAATGGCCATTGCTCCCCCACCACCAAATTTCCTGACCCATGGGGAACCCCACAGGACAGATGCAATGGCTCCACTGGCCACTTTTGGCCTGCAGGCCAGAGGTTGAGCACCCCTGATCTATGACACTGAACTGGTGATGCAGCCCAGGGGTTAGATGACTTTGTGACTAAGTCATGGGTGCAAAAAACTGTAAAAGCAAATACATGCCCCTGCCATCTCGGGCCAAGAAAGGCAGTCCCAGCTAAAGCTAAGCTAAAAATCTGTCTTAACGTGCAAGCTTAGCAGAAAGTTTACAGACAAGCTAAGCTTTTAGTTGCGTTTTCTGCCTGTTATGTTATTTGCGAGCTGGCATTAAGGTTTTATTTGCCTCCTTCATAGCTGAAAGAAATGAAGGCATCATAAAGTCCTCTCCCTCCCATTATAACCTGGCCCAGCACAGAGATTGAATGAAGACTTTCATTTCTCATGTGAAAGGAGGGGGATGTGACATTTAGCTCTTCTGGAGGTACAGAAACACTGCAGAAGATTATCCCTAGACACAGCTAAATTAGTGCAGGGAGGAGGACAGGGATATGACAGTTCTGGGAGGAGGCAGAGCATGTGTGGGGGAGTCTCAGGATGAGTCACTGCCCTGTGGAAGTGAAAGCTCCCTAAACATATGCTCCTTGCTTTTAAATTCAGTCGTATGCAAGTGATCACACCTCCTAGCTCCTCCTCTCATCACTGCCCTAGAAAGTAGAAAAATGCACTACAAAAACTCTACCCCAAATTCATATCATCATCAGAAGGGAGTAATAAAAAATTCAGAATGCTATAAATATAGCTATGAATTTTTAATTGTTTGAAATGAATATTAAATCATGACTTTATTTCTTCCGAATTATAAATGTCAGTGCTCTGTGAAGGACAACCAGGTTACAAAGAGGAGACATTTCAGAGGCCATAGCAGAACTACGGGTAAGACACGCTTTATTTTGCGCAGGCAGGAAGCTAGCAGATTGCTTGGAAAGACCTCAAAGGGCGCGTGCAACTTACATTCATTTTCCTTCGACATCGGGAGAGGTTAAGGAGGAGTGACACTTTCAGCTCACGAAATGTTTTCAGGTCTTCTCCAAACCCTTCTCTGGGGAACTTTTTCAGGGCATACTGGTAGCGCTGGGCAGCTTCTTTCACTTTACCTTTCTGATGGAAGGAGAACATGTCAGAGTACACCACTGTGTTGATTTAAGAGCTGCAGCTGCTTGCTAACCGCAGCAAAACAATTTATTAATAAAATGAGTGTTCTGTGTGGTTAAGGTGCTGTTCCTTCACAGCTCATCTCCTTTTCAGAAAGAACAGCTTGAACATTTGATCAAGGGAAGAATTTCTGAAACTCAGATGCATCCTGCAAGAACAACTCTCCCAAGTTCACACAGGGTCCCCAAGTTCTTCACGACGGTAGAAAACAGCAGAAGCTTGGTAGCAACAGAAGTCAACTTACAGTTATCCCTGCTTTCTTGAATCTAGTTGCCACTGCACATTCCCTACAGCATGACACCCTAGGCGGCACTCCCGCAGTTCTACAAATGTCTGAACATCTATTCTTACTTTGTCTTGAAAGCAAACTTGTATCGATCGCCTATACTGATGGTGACTCTTACCAAATTCCAGGTTTTTGTGATGTAAGCAGTTTCCCTCTTCGAAAAAGTTTTTTTTGGAACTCTTGGAAGTTAGCTTTCTTTAGTACATGAAGTATCATGGTCTTTCGGGAGGTGATACCACAGAGATAAGTTAGGAACACTTCCCAAACAGTATTGTTACACAAAGCGGAAAACTGTAGCATGTCTGCAGACTGCTGTCACACCCTGCTTGCCTGCCAACAACAATGTGGTAACTTGTTCATACTACAAGCTCAATAACAAACACCCCAATTAAACTGAATAGTTTTGAGGGGATCCCACACAAGACAGGGTTACAATGTGGACGGCTGCAATTTATCTGGTGGATGGCTGCTTTTTAACATATTTATTAATGACTTGGATGAAGGGGTGGAATGCTCTATGATTAAGTTTGCGGATGATACCAAGCTGTGGAGAGATGCAGGCACACCAGAGGGTAGGGCCAAGATCCATGGTGACCTAGACAGACTGGTTCTATGGGTTGATCAGAATTAGATGAGGTTCAACAGGGAAAAGTGCCGGCTCCATCTGGGAGGGATGAAGGACCTTCACCATAACTATAGGATAGGCGGCATCCCATTGGCTGGCACAGTATCTGAATGGGACCTGGGGGGTCACAATCGACCAGAAGACGAATATGAGCCAACAGTGCAATGAAGCCACCAGTAGGGCAAATAGGACTCTGGAGTGCATTAGCCCATGTGTTACCAACAGGTCCAAGGAGGTGCTTCTCCCTCTCTACCTAGCATTGGTTATGCCACAGCTGGAGTACTGCACCCAGTTTTAGGCCCTGCACTTCAAGAAGGATGTGGATAAGCTTGAGAGAGTGCAGGGAAGGGGAACCCGCATGATCAGGGGCCTGGAGGATAGGCCATATGAAGAGAGACTCTGGGAACTGAGCTTGTTCAGTCTGGGTAAGAGGAGGCTGCAAGGAGATTTGACAGCCACCTACAAATGTGTTAGGGGGGAGCACCAAGATCTGGAGGTGCAACTCTTCAGGAAGGCACCCCTTGGGAGGATGAGGACCGGTGAACACAAACTAACAGAGGGAAGAGTTAGACTAGACATAAGGATGAACGTCTTATCTGTAAGGGTAACTAGAACCTGGAACACACTCCCAGCAGAGGTGGTGCGGTCGCCATCCTTGGAGGTGTTCAAGAGCAGGCTCGATAAACACCTTGTTGAGCTAGTTTGAACTCATTAACCTCCTGCCTATGGCAGGGGACTGGACTTGATGATCTCCAAGTCCCTTCCAGTCCATTGATTTTATGATTCAGATCTGTGGATCAAAAGGTGACAGGATATAGAAACAAAGGTCTTTCCTCAAACGAGTCTGGTAAAGAACACATTCTGCTGTGTTCTGTTTCCCTTTCCAGGCTTGTCTGCATCACGGTGGTGGTTGCTCTGGCTAGGATGGGCTTGAGCAGGCCCAGCTCACTCATGCCTGTAGGCATGTACAGGACTCAGAAGTGTCCTGCTGAAGCTGGTCTAGGGTCATCTTGGTGGCTTCTTTCAAGCACTCCCCAGACCAAGGTCTTAAAAACAGCTATAGAGGGAGGCCCTGAACAGTCTTCATTGCTTGGGCATGGGTAGGTGGGGTATACACTCAGCTGCTGCTGCTGCAAAGTAAACAAAACCTCCAAACAGCATGCTGATCAGCCAAGCAATGGCAAGCTGTAACAGGGAGCCAGAGGGCTCCTGTTACTTAAAGGGAGAAGTAGCAGCAGGATGGTCCCCAGGTTGTGGGGAATACTGCTCCTGAAGGACTGGCTGTCAGAGAATAGGGAGCCAGAGACTCATAGGCTGAGAGGACCTATTGCTTGGGTTCCTTACCCAGCAAAAGGACAATAGGGCAAAGCCCTGCTGAAACAACAAAGACACTGCTATGGCAGCTAGGGTAGCAACAGTAAGCTGCCCATTAGAGTGGAAGAGAGGCAGCTGTGCCAGGGCTAGCAAATCACCTGACTGAATGGGGACAGGGCTTGAGAGACATAAACCAAGGGCCTGAGCCAGAACAGTCTGGCCCTGCAAGCAGCAGAAAGAGAGGCTCCTGAGCCAGATGGCTACAAGGGAGGAACTGCTTGGCACCTGAGCTGCCCTGGAGACTGCAGGTAAGATGCTTACAGGTTGCAGGGAGTAGGGCCCAGTGTGGGGGTATTTTAGTTATAGCCAGTGGGCTTATGTTTTTGTTTAAGCTTTATACCAGCATACCAGTGGTGACTAAAGGGTGATGAGGACACCATAGCTTGAAGGCTACTGGCTAAACAGTTTGCTTGAGGTGACAAATTTGAGGCAGGGAGCTCTAGTGGAACCCCAGCGTTTAGACATGGGTGCAAAGGAGAGGATCTGATTGTTCTGGTCTTTGACTTTCATACAAACAGGGTGGAACAGCCACTTACATACACAGCTTGAATGACAATGAACTGAAATGAGCTATGATCATCCCATGAAAAAGTGTTATCTTGGATACTTCATAGGTACTAAAGTAGAACAACAGGTTTGTAGGTCTGTAGAAATACAGTAAAATAAAAGGCTTTGTTCCAGAAGAAATCAAACATCTGGAGCTCTTAACCCCTAGAATGGCTGCAAGTTAACAGCTTTTAAGTGTCTTAAAGCACTCATTATTCATTTTAAAGCTACACCACTCCAGGGCAGGATTATGTTTGATTTGCCTAATTTTGCTCCTGTTCTATTAAGGTGTGGCCACATCCCGCAGCTATTTCACCAAAGTGGAAGTCCTTCAGCTTCCCAGAATGCAGTGGCCCTTCCCGAGTTGGGCCATGTGGGGACCACTGGTGCCTTGCCCCTTGGCATGGCTGACTGGTGCCTCCTAAGTCTCGGGCAGGCATCTGCAGATGGCGGTGGCGGGGACGGAGCTGGCAGGCACCCGCAGATGGCGGTGGCAGGGATGGCCCTGTCAGGTGGGGCTTTTGCCCCCCCCCCCCACCAGTTGCCTGTGACCCCTGGGCACATTGGGCAAAGTGAGTGTTTCAGCCCCTGGCAGCAGCAGGGCTTCCCACTGCCACCTAGACCAGCTTGCTGCCCTTGCCAGTGCTGGTGTGGGGGGGAGGCAGACAGCTCCCAAGAAAAAAAGAATTGGGCCTCTCCAGAGCCACTGTGCAGCTGAAGGACAATAGGAGCAGGCTTATCACCTTAAGGTGTGACTGCTCTACTAAGCCAAACAACACTAAGACAATTAACACTTGTTCATCTTACAATATAAGGTGTAACAAGGCCCTCTGAGAGCAAGGATAAACCTTGTCATGTTATTGTAGCTTAACTATTTCAAACAAAAATGCAGAAGTCTGACACATGGGCAGCAAATGGAAAGGGGAAAAAAGAGGGAGAGGGGGAAATCGGGACATATACAATTCACAACTATCCAGACCTTAATTATGCAACTTTCAATACCTTTAGACTCAAGTTTCTCAGCTATATCATGTATCCCTGGAAGATGACTACATGTACAGTACCAGCTCTGCATATTTTTTTTTTGCCTCACTTGGAGATGAACAGTGAATCATGATAGTACTTGCAATTTTTTTGTGCAAATGTTCAGGTATTAAAGATCAGGTAAAAATAAGCACATAGTTGCAATGGTGAAATGCCATCTCTTGTGCTGCTGTCATGACATAAAGCCATGCCCTAAGATTCTGAATTCACTACATGGATCGTCTACCACCTTTTCTCTTTCTTGCACAGCAATTACGTTGTTATGTAACAACGGCCCTCCCATGAACTAATGCAATGATATTAGTGCTGAATATCTAATTTGCTGGGGTTCAAGACATTGATCTACCCTCAGCTCAAATCCAGGAATGCAGACATATTTTTACTTTGTTTCAGCTTTGTTTAATCTTTAAAAACCAAAAGGCAAACTGTTTTGCAATGGAAGATATCCTGCAAATATTCCTTGTGGTCAAAGTGTAACTTTTTGTCTTGGATTGAGGGATTACTTTTGCGTAACACCAGTGGGGGAAAAAACAGTACCACACAGAGTAATTCTGAAATTACCCCTTCTCCTCACCTTATAAAACATGTCCCCCTCCTCCATCAGCTTGCTTAACAGGATGATCATGATGTCTGGTTTGGAGGTGGCCATCGCCCATGTTGCTGGACCTGTAGTGTACAGGATGCATGATGGGTAAAAAACTCATACAATGCAAGGGTGGTAGGAAGCTAGGTGGAAAAAATATCCTGGGGTGGGAATTTCTGCTGGAGAGAACAACTTGGTGTGTTCAAGGAGCAGAATGCTCCAGATTAAAGAGCTGGCTATTCATCTTGCATTTCTTAAATTAACACCATCCTCAATACAATGTCTTTCCTTTGTACTCATTTAAAAACAACCAAGTCTTTGAATTTTCAGAGTCATTTCCACAAGAGGGCAGTGCAGGTTGTAGAATCAGCTTTGGGGAAAAGGATTCTGTTTAAAAATGTTTAAAGAGGAAATCAAAGCAGTTACACAGAAAAAAGCATTTCTGACTTAAAATGTATAGAAATTTAACAGCTACTTAAATATTCTGACTAGCGTCTGATTTAAAACTTCGAGAGATTAAATGCTAAAAACAGCAGAAAATTTAATAAACTTGGTGATAGAACAACAAAAAGGCAATATCTTTTTAGGTACAGTCTATGCTGACACAGTCCATTCTAATGCCCTGGTCCCTCAATGACTCCAGACAGCCAGTGCCCTGTACCAGTGCAGTCCTCACTGACTTCAATAAGCGCAGGAATCCACCCAAATGGAGGCAAGTGATGGCTCAAGGCCTAATACAGGTGGGTGGGAGTAACACAAATTTCAGAAGAGTTCATTAGTCTGGGTGAAGAATGAGTCAGTGATACTTTAAAAGTGGATCCAGTGCATTTTTCAGGGTTAGGGTTTTTTTTGAGTTCAAGTTATTCTCTGCAACAGGTGTTAAAAATTATTTTAAGGTGAGGTAAATTAAAAGATTAGGGGTGTAAGGGAATGCATGCAGGCAAAAATCAAACAGGAGAAAGCAAAGCTGACAAAGCCATCAGATCAAGCCTGATGCTGACAGCAGTGAAATATACCTCGTGGGCGACTCGGTAACGTCTGACAACCTTCAAAGAAAGGAGAAAACAAAAAGTTGTAGGAGAGAGGGGAAAAAAATGGATGAAGGTGAAAAAAAAAAAAAGAAAGGAAAAAAGCAGCTGTGAGAGGCAGGCAGCAAAGAAGCCAATGCACCAGCAAAATCCCCTTTCACAGGAAAACATAACGTGAGCAGCTGTGCAGAGCAGCGCAGGTCACGCTAGGATCTGAAAGCATATACAGAGCAAGTGAAAGCAGCAGCTCACAGCAATGTATGAACACAGTACACTTGTAAAACCAGACTAGTAAAGATAGAAAAGCATTACCATAGGAGAGACCTTGCCAAAGAAACAGTTGCTTTATTAACTTTGCTAAATAGTATGGCAGCAAAAAATCACAGTTTAATAAACAGAACATGACAGTTTTGAGTCACTGTGCTGCATTCTGAATTGCAGCAGCAGGCTGGGTTAAGGTTTATATCAAAGCTACATTTACATAGTCTACAAGACCAGACCAACTGCTCAAAAGTCCTGTTACAGTAAACAGCGGAAAGAGGATCTCCCCCTTCTTCCTACCTATCTTTGCTCCTTTCTTCAGAAGAGTGACAACAACAGATGTGTTGCGGCAGCCCACTGCCCTGTCAAGTGGGCGCATCCCACTGTAGTCAACATGCTCAATCATGGCACCATGGTCCACCAGAAATTGAACCTATGGTAAAAAAATTCAGTCAGTCATCTTACACAAGACTAACCAGGGCAGGTGAATGTCTGGAGGGTAGCATCTCATGGCTAGGCACAGAAGTTACACATAAACTGGTATAAGTGATCAGAAACTGATTCAAATCTGTAACACAACAGAAATTCAGTGCACACAAACCACTTTCAAAGTGGCCAAAACTGGTTTAAGATAAGCCTGGATGTATGTAGCATCAGACTTAACAGATTTAGGTTAAACTGGGTTATTGGAGTACTGTCCCAGATCCCCTTCAGATTCAAGTTAACTCACAGTCCTCAAGCATCCCAGAATGCTTTGCACCTCCCTTGCTAATCCTCCTGCTCCCCCCCCCCCAACGCTTGCAAGGGGGGTGGGCTATCCTTGGCCCAAGCTGTCTATTGCAGCTGAGCAGGAAGGTGTACTTTAACACCTCCTGGCTTCTGACCTGGTGCACTTGAGTCATGTCGCTACATTTCCAGAATCAAAAGTGAATGCTTGTTCACTTGCTTATCAATTCACAGCTTAGATTAACCTGTGAAGATTGAATTGATTCAGCATCCAACTTTTTAACTGTCTGTACTTAGTCCATGTGAACATAGCCAGCGTGCTGTGAGTTGTACATTTGCCTACAACTATGTTATGGTTTTTAAGCTGATTTCCTTTTTGCCCTGTTATTTATTCAAAGGGACACTTACCACCTCTGCATCACCATAAAAAGCTGCCAGGTCCAGGGGAGTGCGTCCATTTTTGTCAGCATGGTCTGTGGCAGCTCCATTTTCCACCAGGGAACGCACCACAGAGAGATGGCCTTTTAAACAGGCCCAGCTGAGGGCAGTCAGTCCTTCTTTGTCCATTAAAGAAATGGATGCACCTGGAAGAACATGTGCAAATCTACATAAGAAATTTTTGTTGCATACAGTTGTTACTATTACATAGTAACATGTAGCAACAGCCAGTAGTACTCTACTTTCAGAGTGAGGTATGAATATTAACTACATTATGAAGGTCACCGATTTGACTATTCCTATTGTTCAGATAAAAAAGCCATGCGCTGAGCACTTAGGGCACCTATACACATGCAACAAGGCTGTTCTGATGTGGTGTAATTATAGCACATCAGAGCAGACTCAATTAATCAAGTCTGCTGGTGTGTGGTCTTGTGTATCAGTGTCCCCATGCTGGAAAATGGCAGTCGGGGTGCTTTAACTAAAGCTTGTTTGAGCTTTAGTTAAACTGCCCCTGCCGCCATTTTTCAGCGCGGGAACACTGATACACAAGACGCTTTGGGTGCTTTAATTAGAGTGGTTCATGGAGCCACTCTAATTAAAGTGCTCCCCCCCACTCCCACAGCACGTGTATAAACGCCCCTAAATGACTTGCTCAAGGTCACATAAGGATCCTTTAAAGAGAGTCAGAATAAAAACTCAGGTATCTCAGACTCTAGTCTCCTCCTTACCCTCCAGTCATTTACTTTCTGTCAACTTATCTTATCATCAATATAATTAAAGTGTTTTTAAAAATATCAATAAAATAGAATTCTTGAAAAAGGAAAACCATTATGGACCAAATTCTGAGTAGCTGCGTACAGCAGTGGGAAAATCTGTACAGGGGGATGAAAAGGATGCACTGCAGCTTTAAAGCTGCCTATTGGATGCTGATTGAGCCCAACCACTGATGAAGCGTCTGGAAGCTCTCATGCAACCTCTGCAGCCAAGGGGCCCAGATTCATCTCTAAAAGCACATGCCTAAATGTACCTAAAATTAACACATGCATCACAGTATATGACATTTGGTTCCTATCTTGATTACTTACACGGCAATGCTTGAGCTCAGGAAATTTGCATTCTCCCAGCTACAGAAGTAATAACTGAAGTGAACACAGGGAATGCAGTTCCCTGTTCTCTTATCAAGAGTTGTAGGGAAACAGTGAACCCTGGAATAATATCCTAAAGGTGAATGTAAAGCCAGAACCTAATATGAAAGCGGCAGCACGCTGGCCTAGTCGTTACGCACTAGGGACCAGCCATGCTGCAAAAACAGTGAAGGATACATCTCTGATGCAAGAAGTTCTTATTCTGAATCAGGGAGAGGATTAATGCTTAGCGCCTTATTGTTAAAAGCAGAACATAATAGCTGTTTCTGCAGCATGCTAGTCTAGCAACTTGGGCTAGAAGCACTAAGAATGTATAGCAGTGGTCTTCAACCTTTTTGGGTAGGAGATCACTTTTTTAATTAAAAAGCAACCCAAGATCTACCCTGCGCCACTGCCACTCCCCTCCTTGCACCTTTCTTCCCCCACCCCCGCAGGTCAGTCTGGGTGGGGGGGTAGAATTGAGGCAGAGGGAGAAAAAAAATATTTGGGGGCATTCCCCCTCCCCAGCAGGTAAGTCTGTGGGGGAAGGGAAAGGTCTGTGGGGGGGGGGGGGGACAGGGTGGGGCAGATCAAGGCCCCAGCAGTGAGGAAGGGAGCGGGGCATAGGCAGGAGCAGGGGCTGGAGTGAATGGGGCCCCAGC
>NW_017729031.1:113155148-113155801 GCF_001723915.1 Gavialis gangeticus | reverse complement strand
CCGGGCTGGGTGGTGGGACAAGCAGAGGCCCGGCGGACACGTGCCCACCAGGCTTCTGCTTGTCCCCCACCTCCCCAGCCCCTGCTCCTGCCTGTGTCCCGCTCCCACACTCACTGCTGGAGTCTCAATCTGCTCCTCCCATGGCGATGAGTAAGGGAGTGGAGCAGGGGAGGCCACAAGCAACCTGCCTGGGGGGTGCAGAGCGGGAGGGCACGCAGCCCAGGAGGGCACAGGGGGTGCATACCCCTGGATCTGCATGCAGGTTGGGACTGGGGCAGCGCCAGGCTCTCTGGCCATGCAGCTCTTTGGCTGTGCAGTGCTCTGGGAGCGGAGCCATGGAGGAGGCTGCAGGCACCCAGAAATTCACTGTAGTCCCTCCCTGAACTCCTCTCAGCACTGCTGGTGCCACCCAGCCTAAGTACCCATGATGGGAAGAGCCTGGTGCCACCCTGGACCCAGCCCACACTGCCCCGCCAGTCCTGGGGCACATGCTTCCGATGCCCTCACCATACCCCTGGACAAGCCGCTTGCAGCTCCATCCTGTTCCTGCACCAGCAGCCGCTTCTGCACAGATTGGGAGGGCACGTGGCCCCCAGGCCTTAGTGCGGGAGCCCCACTGCCCGGCACCCCGGATGATCCGCCCAGGCTCCGAC
>NW_017729031.1:113149613-113150148 GCF_001723915.1 Gavialis gangeticus | reverse complement strand
CCTAAAGGTGAATGTAAAGCCAGAACCTAATATGAAAGCGGCAGCACGCTGGCCTAGTCGTTACGCACTAGGGACCAGCCATGCTGCAAAAACAGTGAAGGATACATCTCTGATGCAAGAAGTTCTTATTCTGAATCAGGGAGAGGATTAATGCTTAGCGCCTTATTGTTAAAAGCAGAACATAATAGCTGTTTCTGCAGCATGCTAGTCTAGCAACTTGGGCTAGAAGCACTAAGAATGTATAGCAGTGGTCTTCAACCTTTTTGGGTAGGAGATCACTTTTTTAATTAAAAAGCAACCCAAGATCTACCCTGCGCCACTGCCACTCCCCTCCTTGCACCTTTCTTCCCCCACCCCCGCAGGTCAGTCTGGGTGGGGGGGTAGAATTGAGGCAGAGGGAGAAAAAAAATATTTGGGGGCATTCCCCCTCCCCAGCAGGTAAGTCTGTGGGGGAAGGGAAAGGTCTGTGGGGGGGGGGGGGGACAGGGTGGGGCAGATCAAGGCCCCAGCAGTGAGGAAGGGAGCGGGGCACAGG
>NW_017729031.1:113143646-113149163 GCF_001723915.1 Gavialis gangeticus | reverse complement strand
GCCAGTCCTGGGGCACATGCTTCCGATGCCCTCACCATACCCCTGGACAAGCCGCTTGCAGCTCCATCCTGTTCCTGCACCAGCAGCCGCTTCTGCACAGATTGGGAGGGCACGTGGCCCCCAGGCCTTAGTGCGGGAGCCCCACTGCCCGGCACCCCGGATGATCCGCCCAGGCTCCGACCCTCCCCCAGCCCAGCCAAGGCCCCACTCACCCCTGCCCCAGTCCCTCCCTCACCGCAGGGTGGCAGGACATGGAGGGGGATCACCCCACTCACGCAGCCCAGCCCGGCCCTGGTGGCAGGGGGTGTGGCTCAGGGGACGCTCCACATGTGCGTCCTGTCACTCCTGATTGCAGAGCCACCGACAGTCAATCTTAGTCTCAGGGTGGCTGAACGCATGTGTGCTCAGCCCCCCCACCCCCACCCCCAAACTGAGATCAACTGTCCGAGGCTCTGCAATCCACTAGTTGATTAGGATCAACCAGTTGGTGATCGCTGATGAATAGCATCTTAAACCCAGCAGAAGGTCATGGTATTTGAAAATCCACTAGAAGAGCCGGCAGCAAACTGGAGCAGATTTGTATCAAACCAAACATTCTTCCCACTTAAGACTTTTCTGGAAAATTCCCTCTGCTGAGCGAAGCAGATTTGAAATTCCTCCCCTGAGAGGACAAAGGAGCCTTACCGATATGGATCTGGAAAAGAGATAAAGAGAAAACCTGGAATAATCAGCCAAAGTGGCTCCATCTATTTGGGTAAAAAGGGCAGTGCTTTTTCCAGTAGAATTAGTTCTGTTTGATCAAAGACCTCCCCACCTCCTGTGCATCGGATTTAGCACAGTGCAGAGATCACCTGAGCTGGTCACGTGGAAACTATCCAGTCAAGCTAACCAGATTCAGGTAACCTTATTATAAAGGGACCTGTTTCCACTCAAACAGATCTAGGCAGTGGAATTTTCCCCTGCACTGTCTTACAGTAGGTGTTTAAACCCAGTTCTAATTACTACCAATAGCTGTTCTTCTCCCAACAGCCTGCTCCTACATTACCCCTCACTTGGTCTCTGAACAGCTGTAAAGGCTTTATGAAAGGGTCCTCAAGCCTTAGGCAGCCAAGAAGAGGGCAGCTTTATCATCGGGGGGTACAAAGACACTCTTACTTGTTTGTTCCCCCTCTCACTTCCCATCTATTTTCTAGGGATAAAGCAGCCAAAGGTTTTTACTTTACTTTCCTCCCAAGGAAACTGGAAGAGGCTGGACAGCCATACCACCATTTAGCCCTTCCCCTAGTAATGAACTGAACATATTCCTTCATAGGGAGATGCATGAAAACCTTGGAGTATCAAGGCAGTAGGTAGCTTGAAACATTAAATGGACAATGGAGACTGTTTCAAGGATATCAGTTTGCTGCTCCTAGACCTATTGGGTTTTATGTCTACAGAATTACCAAGTGCAGGATGCAGCTGTCATTCCCAACAGGTTCTACACGTGCTTTTCTCACCTTCTAGCACATTATAGGCATTTATGGCCTACTTAGCGTGGTGGATAGTCAGATATGATTAAAGATGCCTGACCTCTAAGCAGTCAGCTCAAAGGGTGCTTGCTGACAGAAGTGATATTTGTTGCGTGATCGGCCCCCTGAAAGTGCTTTACAGCTATGCTGTGACACACATGCATGGCTGCAGAGCACTTTAAAAGCAGCTGATTGCATGACAAATTAACCCTTATTTAAGGAGGGATTAGATGAAGACACTCAAAGTAAAGCACTTTAGGGAATTTCTGTTCCTTAGGGTCAGTTTGTCAGTGTATCTGGGCTGGGGGTGGTGGGAAGGGACAGAGAGGAAGCTATGGGTTCAGGTTTGCCCCCATCCTGAATTGGAGGGGGTGGTTGGATTGCAGCCCCCCCAACTCATGCACCCCCCAGCCCCCTCCCCCTCCAGCTCAGGTCAGGCAAATCCCAGCCTACAGCTCCCTCCTCATACAGCACCAGAGCTGGGGAGGGGGGAGTACTAGGGGAGAGAGAGGTTGCAGGCAGACTCCTCTGCTGTATCAGCTCCAAAGTGGAGCTCGATTTCCCCCTCCCCCTGAACAGATGAATGTCTTTTTTGGCGGGGGGGAGGGGAGAGGGGCCCACTCTAACTTGGGTGGGTTATATGTGGCCTGCCAGGCAATTCTATCTGGCTCATGGGGCCCCTAAAAAATTTAGAAAATTGATATTTATCTGCTCCTGGCTGCCTGTCATGCGGCCCTCAATGGCCTGCCAAAGCTCAGTAAGTGGCCCTCCACCCAAAATAATTTCTCACCCCTGCTCTAACCCATGGTGCTTTATGTGAAGTGCCATGAGCAGAGACCTGCATGTTTGTCAGCACCCAAAGTGACATTCTGCAACTGATAACATATCTAAATTACTTATGACCTCTGCTGTAGCAGGAAAGACTTTTGTCTTGGTGTACCAAGCTTACTTCTTAAAACTATTGGACTGCTGCTTCTTATCTGAAAATTAAGTAGGGTGAAGATACTTTAGCTGACAAAGAATCACCAGCAAGAGAAAAAGGAGCTGCATCAAAACCATGAAGCCTTAGTAAACCAGACACCATTTTATATTTAAGGGTAAGTCAGTGACTAAAAAAATAAGAAGGCTTTGACTTGGCCAGAGGGCTAAGGATCAGCTCTAGGATTATCAGTGCTAGCAGAATGTGCCAGATGCAGAAGAAACAAGTGATAGGAATTTCTGGAGAGAAGGTACCAAAGAGGCATCTATAGGTCAAAGCAGTTACAAAGATGTGTCATCAGCTGGAGAAGGAAGGATGGTTTCAGTAGCTTTGAATTCAGTACTGTGCAACAGAGGCACATAATCTGGAAAGGGAAGAATAATTATAACCTGTACCTTTGGAAAAACAAGAATATTTTCAATCATAATAATGGGCAGATTTTTTGCAAGCCTTTTCTAAACTAGTCCCTCCTGGTATGTGGCAAATACAACTCCCTAAATGTTATCAAGCAAAGATATCACACCACTTCTTGATACATGAGCTAGGCTGGAGCAAAACACCTTGGCAGTCTAATTCCAGTTGTACTTTATCGTGTGAACCCTGAGACCTTGCCTCAAACATCTCAGCAGCTGAGGGAATATGTGGGATAAAGCCAAGATTTTTTTCACAACAGGGTCTGCTGACATTTTATAATTGAGGGAATGGAGAACACTTTGGCTGTTAACTGTTCAAACCATCCTGAAACACCATTTCTCATCTAAGAAGGAAGGAAAGTGAAAGCTGTTTGTTGGTCAAAATATGTTGATGATCCAGTCAATGGGGTAGAAAGAAGCTGCAAATAAAACTCTTGTATGAAAGCTGAGTGTGTCAAAGCACTATATGAAAAATATAAGTATGTAAAGTATTTAAAGAAATTGTCCTCATTTCCATTCTAAAACCCTTAAATTTACTGCTGTTGGATGACAAAGATGGCAAAAAGCATTGGCATATCCTGGAGGAAGGATATTATCTTCTGGTTTCCTTGACTATCTGCTCACTTATGAAATACTCAAAGACATAAAATCACTGCTTGCCTCCTTTCCTCTATTTAGCTTTTTGCACCACGACTGGTGATTATGTGAGAAGAGCTGCTTTATGTCTGCTGAAAAGTTTAATCTTGATAAAACCAGGTGCGTCTACACAAGACATTTACTGAGGAGCTGCCTAATTAGCAGGGATCCTGGTTTTCGCTGATAAAAAAAAATCCCCAATTTTTGGGTTAAAAAAAGTAACCCAAAATTCACGTTTCCATGATCAAATGAAACAGCATTATATATACATCTATGCATCAGAGGTATTTCATTTTAATCTGAAAAAATGTGGATTTTGGGTCTTTTTTTAACCAAAAATTGTTTTGTTTTTTTTTATCAGAAAAAACCAGGATCCTTGCAGCTCCACAGTAAAGTTTTCATGTCTACATGTGTGGCCCTACTAGGCTGCAGTAAACTAATAAATACCACTGTAGGTTAGTACTTGTAAATACAATACTATCCTGTGATGGCATTATTTACTGCACAGCAACACACGTGTAGATGATGATGGGACTGGCTGGGGCACAAGGGTGCTTCAGTGTAGGGGCTGCCTGGTGGCTAGCAATGCACTGAAACACCAACATGACACAGCCAGCCCCTTTGCAGCTCATTGAGCTGGGTTGGAGCAGCACCAGGCTGGCAGGCTGACCCCCCTGTCCCACTGCCAGAAGGCGCTGCTCCAACTCTGACCCAGCTCAATGTGCTGTGGGCCCACGTGCATGTGTAAATGTAGAGCCCAGGAGCAATAAACTGCAGTGTGATTTATGTCAGAATTTGTTGCTTCACATTAATTGCACATGTAGATGCATGCACCCCAAACCAAAGACGATTTCAAAATCAAATGCTCATCTAGACTTCTCTTGCATCTACATAAAACAGATTCATTCTGACAGGACAAACATCAACTGAGCTGCAGCCAGAGGGCTTCCATATACTGTCTGCATACCCATATCTCCTGGATACTAGTGAAAACGGGGTAATTCTGGAAATGTGAATTTCAAACTGATTGATGACTGCAACTCTGTTAATAAAAAGTGTTTACAAATGCTGACTTTGCTAATGAAGTACAGTGAAATGAGATTTGCTTTGCAACATACTCATTAACACTCACAGTTTATGATTCTCACTTTGACTTTACTGAAACAGCGAACAGGACTGTCAAAGCTATTTTAATTAAAACACACTGGGTGCATTTACATATGCAGTTAATGGGAAGAAATAAACTCTAGCACAGTTTGCACTGGAGTACACTGCTCCCAGGCACAGGGTAACAATGACCTGGAAGATAGGATGCAGCGTACCCTCAGCAAGTTTGCAGATGATACCAAGCTGAGGGGAGTAGTAGATACAGTAAAGGGTAGGGCTAGGATTCAGAGAGACCTTGACAAATTGGAGGACTGGACCAAAATACATCTCATGATAAGGACAAGTGCAAAGTCCTGCACTTAGGGTGGAAAAATCCCATGTACTGGTACAGGCTGGGGACTGACTGGCTAAGCAACAGGTCTGCAGAAAAGGACCTGGGGGCACAGGCGGTGTAAGTGGGGGCTAACAGGGCTTAGCCTCCCCAAATGCAAGGCAGCCTGACCAAGGGTTTCCAGTGGCTACAGCAGGGGCAGGGGGGGAGTGGGGCTAAGGCTGGGGCTAGGGGAGGGGCAGGCACTGCACAGCCAGTAGGGACCAGGACTAAACTGTGAATGGCTGGTCCAGAGGGTGCTGCTCTGGTTGCTAAACACACCCTGGGAGGCATGGGGGCACATGCCCCTGGATCTGTGTGGGGCAGGATGGGCTGCCACTGCAGGCCGGGGCTGCAGCGCTGGAAGCAGGTTACGGGCGAGGGGGTGCAGCCACCCCAAATTCACCATATCCCCTAACAACCCCACTCCCAGCACCACTGCTGCCCACCCCAGCACAACCTGGCCCCCTACCGGGAAGAGCCTGGCACTGCCCCAGCCCCAGC
>NW_017729031.1:113127529-113143539 GCF_001723915.1 Gavialis gangeticus | reverse complement strand
GGAAGAGCCTGGCACAGCCCCAGCCCCAGCCCCAGCCCCAGCCCCAGCCCCAGCCCCAGCCTGCAGTGGCAGCTTTCCCTGCTCCGTGCAGATCTGGAGGCATGTGCCCCCAGCCGCACCATTCCTCCTGGGATGTATGCACCTGCCCCCCCGCCCATGCCCCCTGGATGAGCCGTGACTTCATCTGGCTTGCATCAGCTTGGAGCAGGGTGGGCGCAAGGGTCCTGGGAGCTCCATCCCCGGTGGCTTGGCAGCACAGGGACCCCCCGGACGGTGTGGGACTGGGGCTGGGGTCAGGGGAGGCAGCTAGGGCTGGTGAGGGGCTGGAGAGTGGTGGATTCATTGGCACAGGGGCTGCTGGCACTGGACAACAACCCCAAGTGCAGGGGATGAGGCAGCCACACAGACAGAGCAGTAGTACAAGGAGGGCAGTACAGCAACTGAAACAGGCTACCCACAGAGGTGGTGGAATCTCCATCCTTGGAGGCTTTTAAGATCCAGCTAGACTAGGACTTTGGCTGGGATGATATAGTTGGTGATGGTCCTGCTTTGAGCAGGGGGTTGGACTAGATGACCTCCTGAGGTTCCTTCCAACCCTAATTTTGTATTCTATGATTCTACATTCAGGAAGTACAGGGGCACAATACATGTGAATTGGACTTTACTCATTCTCTTATATCCAGTATCAGATCAGCTGGTTTGATCCTCTGCCTCCTTCATTCCTGATTTAACAAACGTTAAGAAATTTTATGTCTGTTAAAAACTGTATTTTAAGCCCTTTCCATGAACTCAACCAATAGCTGCAGTTGGTGCCAAGGGTGCCATTTAGGAAGATGGAAGGATATGACGATTTAAATCTTAACTGGAACAAAAAGAAAAAGGTTGATTAATATGCAAAATGTTAAAGGCTCTAATTCAGCTCTGTCTACTTCATTGAAGCAAACAGTGAGGACCCCTTGGCATATATACCCATAATGGATCATTTGCACCTGAAAGTTTAGAAGTTCTAGAACAGGGGTCTGCAACCTGAAGTTGGCAGGCTGGATTCAGTCCATGAAGAGACTGGATCTGGCTTGTCAGCTCAGGGAACTGGTATCAGGCTCTAGCCAGGGCAACAGAAGAGACATCTCCAGAGTCCTACTGCCTGCCATGTTCAGTTTATTCTCACTGAAACAGCAGAGGTTGCATTTCCTGGGATCCTAATGCCTGCCTTTTTCTATCTAGTCCCCTGATTGCCAAGGAGTACAGGAGTGTGGATAGTGCAGGGTTGCCAACTGTTCATAAATGTAGGGGACAGTCCATAAAAAAAAAAAAAAAAAAACCTGGCTAGAAATGCCTGTCTGTGAAGTCTGTAAAAAAATGGAGCTATCCATAAAAAACTAAGAAACTACCCAGCTTTTCTAAATGCCATCCAGATCCTGGCAAAAGGGTTACATTTATCCTATGTACATGTATCAGTAAAAAAAATGGTTGTCAGTAAAAGGTGTGCAGATTGTCAGAAAAAACCTTCTTGGGTTGGGAACACTGGGCCTGCAGCAGGGGCTAGGTTGTAAGCAGCAGCCCATAGTGACAAAAGGTTGTCAATGGTCTATAATGCAGGTAAATATTTGAAATGGCTTGGGAAATTATGCTGAAGAGTTTTGAATGAATATTTCAGTTAGAAGTTGATAGGTGCAGCTACTTAAAGCAATGAAGAAAACATCCCTTTACAAGTAGGCCTTATTTCAGAGATTTTTGTCTTTTCAGGACAGAAAATACCAGGCGGGATTAGATGCAAAAATTAAAATAAAGATTAATTCTTCCCAAAACAAATAATCAGCCCTCAAAAGGAAGCTGCTCATTTAACTGTTCACATTCGACTTATATAGTCACAGAATATTGACAACATCTCTTACTGAACTGAAGTTGTACAAAAAACTAGAACAGGGGTGTACTTGGTAGCCATGTTAGTCTGAGACAAGACGACCAAGAGTTCTTTTAGAACCAAGAGTTCTAGTTTTTTGTATGTCTTCTTGTCTCAGACTAACATGGCTACCAAGTACACCCCGACCCACGGAAGATGCCGAATTCGTGCCGATTTTAGATTTTAAACTTCAGTGTAGAACAGTAGGAAAGAATTTTTTACCTCCTGCCTGCCATCTGACACCCCCAGGGAAGGAATGCTACCTGATCTACACATCAGAAAGCTACTCAGCATAGCTCACAAAGACACTCTCATAGACTCACAGGGACAGCCTTCTATCTTTAGCTCTCTCTGTGCAAACATCAAGTTTATTTTCTACCTATGGGGACTTTTTACAATGCTGCACCATCTATACTTTTCCCAGAGCCCGATGAAGGGACTTTGACCACAAAAGCTTGTAAGAAAAGGACAATTTTCTTGAGATTTCCCAGTTGGTCTAATAAAAGGTATCATTTTGGAACCAAGAGTTCTAGTTTTTTGTACGTATTCTTGTCTTAGACCAACACGGCTACCAAGTACACTCCTGACTTATTGAACTGATACATTACAAATGTGTGTTTTGGAGATTAATGTGTATTAAATATAAACTCTTTCTTACTGATTTTTTTTGTTTTTAAAGATCATCACTAGCAACTGAAAGTACTCAGCAAAATTTATTTATAGCAGTTAAATTGTCATGACAAGTTTCTCATCTAAAAGCCTGATAAAATGTTTCAGTTGTCATCATCATATACACTAAATTCCTGTCTACACCAGATGCACTGGTGTTAGCAGTGGGGGCAGCTACATGACTGCTGAAAACAGTTTAACAGTGCGCGCATCTACATGTGCATTAGTGAGCCTTTTCCAACACACATTAAATTTAGTACAGGTTTCCGTCGCTTTATGTGGGTTCTGTATGTGTGAATTTCCTCGTATGCAATGACCCTTTTTATACCAAAATATGCAAGGTAAATTCACTCTTATGTGATTGCTGTGGTGGAAGCCTGCAGTCAGCTGCTCTGTGTAGTCCATTGTGGGAGTGACACACACCAAAATATAATCTCCTGTGTGGATCTGTGCTCCTTGCTCGCTGTCTGCAACACGTGTTTCTGTAGTTGCCATCCCCATTATGGCTTCTAACCGTCCTGCTAGCTTATCTCCTAGTCCATCAAAGAAGAGCAAGAGAACTTCACTAACACTGGAGACAAAACTGGAGATTTTGAACTGTGCAGAAGCTGGTGAGGGGCCCTCTGCACTTGGTCATGCATTCAACCTGGGTGAGTCAACCATATGTGCCATCAAGAAGAATGCTGACAACAGAAGGAGTTCTGTGATGCATTCTACACCACGTACTGCCAAGATAGCAGCAAAAGTAAGGAACCAGCTGTTGGAGAAGATGGAGAAGATGCTGGGGATGTGGGTGGAAGATCAGGCCCAGAGGAAGATGAATCTTTCCTCTGTTGCGATAAGGGGTAAGGCCCTGCAAATTTATGGCTGCCTGCTTCAAGAGGATGGTGGCCCTGAAGAGCCCTTCAAGGCTAGTAAGGGCTGGTTTGACAAGTTCCTTCGGTGTATGAACTTGCACAATGTTAAGATGACTGGGGAATCTGCAAGTGGTGATCATGAAGCTGCTGCAAAGTTTTCTGAGGGGCTTCAAGCAATCATAGCTGCGGAGGGGGTACAGTCCTAAGCAAGTTTTCAATGCAGATGTGAGGTACTAAATTAATGCACATTAGGCTGTGCTAATGTGTAGCAGTGCATTTGTGTGCTTTTTTAGTGATGCTTAATGTGCAGTAGACTATTTTACTGAGCATTAGTGTAATGTCATTTTTTATGTGACATTTTAATGATCAGTAAAATAGTCTACTGTGCATTAAAGGTCAAATGTAGACATGCCCAGTAAGTATTAACCTGCATCCTAAAGGGTGGTTGGCCCTATTACCTAAGACCATGTTGAGCCTTGAGATTTGACACTGTCTACTTGCGTAGTTAAACTGTTTCCATTAACCCATTGTTAATACTTATCATCAAGAGGTATATTTCCTAGTGTGGTGAAAAGGCGTCTCTCAGGTTGACAACTGGAGCTTTCACCGTGCACTGTTTGTTAGCATCCAGGCTCCAAAATGAATGCATGGTATCAAGGGTATACACATGTAAATTAGAAAACAAAATGAATAGCCAGGACTAAGGCCACGTCCACTGTACTCTTAGGCATGGGCCAGTGATTCTCAACCAGGGTCCTTTCAGGGTGCCATGAGGTGCCACACAATGTTAGCACCATTACATGTGCAAGCATGATTCATAGAAATTTTGAATAGGAATCCACAGTGTAAAAAAAAACATTCTGCCTTGCTGTGGTCTTTCTTAGTTCTTTGCAACAGAAAAAATGCTCTACTATTTTTTCATAGTAAAAAAAAAGTGGAAACTAAGAGCTGGCATTTTCCAAGGGGGGTGGGGAGGGGGCTGGCTTGAGTCTATTGAGGGCTACTTTGCATCTAGAAAGGTTGAGAATCACTGGCATAGGCAGGTGAACAACTGTATCATCAAAGGACACTGAAACAAGCTGTTAGGATGCAGCTGTTATGCCTGCATAATTCTGTAGCAATACAAGCACAGTAAAAGCTGCTTCAACTTTAATCCTGCTTCATTTAAAGTCAAAGTTAGGGCAATTTAGCTTACCTGTATCACTAGGTTCCTGTACCTGTGAGTTACTGCACAACACCAGATGCCTGTTCCAGAGCAGCAGTTCCCCCTTCCTTTTTAAGCAGCTAATATGCTTGTCCTTGCCCTTATTCTCCTAAAATTTCAAACAACTGCTTTGCAGTCAAAAGCTCCACTAGTGGCAGCAATTTGGAAAGTACTGTTATAGACAAAATGCTAGGAGCCACCAGTATGCCACTGTGATGCCTAGACTAGTTCTGAATAGGGTTAGATGACCTGGTAGGTAAAATTCCAGCCAAGGATCCATACTCAGCCACCACTGCTATATGTGGGGCTATACTGTGGGTTGATGAATTGTAGGAAAAACAGCCTAATGTAGATGGCTTCTAAATTTGGAATAACAATAACTTGAAAGCTGGGAACAGTCTAAGGATTATTTGAGTTAAGGATTATTTCAGAACAGATGCAATAATTTTTGCCTTCTGATATTTAAATGAAAGTTTTCAATGTTTTTCCATGTACTAATTCTAAAAGTTACCAGGAGGGCATTGCATAAAGTCCTCAGAGAACCTGTGGGTGCCAAGTCATGTAGCAAAATTATACTTTTTCGAAACTTCTCCACCAGATGAGAGGTAATCAGCTGTCCAGGAGTTCCTGGGCTTCTTTCAAACACAAAAAGCATAGGTCTAGGCACACATTCAGCTCTAACCTTGTGCAAGTAAGAATTCCACTGTGCTCAGATGCCCTTCTGAAGCAGCCATCATCAAAGGAGTCCGACCCTGCTTGTCTGCCATGTTTACATCAGCACCATGGGTGAGTAAGAGATCGACAATCTGCAAACACACGCGCAGGAGACAGTTTATACAAAGAGGTTCTAATGGGATGAAATGAGAGCTGAGGAAGAGCATTGCTGGGCCCTTGCTTTGGAGCCTTATCCAAACCTTAGGTACAGGAGGAAGGGAATTGCTTCTTTGTGCAGGGGTTTTTGTTTCTGTGGCTAACTGTGGGATCTGGAAAGCCTGGCTCCTGATCTGTTCCCTAGGCTTTATTTGCTATTGTCTTTTAAAGTGATGTGTGGCAGGGGTGGTTCCCAGTACTTGGAAAATGTTCTTGTTTGCATTGGAAATGCTGTAATAACAGTCATGACAGTTCTAACAACCACTGTTCAGTTCATTCCACCATGTTCTCTCTTTCAGGGTGTTGCTACTGCATGCACCAGGACAGACACTGGAGCTTGTAAAGTGTCTATTCATTCTAACTACATAGAATTTTTTCAAAACTTTCAAAACACAGAACCTTTTCTGTTTAACCACAGCAATAACAGTCCATACTTGGAATAACCAAAGCACGCAGCATTGGAAATGAGGGTCTATAGTTTCTAAGGTGACTGATTTTTGATGTCCAAACTGAGACACTTTGAAGAGGCTTCATTTTATGTTCTTAGATTCTGGCCTCTAAAAATCAATCACCTTTATGATACATTTAGGCTAAAACTTTTAGGCCATGTGTAGACGAAACAAGGGGCGTGTGTGCACTACCCTTTAAAGCAGCCTAAATGCTTTTGCAGAGCTTTAATGGTGTTGGTGTTTGCATGCCTCAGCAGTGTATTGTGTATTAATTCCAGCTGCTGTAGGAAATTTGGCAGTGTAATGTGCCTTAAATGACTTGAGGCGCAGCAAACTAGAACTCCTGAGGAGTTTTAGTTTGCTGCCACTACAGCTGCAAGCCTAGCACCAGGCTCCATGCAGCTCCGCGGTGCTGCAGGAAGCCCTGTAGGCAGCCTGGCAGCAGCCTGGGAAGGCAGGCTCCACACAAGAAAAGTGGTGAGCCCTATTTTCTTTTTTTCCGCCCCCTGGAGCCTGTCTACCATGCAGAGGGGTTGCTGCTTCCCTTTGTGGCTGTGATGCCCCCTGGCACCACCTGAGTCGGGTGCCTGCATGCAGGTGCTGGCAGGGGGCAGGCCACTGCTGCCGTGGAGGGAAGCACCAAGCCCCCCTCTCCCCCCCCAAGCCCAGGGACCATTCTCCCCACTGGCAGCTTGCCCTCCCCTCCCCGCTGCCGGAGAGGCAGGTAAATCAAGTGTGTGCACGACACAGGGGTTTAACTGGCTCTAAATTGAAGCAGTGGTTTTAAAAACCCACCACTTCAATTTAGGGCCCCCGTTTCATCTACACATGCCCTTAGAGAGCAAGTCAAAAGCCTGGTGACATTAGTGAGTTGTGCTGCCATATACAAAGTTGGTATGGGGCTTTTGCTCTCCATTGGCAATACTAGACAGTAGAGTCCTGGTGTGGTTACCCATGTGTAGGTTGACTAGAGGGTGGAGTCTTTTAGAACAGGGTTTAATCAACTGGTGGGACGTGAAGGTCTAGGTGGGACTTAGGTCGTGGCAGCGAAACCATACGTGCCATGGCGGGACTTCCGGTTTCACTTTTGCACGCTTCGATCGGCCACTGGGGGCCCCCCCCACACTTGACTGCCCTCTGGGGAATCCCCTCACCGCTCATTGATTTTTTGACCTTACATAGGTGGGACATAAGGTGCAAAAGTTTGAGAACCGCTGTTCTAGAACATCTGAACTCCTAACCGTAATGATGTCATGACCTACTTTTAAAAGTTGAGCAGGCACAGTGAGTTGTTTGTTTGAAGGCCAAGTTGTTTGTCTGATAACCAGGGGAACATGACAGTTAGGACTGTTATGCTAATGAGTTATTATGGACTACTGTGACAGTTCGATTTGTATGGTCCTTACTGTGATTGACTTTGATTGACAGCAATCAGAGATTAACGACTGGATCTCCATTTGATGGACAGGCAGCGTGATTTGGCCATTATAAAAGACTGTCCAGTGCAGGGTCAGTAGGCTCTCTGGGGTCCATAGCGGCTTTTCGGGGTCGTTGTCAACGGGGTGGATCTCGCTGAGGCTTGTTCTGTCTCGTGCTCTCTCCCTCTTTGATTGACGTGTGTGACTAAATGTGCGAGTACAACTAGCATAGAACTGACTCAGCGTTTGAGTTGTGTTGGTTGTTTGGAACCCAGGGTTTATTGTCGAGCAAGTAAGAGCAGTGTGGGTGGCACAGTGTTCAGGAGCAATGACAGGAGGTTCCTGATCACCTGAGCGCTTGCCAGCCACTCAACTGTGTCATCGTGTCACACTGGTTGGGTAAAATATCACCCCTCTCTTTTCTGAGGTGCTCAATACCTACCTGAAGGAACAGCATAGAAATCTCTAGGGGTGTGAGGCTGCAAAGCAGGCCTTCCCTGTCCGTCAGCTCTCTAAGGTGATATAGTCTGCCACTAGGGTGGCCATTTGTCCAGTTTTATAGAGGACAGTCCGGTTTTCTGGTCCTCTCTCCTCTATTCATATGAAATCAGGTGACTATGTCCTGTATTTTTCACCACTCACCCCCCACAACTGCCGACACTGCTGTGGCTGCCTGCGGGAACTCCCGGCTTGCTGTTACCATACCCCCGCCACCAACACTGCCATCACTGCCTGCGGGAGCTCACCATGTCCCCCCAGCCTCAGGAGGCATGCAACATTCATAGTGTTGGTGACAGTTGTACTAAATGCAACTGCCCTCTATTCTTGAGGTACCTCGATGGCCACCCTACCTGCCATCTAGGGTGACAGATTGCTGTTAGGTTCGTTACCTGTATATTGTCTGTATAGTGTTTATAATACTGTTGTTATAATACTTTGTTGTAGTTGCTTCTTGTCATTATATACTCTTGTTGTTAAATTTTACATTTGTGTGCATGAAGTTTCCATTGATAGTGTTTGTACCTCTGGTCGGGGCTGGGCAGTAGACCAATTTCCAGAGGGGATTTAACTGTTTGGTGTCCCTCAAATCTAATAGGGAAGTTGGTACAGTATAGAAGCTTAACAACCCTCTGAGTGTATTTGAGAACATGGGTGGGTGCCTGAAGTGGTCCATGGGGTTCTCTGTTTTATTGTTGTGTCCTTGCCATCTTTTCTCCGCTCATCACTATGTCTGTGACAATCTTGAGAATTCAGAAAAGGTGGCCTTGCAGTTTGCACAGATGACTAGAAAGAAGATTGCAAGCTAAAATGAAGGTGTCTATGTGCAACTAAATTTCCATTGGTGTGGCATAGGGGTTAGGAGCTACTGTTCTGAGGTTAATGTCATGGACACTCAGGATATACACACAGGCCCAAAATGTAAGCATATATGGAATGTATATATGCAATTACATGGTTGGTAATTGGAACAGCTAATTTTTGATCAGCCACTGCCTCTGAGATGCCCTAGCAGTGGGGTAGCTGGAGAAATGCCCAGCTTTGAATGTCTGGCACACTAGCTATCAAAGTTAAAGCAGAAAAAAGGGATAACAAAATCAGAGGGGCAAAAATAACCTATTAACAGAACTCAAAAGCATTCCATCCACTGCTGACAAACACTCCTGATAGCACAGTCATTTATCAAAGTCTATCAGCTATAAACCTGGCCACAACAAGAGCTAGGAAACGTTAACATCCAATACAAGAACATGTGTGAGACCATGACACTATGTTTAGCTATGGTCAAATTCTTTAATATCCTATCTAGACCATTTCCACAGAGGGCAGGAGCATTCCCTCCCTTTCCATCTCTCTCTCGAATAATAGTGTGAGAGATTGTCCAGAACTGTAGCTGTGAAGTTTCTAATGGTTTGGACTCTCATGGACTTTCCCATTACAGTGGGAAACGACACTGGAGGATTTTGTAATGTCCCACTTTACCTGCCAGTGGCCTTGTCTCACTGCACTGAACAGTGGAACTACTCCACGTCGATTGGGCTGTGCCACAGCTGCTCCTTGCTCCAGAAGCAGCCGACAAACATCCAGCTTACCCCGTCCTGCAGCAGCTGTTAGGGCTGAAGGAAAAGAGAGAGAAGACATTTGGAGTTACTTTTCTCACTAATGAGAACATGCAACTGCTTTGTTACTTTCCATCAGTAAATAAAATGTGATTTAAGTTCAAAAGATTTTCTTTCGATTTTGCCAAGTGCAAGGAGCAGCTCAGCTGGGTATTTGAATATTACAGTGAAATAAGAAAAAAACCCAATAAAAACAAATGAAAAACAGTCATACAAAGCCAGGATCACCAAGGAATTGATCCTGTAAGAAGAAAGCCTGCCAGGCTCGTTTGTGGAAATTTGTGCATGCAAGTGATTTCTGCCTGTAATGTCAAATCCATGTTTCTTTTCTTGCTTGCCCCTCCAGAACATCAGCATTTTCCTCTTATTCTCACATTTTCCAGTGTTTTACCAGTCCCTCCTTAGGCTCTCACGATGAGCGGAGTTAAGAAGAAAGTCCTATCAAGATAGCCTGAATATTAAAGTAATTGCATTTGGTGCCTACATGCCAACACAATGATGATTGTAGGCAGGATGAAGAAAGAGAAAAGACAGATAGAGAGCCAGAGACTAGAACACATACTGCTCCTAATCCTCACTAGTCATTTATGTTGTATTTGCAAAGTTCAATTCTTTTTGCAAAGGCACATCCTGATTCATAGAAGTTGAATGATATATGACAAAAACCCTCATCATTTTCATCAGGTTATGAAGAATGTCTGCAGTAATCATCAGATAATTTACTGGTCTGAGTAACTAAGAAATTCAAGGCAGCACCACATGAAACAGTTTGCAGTGTCATGTGAAATCCTACACACCTCCCCTTTCACCTCCTGCAGTTCTTCTGCAAAGTGGATCACATGAGCCAGTGATTCTAACCCTGCATACACCACTGCTTGGGAACAATTTTAGTAGCAAACGCAAACTGCTGGGCACGCACTTTCTTTATATGCACTTTAAAGCCTTTCCATGAAGTTTAAGTTGCACTTTACTACATCACCAGGGAACTTAAATATCTGAGCTTCTTGAAGGAAGAAGAGAGAGAGAAGCAGGGAGGTGGGGGGGCAGTGCAGAGGAGCAGGGCTTATTGAAAGGCTGTTTCTTGCCAGCTGGAAGCTAGTGAAGTTTGTGGTTGTCCTTGTCAGGACTAGTGTAAAGCAGCATTATTCAGATGGGGATTTTTATTTTTAATATCCCATTTTAGTCTGTAAATCTTTGAAACTCCATCAAGGAAACAATTGGAAAGCAAGCCTAACATGCATACGCTCAAACATTCTTCAATTTAAATGCTAATTCTGGCCTTTGTTTCTGGGCCAGGCCAGAATCCACCAACAAATGCCTTTTTATGCAAAACCAAAAATTACCTTTAATTTTCAATATTACAAATGCTCTGGGTAACATGAACATTCCCCTTCCTGACAAAATGTGCATTGTAAACTCTGACAGCATGGCTGGGTTAGAAAAGGTGCATTCAATTTGAAAATAGATATTAGTGTAGGACTTGTCTTTTACTAGTCTTCAGTATTAATTTTAGATTTTTCAGTTCCTCCCTCCCCTCCTCAACTTCATGCATATTTCAGCAAAGCTCCTCTGGCTCGGTGCTCCACTGCTTCTAGCCGGAGTCTGAGCAGAAGGTGGGAGTCTATTTCTAGCAGATCTAGCTTGTTTATTCTTTGAAGTTTGTTTCTGTGGGATGGCTGATTAAGAGATGCTGATGGGTTTCCAACTGCAACACTGTTAATGGTGGTGAATACAGTCACTTCCAAATGCATTTTATTTTGCTCTCCCTTGGGCTGGAGAGGCACCAAAGAACAGCCTATCAAAAAACAGAACACCATACTGTCAAACCCATAGTCTTATGTGTAGCTGATGTTGAGATCCATGTGGATCTCAACATCAGCTACACATTCAGAAGACAGCCTGTCTGGTGGTACATGGTCACTTGCTGGACTTTTCCTACCTCTTTAACTACGCACCTTCTACCTCTCTTTCTACTTCTGCACTCTTCAGCCATCTTGACTGGGTATCACCTACCTGCTTTAATGCTGATATGCATCCAGGGGCTACTATGCAACACTCTACCTTTTAGGGAGTTAATACACACGTGTACTATGCCCAGTCACTGAGCAGTCATGCCTTGCTGCTCCAGCACTGTCCCATGCTGAAGCCTGGGATTTAGAATCATAGAAAAGTAGGAGTGGAAGAGTCTGTAGGAGGTCATCTAGTTCGGTCATTGTAATCTTATTGGGGTTCTGGGATGAAATGACCCAGCTTGCATTTGAGGTGGGCCAGCACTAGCTGCTACCCCCACCACTACTCCTCCCCACTGCTTGGCCACCTGGGTGGAACCCCCACCACTAGAATGCCACCAAAGGCTCCATCTCCATGGGCTTCATCTAATGGCTCCATGGGCCATAGGTTGCTGACTCTTGGTCTAGTCCAACCCCTGCGCCAGGTAGGATCATACCCACCTAAATCATTTTAGACAAGTAGCTGTCTACCTGTTCTTAAAACTGGCAAAATCATCCTTTACCTTGCCAAAGGTAAAGCAAGCAGAGAAGGGCGCTATCAATGCCCTGTCACTGCACAGTTAAGAAGAAGTTTGTTAAACTATGCTTGAGATCCACAATCAGTAGACTTCATTGCCCCCTAAGAAGACCATGTCCCAGCCCCTCTGAAGTCTGATCACCAACCAACTACGTCTAGTCCAGGGGCAGGCAATTATTTTGGGCAGAGGGCCGCTTATCGAGTTTTGGCTAGACATTGAGGGCTGCATGGGTAGGCCCGCCCCTTGACAGGGGCCCCACCCCCTGGTCGCCATCTTGGGACCACAAGTCCCACCCCCTAACCCCAGAATTTTGCCACCAGAAGTCCTTTCCCTTGCCCCCCAGAATTACTCCTTTCAGCAAGGTCCATCTCTGAACCAGAAAAATACCAAATTATAGTCTAAAAAAATCAAATGTGTACTACAACATTCATTAATTTCATTAAAAAAATATATTTTTGTCCTGATTTACATGTATTTGTAGTGTACGTACAGGTGATAGTATAATAGCAGGGTTCCCAGCTGCAAGGCAGGGGCTGGCACCCCACAGTGCAGAAGCCAGCCCAGCGTGCCCTTCCCCTCACCTGCATGGCAGGACCTGGCTCAGCCCCTCCTTACCTGCAGGCTGGCAGAAGCCAGCCCAGCCTCCCTTCCCCTCACCGTAAACCAGACCCATCCCACAAGACAGGACCTGGCCCACCCCATCAAGCCCGTATGGCAGCAAAAACTGGCCAACCCCCTCCTCCCCACCCCCTTTCCCTCACTGGCGCCAACATGACCCTGCCCATCCCAGCTTGCCCCCCGTGGCATGGCAGAAGCTGGCCCAGGCCCAGCTTTCCCTCACTGGTGCCAGCTCGGCCCCTCTGGTGCTGCTGGACCTGTCCCTCCCCAAGCAGCAGGCAGCTCAGCTTGCTCAGCCACGGTTTTTCCTCTCTGGTGCCAACCTGGCAGCACCTGTCCTGTCCCGAGCAGCATGCAGCAAAACTGGCCTACTTGCAGCTTTTCCACTTCACTCCTGTCATGGCTGGGACAAAGAGTCAGGAGGCTCAGCCACTGCTTTTCTTTGCTAGTGCTGACCCGGCTGGGCCCAGCCCATCCTGAATGGCATGCGGCCAAAGTAGGCCCCAACTGTGGCTTCCCCGTGTGCCACTCGGGACGGGCCTGGCTGAGTCAGCACCAGCCAGGAGAAGCTGTGGCTGAGCCACGTGCTGAATGGGACCAGCCCAGCTTGGCTGGAGTGGCACATGGCTCAGCTCCGCTTTCCCCTTCCTTGTGCCTGTTCTGGACAGTCCCAAGAAGCACGCAGCTCACCCACCACTTCTCCTCCTTGGTGCTGCTCGGGATGGGATGGGCCTGGCTGGGTTGGCATTGGTGAGAAGATGCAGCAGCTGAGCTGTGTGCTGCTTGGGCCCAGCTGGGTTGGCACCACGGAGGGAAAGCCATGGCTGGGCCAACTTTGCTGCGTGCTGCTCAGGACAGGACGGGCTGGTCCCAAGCGGCACACAGCAAAGCAGCATGTGGATCAGCCAGCTCAGCCATGTCTTTCCCTCTCTTGTGCCGACCTGGCCTGGCCCAAGTAGCACGTGGCAAAGTCGCAGCTTCCCCTTACCTCTGCCCACCCATCCTGAGTGGCATGTGGCAAAGCTGGCCCAGCAGCACACAGCGAAGTCAGCTCAGCTGCTGCTACCCCTTCCAGGTGCCAGCCCGGCCCAGCCCAAGCAGCACAGTGCAGCATGGTAGAAGCCCACACAGCAGCTGCTTTTCCTTACCTGGGTGGTAGGAGCCTGTCCAGTCCCATGCAGCGAGGCAGAAGCTGGCCCAGGCACCCCTTCCCCTCACTGATGCCACAGGATCTGGACCAGACCCTCCTGCCCCTCTCAAGCTGCATACCTGGCCTGACCTAGGGGTAGGGTGAGGCCAGCTGGGTTGGGCTGAGGTCAGGGTTGGTTGCCTTGCAGCCAGAACCCTAGTAAACAGCCCTAGGTGCCTGCAGCCGCCATTGCTAGGGGTCTGAAGGGGCTCCGCAGGCCGTAAGGAAGTACCTGGTGGGCTAGATCTGGCCCATGGGCCATATTTTGCCTGCCCCTGTTCTAGTTACTAATTCAACAAATGAAAAACAGTAGGACCAGGAACCTAACCAGTCTGTAGTAAGAGACAGGTGCTCTGGCTGGATTATAAGGACAGAATTTTATTCCTCTTTGTGATAAATGAAACTCACAGTGGTATTTTTTACACTTATGCACAATTTGGGTGGCATTCTATTGCCATTCTGGTTGTCCAGGTGTCCAGACCTGGCCATGTAGGTGGCATTTTTGGTTGTTTAAGTGCCAAAAATACCACTTACAAGCAGGCTAGAATTCTATTGCTGGATGCACTTCCATATGCACATGGACCACTATGGACAGCTACAAAGACATGTAGACTGAGCATGCACAGTAGCAGCCAGGGCACATGCTGTATTTACTTGAATACAAGACAAGGTTTTCCCACCCAATCAGTATGGGGGAAAAAAGCCACATTTGCATACAAGGAAACCACATTAAATATATTGGCTTTCTTTGAACTGCTGCTAAAAGCAGCATGTACTCAGTAATGGAAACCAACTATGAAACAGATTAAATACAGTCAACACTGAACATAACTATAAAGTCATGGCCCATAAAGGGCAAACATGCTAATGAAAACCTTTTTGTTAAATAAATTTTATTAAAAACACACTTGTCACCCTATACTTACAAAGCTACACATATTGAGTGTCCTTGTTCTACCAAGACTTCACATCCCAGAAGCAACTACATATCAGAAACATAGAGCTGCATATATTAAACCCTTTCACAACGTATCCCACAAAAGAACAAACCATGATAAAACTTTGTCTTTGTACTGAACCCCATGAAAAAGTGTTACTTCAGTAACCACCTGCAACTCTCTGCCCCTCCCATCAGTCGTCTCAGTAGGTTTAGTGAAACAATTGTGTCCAATCCTTCTTCTTCCACTTCTTCTCTGCCTCTTCCTCTCCAATCTCTTCCTTGTCCTGATCGATGTAGTATTTCAGTTCAAGCAGCCCCAGCTTCAGGTATACTTTTTCAGTGAAAGCCAACCCGTTAAACATCCAGAGGTTTCTTACTTCCTAAAACTAGTTTTAAAACATGCTAATAAAGTCCTTAATAACATTTCTTTAAGTCCCTTTAGTATGAGTCCATATAGTACCATCTCCTGTGCTAACGACAGGTTTATTTTGGTGACACTCAGAAAGCAATGGACCATTCCCCACACCTCCTTTGCGGATGTACATTCCCAAAATACATATCCCACCATTTGTTCTTCCCTCCACCTCTCCCTTGGGCACCCTGATGAGCTTGTTAAGCCTCATCTGTGTTGCACTTCTCCCACTGGTGAGGTATTTCTTACAACCATCCATGATGAGTCAGCCGATTAGTGTTTTAGTTGTTTACCCACCACCACTCCCCACACCTTCTTCACTTCACTTCACATTCCCTCACAGAGTGCTGAAGGAATTAGCTGAGGTCATTGCGGGACCCCTGGCACGGCTGTACGAGCACTCGTGGTGCTCTGGTGTGGTGCCAGAGGACTGGAAGAGGGCCAACGTGGTTCCCATCTTCAAAAAAGGGAGGAAGGAGGACCCAGGAAACTATAACCAGCTAGTCTTACCTCTATCCTGGGCAAGCTTTTTGAGAGAATTATCCTGGCACATGTCCACAAAGGGCCAGCAGGGGAGATTATGCTTAGGGGCAACCAACACAGGTTCATTAGAGGCAAGTCCTGTCAGACCAACCTGGTGGCCTTCTACGACCAGGTCACCAAATCCTTAGATGCAGGTGTAGCAGTGGACATAGTCTTTCTGGACTTTTGGAAGACCTTCGACATTGTCTCTCACCCCGTTCTCATTAAGAAACTGGGGGACTGTGGTGTCAACACCTACACAGTCAAATGGGTCGCCAACTGGCTGGAGGGCCGCACCCAGAGAGTGGTGGTGGA
>NW_017729031.1:113070532-113127411 GCF_001723915.1 Gavialis gangeticus | reverse complement strand
AACCAGCAGCATACCTACAGGCTGGGGAACTCCCTTCTCGTCAGTGCAGAGGCAGAAAGGATCTTGGAGTCATCACTGATGCCAAGACGAACATGAGCCAGCAGTGTGGGGAGGCAGTTAGGAAGGCCAACCGCACCTTGTCATGCATCTACAGATGCATCTCAAGCAGGTCCGAGGAGATGATCCTCCCCCTCTATGCGGCACTGGTCAGGGCGCAGCTGGAGTACTGCATCCAGTTCTGGGTGCCGCACTTCAGGAGGGATGTGGACAACATGGAGAGGGTCCAGAGGAGGGCCACTCGCATGATCAGGGGGCAGCAGGGCAGGCCCTACGAGCAGAAGCTACGGGACCTGAACCTGCTCAGCCTCCACAAGAGAAGGCTGAGGGGGGATCTAGTGGCCATTTACAAACTAGTCAGAGAGGACCAGCAGGCATTGGGGGAGTCCCTGTTCCCCCCAGCACTACCAGGAGTGACTAGGAATAACAGTCACAAGCTGGCAGAAGGTAGATTCAGACTAGATACCAGGAGGCGCTACTTCACTGTCAGGGCGGCTAGGATCTGGAACCAACTTCCAAGCAAAGTGGTAGGCTCCTACTCTGGGGGTCTTTAAGACAAGGCTATACAAACACCTTGCTGGGGTCATTTGACCCCAGTGCTCTTTCCTGCCCATGGCAGGGGGTTGGACTTGATGATCTGCTCAGGTCCCTTCCGACCCTACCAACTATGAAACTTGTCCTTTTGTGAAGTTTCTCACCAGAGCCATCCTGTTTTTCTCCTTTAGTGCTTTCATCAATTTCTTATGATCCTTTCAGACCTCCATCCTTACCTTCCCTAATTTATACCTCACAAATCCTTCCATCCTGATGCAATGAATCAGCAGTTGCCACGCCCATGGACTCTTCAAAAAGGTCCAATATACTCCCCATTTTCTCAAAATTGCAACTGCGTGAAAAGGGTGATATGCACTGCTTTTCCTTCTCCCTCCGTTACCATCGTCCATATTGCGCTTACATATTTCGCATAGATGAACAATCCCAAGTCCAGCAGTCCCATCCCCCCTATCTCTCTTGCTTTGTACAGTTCAGCTCTAGCTAACCTCTCTCTTTGGCATTCCAGAAGAACACACTTACTTCCTTCTGTACTTTTACTATCTGCTGCCATGTTGGTGGGAATACAATTCGCATATACAGAATAACCAGCAGTAGCACTGCCTTAACTGTTGCCACTTTTCTGGCAAAAGACGGCAGCCTTCCAGAGCATAACCAAAGTATTTGCCATAGCCTTTCCATCACATTTTCTCAGCCTGTATTACCTTTCCCTTTGGCATCCATAGTGATCGCTATCACTCTGATTTCTCTCTCTCTTATTTGAAGGCCCAACTCCTCCAAGTCCCTCCAGTTCCTCACTACCATTACGGTGCTTTTTGATTTATTTTGTTTAGCTCCTATCACTTCTCCATACCCTGATGCGTGCTTGAGCACCCTTTCCATCAAAAGTCTATCTCTAACCATTACATTTATATCATCCAAGTATAATATGCATTTTACCTCTCCTCCTCCCAGTATCTTTACTCTGCTTATTACCTTGTCTTTTCTTATTCTTTGTGCTAATGGGACCATGCTATGTACAAACATTAGTGGCAACCAGGGGGTGCCCTGTATCACCCCTGTACGGATTTTAAAGGCTCCACTTAGGTGCTCATTAATTTGGATACGACTCTCTGCTTCTCTATAAAATAACCTTAACCAACATATACATTTTTCGGGGAAGCCCATTTTTCCTAGCACCTCAAATATGTAATCATGATCCACTCTGTTACATGTTTTTTCTAAATCTAGGTTTGCTATAATTGTGTTAGTTTTCCTTTCTTGGATGTGAGACAGTGTATCTCTGATCACTGCAATTGCTTTGGAGATCCTCTACCTGGTACTACCCATACTTGGTCTCCATGTATTATCTTCTGGAGGTTTTTTCTCATCCTCAAAGCCAGCATCTTGACCATTAACTTATAATCTATATTAAGGTGTGTAATCAATCTCCAGTTTTTCAGGAGTTCCTTCTCCCCTTTCTTGTAGAGTAAGATCACAACATCTCTTGTAAAATCTTTCTCTGCCTCTCCTGCTTTCACTACTTCCTTGAAAACTTTCATTATATCCCTCCTTACCCATGCCCAAAACTTCCTGTAAAATTCTATAGACAGTCCATCTGCTCCTGGTGATTTCCCTCTTTTAAAGGTTTTTAAACACCCCTCCACTTCCTTTAAGTTTATCTTTTATTCCTTCTTCTTTGCTTCCTCCTCGTCTACTTTCTCTTCAAGCTCTTCTAGGAAATCCCTCATCTTTTTTTCTGTCTCTCTACTTCTTCTGGTATAGCTCTTCATAACATCTTCCAACACCTACCTCCTCTTGGTTTTCCACCTGGGTACCAACTTCTTCCCATACTGCTTTAAGCTCTCCCTTTGCCACCTTCACTCTGGCCAACAAGTATCGGGACCACTTTTCATTTTTCCCCACCCAGGATGCTTGTGGTAAGAACATTTTCTCTCTCATTTTGCTTTTAAACCAGGCTTCTAACTCTTGCCTTGTTTTTTCTAGCTCTTCTCGTACCTGTCTTCCTTCTGCAGCTTCCTTTAACAGCTCTTGTCTCCTTCATTACAGTTCTCTAAGCGCTTTCATTCTTTACCCTGTGCATCTTCAGCCTTCCTTCCTAAAGAATTCTATCCTCTTCTTCACCATCATCCACCCTTCTACAGTACTCCTTTATCACCCTTCATACTGTCTCGTGTACGCTTAACATATCTCTTCGTTTGGTAACTGCCACACATTTAACTGCCACAGTCCCTTCCCTCTCATGGGGCTCTTACCAAGACTTATTTTTACTTTCAGCATCTGGTGATCACTAAAAGCCACATGTACGGTTTCTTTCTTCCTTATCCCCCTTTCTTTTGATACAAGCACAAAGTCAATTCTTGATTGTTACTTTCCACTGGCGTCTCTTCTAGTGAAACCTTTCTTCCCTGCCCATACATCTCTTAGAGACTCTTCTTTTATTATATTTGTTACCAGTCAGGATGAGCTGTCTCAAGGTCCATTTCCTCCTTCCCCTATTTAACTGCCCACTTTGAGGATACAAGTGAAATCTCCCACTATTACGTTCAGTCTCCTTCCAACCATGTAAACCAATAGCTTTCTAAGCAGCACATTCCTTCCTTCCCTCTCTGATGCTGCAGATACACAGAAAAATTCTAATTCTGTTCCCCTGGCTGATGGTATCATTTATTGCAATCTGCCACGGATGACTTCTTCTATTTGCTTTGTTCTCAGCTCTGGGTTCTTTCTTGAATAATACTGCTACTCCTGCTGCGCTGTTTTTATTTGTCCCTGACCACCAAGATGATCCCTATTTCTACCTTTTCTCGAAGTGTTTATAATCCCTCTCCCCTGGTATACCACCTTCTTGTAGGCAGAGTTACTTGGTTCAACACTGGTTCAATCTGTTCCCATCTTTTCCTTGTCAAGATACTCTTGTGTTAAGTGAAACTATTGTCAATGCTGTTCATGCTTGTTTTAAAATGAGTGTGCCTGTCCCTTTAAGGTTTGTCTGTGCTACTGCTAGGGGTGGTTGACTCCTCTCCCTCCCTCCCTCCCATTCCTGTAGCCTTTGCAAGCTGCTGGATCGCTTTTGCATTTAAGAAGGCTTGCACATTCTCACCTTCCCCCAGCTGCCTGCTTTCTGGTCTCCACAGAGGCATTAGCAGTAGGAAACTGCGCTTTGGCTCTTCCTCCGACTCACTTCCCTCATTATCAGTTTTCTTCTTCCTGGTGTTCAGCCCTTGCATCTTCTTTCTTTCCCCAGACTCCCTGGTTCTTTCTCTTCCTCCACCTCCACTTCTGTTGTCTGTAGGGTGTCTTCTTTCTTGCCCACTCCCACCTTCATGTCTGAGCTGTTTGCTGTTCCCACCTTCCCTTCCCTTCCGTCTCCTATCTCCTCCTACACTGCCTCAACCACAGACATCTCACAGCACTCCTGTTTCACCCTCCTGTGGAGCTGTTCCACCATTTCTACCTCAGTCTCCAATCTCTCCTTCTCCTCTGCTCTCCTCCTTCAGGTTTTGCTGTTCCTTAGGGGATCTGACTACACTTGCAAAGGCTTTGGAGCACCCATGATACAAATGTCCCTCTCCCTTACAAACAGTGCATTTTAGGGAGTCCTGGCACTCTGCTGCTCTGTTCTCCTTCCCTTCACATCTGTAGCACACCATGAGGGGACAGCGTGTGGACAGGTACCCCACCTTTCTGCATTTCCATTTTGATTGCCCATGATACATTATAAAACCCCAGTGTGCCCTGATGTGGATCACTGTCAGGAGGTGCAGCCCTCTACCCATCTGCTTGTAACACTACTTGTGCCCTCCAAGAGCCTATCCAGATACCATATTTGTCCTTTACTTTCTCTACCAACATTACCCTTTGAATGTACTTTTTCATCTATCTTTCACTGTCTTCTGCCTCTAGTATATCTGTGTATGTTAGAACTATAATCGCTCTTTCTCTTGACTTATTTCCTGCTATGAACTTTATCCCTCTTAATTCCTCCCTCCCACATTTCTCTGCATATTTCTTCCAAAAGTTCTCATACCCTTCTCCATTTGACTAAGTCAATTCCCAAATCTTTCAGTTCAAGAAAACAATCAGGCTGGTGAGATGCTCCACCTCCATCTCCAAAATCTCACACCATACCTGCTCCAGAAAATCAAATCTGATTGTCAGTCCAATCTGCCTCCCGTTGCCAGTTAAAGTTGCCCTTATCCTCAGCCTCCACTCCTCTCTAGCTTCTCTTCCATGTTTACCCATCATGCCACTCGCGGTGGGCTGGCCTGCTCCTGCTGTCCTCTGCTTCTCGCCCAACATACCTTCTGCTGCTGCTTCTGCTCTGTTTCCCCTCTCCTCTGCTCCTGTCTTCCTTCTGGCATCATCACTCTCATTGTTGCTGCTTCCACCATTGCTCCTGCTGTCACCTTCTTTCTTCCTTTTTTCTCTACCTTTATCCACTTTCCAGCTGTCTCCAGATGTTCATTTCTGCTCTTCAACTCTTTTCCCACCTCATGCTTACTTGCCACCACTGCCATTGTTTTGAGTCTCTCTCCTCCACTCCTTATACTCCAACACTCTGTTGATCCCTTTTTCCACCTTTAAGGCACTGATCAGGCTTTCAGTGCTCATAGGAACCTACCATAAGGATAGGTTAGTGGAACCTATCTGAATAAGATATTTAGTAGTGCCCACTGAGTAGTGCAGTCTACCTCAGCACCAACTCCTGCCACCACTGGTGGTAGGAGTTGGTGCTGAGGAAGACTGCACTACTCCTTATCAAGTCATGGTAAGCCTCTATATTCCATATATTTTGGCTTTCTCTTCACTCCTACAGATGAGCTGCACCTTTTTTACTATTTCCAGTGAATCCTGATTCTTCACCAGCCTTAAATGTCTGGCAAACATCACCGAAAAAGGCCCCAAATAGCTCACCTAGAATCATTCTGTTGGCCCCTCTCTCAGCCTGTCACATACGATTAGTGTGGCTCCATCCTATGCGATGTGAAGCCAGACCAGGTTGCCCTATGCTTCATCTGCATATAAATTTTTGGAGGATTCCAGGACTCTACTCAGCCCAATTAACTATACGGTAAATCATGAGCCTTTGGACTAATATCATGTATAGTTTGTACTTGCTCTAAGTAGGTGTTAAAGTGCTGATTAAAAATGTATTTACAGAGTGCCTGTGCTAAATCTTTTACAGTTTTTAAAAAAGATCAAATGAGTCAATTCATTAGTCAGTGTTTTCAAATGTGCCACTCACTTCCATGTGCTCAGGGAAAGCAGTGTCTGACAGTGGGGGAGACGTTGCAGGGGGAAGAAGTTGGGGGGCAAGAGCGCCATCTGACCCCTCCAGATTTCTTTTCCTTGTTGTACATGTGGAAGGGGGACAAAAAAAATCAAGCCAAACTTCCAGTAATTATAGTCTATACCTGGAAAATTATAACACATTTATAAATTTTCCATATATGGAATCTAATTATTTGGGGGGTCATTGTAGAATCAGGGCCATTTTATATTCAGGTAGATATGGTACATCCATACTTTGTATATTCATAATGGCCTTAGATGTCTGAAAATAAAGTTCACTAAAACTCACAACTGCCAGACTTAAACTTAGACAGGAGGAAGATAGAGACCTCACATATTTTCCCCACAATAGCTAAACCATCCCAGGTAAGTGTCAGTTTAACCTGCTTTGGAAAATTTCCAGGTACAGATATTCCACAACTTCTCTACATTGCCTGTTCCAATGCCTGAACATCCTCATAGTCAGAAAGTTCTTCCTAAACTCCAGCCTGAATTTCCCTTAGTGCAGCTTGCAACCATTGCGCCTAGTCCTGTCCCCTACAGCCACAGAGAAAAGCCAAATGTTGGCTCACATTTACTGAAAAAAATCACTGAAAATGTCATTACATTAATGGTTTTGAGACTTACACAATTCATTAGAAGGTTATTTTCAACTGCTGTGAAACCCAGACATGCATTATACTGAAGTGCACACTAAATCCCCATATGCGTTATGCTAACATATGCACATGAATCAAAAGATTCTTGCCACACTGCATGCATATTAAAATGTGTGTTACAAACATGATTAAAGCTTTAACAAAAGCACATGCACTGTTCACATTTGCCCCCTACCCTTCAAATAGAAGCACATTGCCTCTCTGACTGTGCCTCTGAGAGCTGAGTAGTCACAGGGGCCTCCCTCTCTTGTCCAAAATGTTCAGCAAGTCTGCCCACCTCCTGCTTCTGTTCATTCACAGGGCTCTATCCCTGCTCTCATACAGATCATGGTTAACAAATAGGTCTGTGCGAAGCAGCTAGTATTCACTTTGGATTCGGCCGATTCGGGGTACAGTGCTTCGATCTGGTGATTCGAATCACTGTCCCAAATCAATTCAGCTGAATCTGATTTGGAGATTTGGAATCTTCAAACCACCCAGGCTAGGCCCATCCCCCGCCCACTCTCCCAGCCCAGCAATGGCTGCCCTGCCTGCCCCAGCTCTCAGCTCTTTGGAAAAGAAAAGCCCTGATTCACCAAGAGCTGCTGAGCAGGGGGGCGATCCCCGCTGCCCATGCCATGTGGGAGATTCTGCACAAGCCCCCTGATCCCCCCACCCCGGTCCCCCATGGTTGCCTTGCCTGCTGCAGCTCTGAACCTTTAAGGGAAAAAAAAAAAGAGAAAAACCCTGGACTCACTGTTCCTGCCTGGCAGGGGGCAATCCCCACTGCCCCCCGCCATGTGAGGGGCTCTTCCACAAGCCCCCTGAAGCCCCAAGGCTGCTGCAGGAGCAGTGAGACCTGGAGTTTTTCTCATTTTGGGGCAGCCATGGAGTGGCTGGGGGAGCGGGGGCGGGGGGCTTGTGACAGCCCCCCATGCAGCATGGGGCAATGGGAATCACCCAGCACCACCTAATGGGTGGGGCTTTTTTTAAAGCACCAGGAGCTGGGGTGGGTGGGCTGAGGGAATGAGTGGGGTGTCGGGGGACTCTCAGGGGGGCTGGGGGAGCAAGCAGGGGATGGGGGCAGGCAAGGGTCCCCCCCATGGTCCCCTCCCTCAGCCGCCTCTCTCCTGCCCCCTACTTACCAGCTCCGAGTCCAGCTGCAGCTCCCTGCTGGAGCCACCTGGGACTGTCCAAACTCTCAGAATCTTTTCCGAAGTTTCAGAGAGCTTTGAATCAATTCGGACTTTTTAATTGGTCCCCTGATTTGATTTGGATTTGGAGATTTGGCAACCAAATTGGGCCGAATCTCCTCCCAAAGCTTTGCACAGCCCTATTAACAAAGCAAACAGGTACTGTGGGAGGCAGATATTTTCCATGACACTTAGGCCTTGGCATCAGACTTCTGTAGCTGCCTTCCCATCTTCTAACTACTAAGTTTACTTTCTTTCTGCCACAACTCTGGGTACAGTTAAAAAATCTTTCCTCTTGCCCGAGTTTCTGGTAAACAGCTTTATAATCCAGAGAAGCTGTATGTAAACCAGGTATCCTGGAGTGACTGGAGAATGGCAATAACATCAGCGCCCACAGAGACCATCAGTGTTAAATTCTATTTCACATTGCAGTAAATGCATCTGATTTTTTAAAGATCTTGGTATTGCAGATCTTTCCAGGTTACCCCATATCAATACTGATGAACTTTCGATGGTAAATGACCAGTCATGGCAGCACCAAAGAGAAATACTTTTTCTGTTGATGAACTTGAGGCTTGGTGTGGGGTCCCAAAGGAACAGCACCTTCTTGATATCAGCACAATGACAGCAAATAAGGCATGTGAGACTCCAGACAAGAATGGCTTTGTACTTCTCCACGCTGAAGGGAGCTGGTGTTCATCATCACAGCTTTAAGGCATCTAAAAGTGGCTTTTGTCCCTCAGATGTTTTGTCACCATTGCCAAATGATACCAGTTAGCCAAATGCAGATGCTGCACCCTGTGAGGTGAAGCTACTCACAGAAAAGATCTAGACATGTCTCTTTGATTCTGGCCTCTTCCTCCTCACTTGCCTGCATCACCCTGGTTCTGAAGTCACTATATTTCTTTCCTGTTTGCCCACTGCTCTTTGAAAATAGCACTGGCTTGCTAAGATGGTGATGATGAAGAAACAGGAAGAATCATGGGAAGCTGACACCAGCCCCTAGAGTTCTAGTGCCTATCAACAGGTATTTCACAAGGTGTAGAGGGGAAAATCCCAGAATGGTTAGGGCACAGCAGCAAAGCAGTTCAGTTACTCTGACGCAAGGTGAAAGTAGTTTAATTACTAAATAACAATGTGATGGAGACACCTGATCCACAATATTCATTGCAGATCACTTAACACAGATATAAACAAAACACATTTTAAGTGCCAATAGGCCTTTTTTCAGTCATTTACTGGATTATGTTGGCTGAACCACAGTCTCTAACAAAATGTCATTACAGAAAACTGTGTAGCTGCCAATTTTAAATGTGCATCTATTCTATATTCGTAGTCAAGCTCAATAATAATATTCTTTTAAATGCAATTGAGCTGTTTCTTAGAAAAAAAATCAACTTTCCCTACCAGGAAAAACAACCACCTTATTAATGTGCTTTCAGTCTCTTACGTTGTACTTTTATCTACTGCATAGCTCAGTAGCAGAGAAAATATATTTTCATGCATTTATCACCATTGTATTTGCACCTCCATCTCTGACTGTGTTATTACTGTTGACACACTTATCTGCTGGGTTTTGATTTTAGTCTTGTACTTAAGTAAAATATTCCATCTGGAGCAGGCTTTAATGTGCTGTCAGCAATTCCTGAGGTTATGATATAACTTGGCACTGCAATTCAGGCAATAGCAGGATAAGATCATTAAGTCAGGAAGTCAATTCTATTCTAGGCATGAGTAGACATAAGCTACAGATGTCAGAACAGAACAAGAACATTTGGATGTTTGGAGCTGATTACCAGTTTTAGGTTGAGCGTGCATTTTCTGCTACATTTGTCTTTATATTTACCTAGAAGCACTAAGTACTTTTGGGGAAGGAAAGTAAACCGAAATCAAATGGCACCTTTTGAGACCCACCTTCTCCAGGGCAGAAAAATAGGATCTTGAGCTTGAGAGTTTATGAAACTTCCTGGTGCTTGTTCTTCCATCTTAACATCAGCTTTAATCTGATACCTGTTATTCTTTAGAAATAACTCCTCAATTTGAGTGTAATTAGTACGCAAGTCCACTTTGCTCCAAGGTCTCCAGATTCACTCAACAGCTCCCATTAAATATAATGATTTATAGTAGTCAAGGCAGCACAAACTATTCCTTCCATAGGGAGTCAAATACAAAGGCAACATGGAAGGTGCTGGATGTATCACTAAGAAAACGGTCGGGTGAAGAAGGTTGCACAGGATGTATGGAAATGGTAAAGGTCAGAGAGGACACAAAACTGCTGGACTCTGTCAGGCAAAGCTATGTGAATGAAAGCCTTCAGGCTAAGATGACTGTACAGGGAATGAGACATGGAGATGTCTGAAAGTTTAGAGAGACCATGTAGGAAAAAGTATGTCATATACTAGTCCAAAAATCTGTATGGCTTATTATCAGACTTTGTCAGCTTTATCCAGACAACCCAAAGTTATCTAAGCTCATGTCCAATGATAATATCTGCACTATTCAATGCTGCTCATGAAGATATATGGTAGAGAGACTTTTAGTGGTTTTTTAATAAAATCTTAAAATTAGGGTGGATTACTGTCCCTGCTTCCAGTGTCTGTTTTTCATGAATGCAGTAACTTTTTGATATTACAAACAAAGCCCAAAATACCAAGAGGACTTTTAAAATATGCTAGATCTTTGCTACTCACCATTTGACTCAAGAGCTTACCTGTAAGAGCTTTGCCATTATTATGAGTGTTATGACTACCTTCTAAGATTGCACCTTATTTCTTTTTTGTCCTTACTCTCTGAAATACCCCACTAAATACATCCTACCTTATTTCAGTTCATGTCAGAATGCCTAATTCATTACATAGTTAAGCCCTCTTGTTAATTCCAGGAGCTTCATCCTTTTGCTCCCATCAGCTACTCGCCAGGCTGCCTGCTATGCTTTTTCTCTCCTGTTGTCCTCCTTAAGTTCACTTTGCCATGGAAAATACTTCCCAATAAGCTCAGCGCTCTGCAATGATTAATTTAGGTTTTGCCAGAAGCATGACAGTAGCCACATCTACATGAGATGCTGACTGCGCAGTAGCCCAAGCCCACTGTGCAGTTGCACTGCATGGGAGAAAACATGATGCGATGCTACTATGTGGTAGCCTTGGGCTACTGCACAGTCAGTGTCACAAAAAACCCATTCATTGGTGCTACTGTGCAGTAACTCAGATTACTGTGTAGTCATTTAGTACTTATTTATACAAGTACTAAATGACTGTGCAGTAACAACTGCACAGTCAGCATCTCCTGTAGACATGGCCACTGTTCAGAGGTTTGGTTTTCATTAGTATAATTTTTCAGTCTATAAAATCAGAATCAGTTGAGAATGTGCCCAGTTGTGTCTTTCTTTTAGTGAAAGCCATCTGATCACATACAGGACTGCATGCCCTCCTACATTTGTAGCCTTCGTTTGTGTCATTTATGAAAAAAGCTGGTAGGGTCAAAATCAGGGTGGTGATACTCAGATAGGAACATTATCGTGGAAACAACAGTGATTTAAATAGATCAGAGTTGAGCAAACACGATAGTTAATATTTACCTAGATGCTCCACATTAAAAGCCAACAATTCCAATTTGTACACTGCTTGAAACTGAAATGATGGTACCTGCTACATGGTTGAAGTGCAGAGAGTGAATTTTTTTTTCTCATGAAATTTACGAAGATGGCACTTCAGGACTGACATCAAAACTCAGAGAACAGACTACCCCTATTAGAGCACATCTGTTTAACTGCTAGGTGCATTTTCAATGTTACTATGAGTGATTAAGAGGTTGCAGAAAACCAAAGACTAATTTAAAATTCAAGTGCATAACTGATGGTATTGCAGGTTATTTTGGTGGGAAAAAACACCCCTAGTATAATTGTGGCAAATAGCAACAGAGAGAGAGACCAGAGTTTTGTACCCATCTAGCTCAACAGGTGCCCATCTAGCATCTACAGGTGGAATTAACGTGCCTGAATTTTCTGCACAGAAAATTCACGTTCACTAAAGCACCCCCATTGGAACAAACTGGCCCAACAGGAGCAGCCCAGTTCAGAGTTGCTTCTGCCCTGCTTTGCCCTCTGCAGCCGCCAAGGGGAGCTCCAGGCTCCCCTGAGAGCCAGCCCTGGGATGGCAGAAGGCATGAGGGCTTACACCCAAGCTCCAGAGAGCAGGGGGGAGGTGTCCCAGCTCAACAGGCAGCTCTGTCCCAGCCTGGGGGAGATCAGGCTGGCCCCGAGCCAGGGGGTGGGGCCAGCTGGGTGGGCAGCTGCCTCCCACCCCTGTAGAGATCAGGACCCATCCTAATATACTAACAGACTACACAGTAATTGCTGTGCACATGTAGACAGTGAAACTTTACTGTACGTTAGATTAGTCTAATGCACAGTAAAACGTCTTGTGTAGACACACCCACTGTGATCCATATCAGTGTCTGTACAGAAGTTCAAGCTAGAGTAAATGATCCTACTTTATAGTCAAAATACAATAAGGAGGGTGATAGTCTTCCAGGAAATAGAGAAGTCAGAATACTCATAAGTATCAAATGCATATTAGATATTAATGAGTCCATAAATAAAAACAGAAAATAGAAGGTATAGGTCCAACAGAAATTACCTGTCTCTCCCCAAAGGCTGTCAAAGCTGTTGATTTGTGCTCGCTCCACCTCCTCTTCATCTTTCTCTGGAAGATCGAGCAAGTAGGAGACAATCTAAAACAAAGGGACATGTTAGCTAACAAACTTTAGTGTGTTGCATATATAACGTTGACATTTTAACACACGCTGTTCTGAATACACAAAAGTACATGAACAAAGTGTCTGTCTGGCATCTTATCATAAATAAATATACTTCCTAAGATCAGTGACTGAGCCCACTGCCCTGAGCAAGTGACAAACTCGCATGTGATAAACCTTTATTGTGCTGGTACCTAGCAATTCAGAACATAGGTATGTCTTGTAGACAAATTACATGGTGTGCGCAGTGAGTCCTCTTTCACTCCCAAGTTAAGCTGCAGCTTCCGCAAACAGTGAAGAAACAATACTTTGTCTGTCTGTTGTGACTTGCACCTTGGAATCTGGAAGTTCTTTACTATGAGAGTAAGTACCAGCACCTCTGATTTACTGATGAGGAAACTGGAACACACTGCCAGTGAGGTGATATTCTTCAGGTTAAAAAGTGAGTCCATGGCACAAAGAGGAACGCAACACCAGTCTTCAGAGTGTTTTGGGCCCCAGCCACCAAATAAAAGGCTATTTCTAGAAAATACTCATTGCTTCCTTGTTAGAAGATGCCAGTGTGGTTTTTCTGGCCTGAACTTCAGAGAATGAAACTAATTTCTTTTAATGATGATTTTTTTTAAATCGATTAAAAATCTTCTCCTGGCATGGTGAGAAGATGTGAGACTACGGAAGTGACTGGTGGATGAAGATATATTTTTCTCACCCTAGGGGATGGAACTGTTGGTTTAGAGCTATGCTAAAGCCAGTGTAGTGCTGAACAGTGAAGAAGAAACTATGCCCGTTGTGCTCAGTATAAATGTTTGGCAGCAGAGAAGGGCATGAATTCTCTTGTCAAAGTGAAATATATGAGGGGGCTTTGAAAAAAAGATTTTCAGTTCACTGGCTGAAAATTCCCACATAACACTGGCACACGGGGAACTTGAAATCAGAGCATATAATGATGCTACAACCACTGCTGTCACTGTAGAGTTGTACAGACAGAATTAAGCTACCTTTAAACTAGCTATCTTCCATAGGGGTAAAGGTGTAGCTGTGTTGGAAGTGAACTAAGTGTGGACTAACTTTACCAGTATTCACCAAGTTTCTTGAGTGGGTCCTGTAGCTGCTGTGGCTAGAGTGTGACCAGCATCCAAACTAGCATGTTAAAACTAACTTGGGCACAGCTATGTTACATCTTAGTCAAAGCAATAACTGCACTGTAGACACTCAGAGACTAAGGGTATGGAAGAACCTGTTATGATGTTTAAGGGTTAAAAGAGGGAATTTACTACATTACAGGCGCCGCTGTGTGAGATGCTTTAGCGCACAGTAGATTAATCTACTGAGCAGTAAAATGTCACTGTCTACAAGTGCATGGCATTTACTGTGCACTAAATTAGTCTACTGTGGGGTTTGCTACTACCTGTAGATACAGATAGTAGATTAACCATGCAGTAGCTACTGTGCAGTGCCTCATGTGTAGGTGCTGACCAGGAGCAATTTTGCTCCCCGTCAGCCCAGTAGGGGGCTACTCCTGCCTAGCTAAGTCCTCATTCCAGGGGAGCTGTGGGGCTCCAGGGCAGCTATCTTCCATTCCCATGTGCATGGGGCTGAGAGTCAGCTGCCCCTGCAGCCTCACAGACTTCCCAGCCTTGTTCACATCAGGACCAATCCCTGTGCCCCCTACCTGCCATTGGGGAGGCAGGAGCTTCTCTTGGCTGTTGCAGGGGAGCAGAGCAGGGTAGGAGCAGCCCTGGACCAGGCTGCTGCTGTTGGGAACAAATCTGTGCCCAACAGTGCACGCGTGTAGAGATGTTCCTGGGTGCAGTTTACTGCACTTTATATAAGTGTGCAGTAACCTTACTGAACATTAATGGCACATGTAGACACACCCAGTAAGCTGCAATTGTTTTGTGTCTGTTCTATTATGCAGGTAAATGAAAGCTAAATTGCAGTAATTTAGGAGTTGTTTAATTTAAGTGCAAGTTACCTTGATTTATCTTAATTTATAATGGGATATGAGCAGATAAATAAATGAGCTGATGTGAACAACTCACATTACCTAGGCATGTCTCACAGCTAGGCAAAGCTTACAATATCTTGCTGGACAAGCATGCTGCCTCCCCTCCCATAAAGCAATGTGATCATTCAATTTGTAAAACCCTAAATCAGTTTTCAAACATTTTTTATACTTGTTAAAACACTAAAAAGGTAGTGTTGATAGTGGTAGTGGGAAACCCTGCAATGCTGAAATATTTTAAGCAAACTGCCTAATCAGTTGAAGCATCTCAGGTCAAGGACTTCCAGTTTCTTTATCTGTAAGGAGCCATATACATATATAACACTAACTAAATAGTCCATAATTCTGGAAGCATTTTTTAAAATTACAAATACATAAATATAATCTTGGGGAATCTTCCCACAAAAAAGTATCATGCAGTCGGGCTGCACCAGATCTGCAACTTCCTTTGATTAATTTCTCCAATTTGCTCATGTTACGTAATTTTCATGGATTCCACTTATCTAAGGCAACATTTCAAGTCAGATAAATAGTGATGGTAGTGTATGTGAGGGAGGGGAGGAGGGGACAGTTATTTAGCCAGAAGTCCTTTTTAAGCTTAGTGTTATTTCCCAACAGAGAAATACAGAGCATATTATCAGCAACCTGTACAAAGTGTAATAGGAGCAAATGCCTCATATATTCTTCTCCCCTCCAAACAGCTAACAACCACTAGGTCTAACTGTCTCCTACTACTACCAAGGAAATGACAATCATTACATAGCTTATCCTTGCTTGCTTAGGTTTATTTAAATAATTTAAGGACTTTTTACACCTTCTTTGGCTGGAATCCTGCCCAGGCTACATAGGATGCCAAGAATCCCATGGATGGGGCAAGGTGAGGGATGGGGGTGAAATTACTGGCTCCTCCTCCTAGACCTTCTTTGTTCAGGCTTGTGACTACAAAACAGACATATTATTTCTCTATTCCACAGAAATTCAGCAAAGTATAGTTATGTCTTACCTCAGTGTAGCCCATGCTGGCTGCTGCAATCAGTGCCTGCTGTATGGCATGGCTCTTTTTAAATACCCCTTGCTGTTGGCCAGCCATTGTCCAGTCACATTGAATCAAGAACTTGACTACCTCGAGGTGACCTCTGAGAGCCGCATGGACCAGAGCACACTGACCGTTTTTGTCCAAATGATCCACCTTTAAAGAGAAGAAAAAGACAAAATAAAATTAAACCAAATCATGGCTGAAACGTCATGGCTGTCTCAGTGTTTCCAGCCTTGGTTTCATAATAATTCCACATGTGCAAGATACACATTCTCTGCATTTTTCTAATTAACGAATCCATCCACAAGTTGTCAACATTCCTTCCCAAAGAAACACTGCCCTATGTTTAGGCTTCTTCTTGGCCACAACTGTTTTCTTTGGGCAGGTCACCATGTTACAACTTCAGTTTTCCTCATGCTAAAAGCATGCCAGCTTTCTTCTTGAAAAAAGCATTTTCCCTTTGTTATTAAATGCACCAACTGTAGTTCCTTTTGAACTGAAATTCTATACACTGTTATTTGTCTAAGTCCACTAGAGAAAGGAGAGAATGTTCTAAAGCTACTATTTCAATGTTCTTTAAAAAGAAGCAAAAAGACCTCATCACATGAGCTCGATGTTAGCAGTGGGCAAAAGAAAAACGGAGAGTGATTTGGTGGTACTATAATCTGATAGTCAACAAAAAACTGGGTTGATAAGCTCTTCAAGATAAGGAATGGTCTTTTCCTGCTGTTTGTGAATATCAGTGGTGGCTTCTAGGTCCTTGTCATAATGCAAGTATCATAACGCCCACACTAGTATCATCAAGTAAACGTTTCAGTTGGTTGCCTTCGACTGATTAACTGTTTCACTGATGCACAACACTCAGATATAGCCAGGAGAGATAAATGTTATATATTTATCCTGAGGTATATTTAATATTTTTCTGTGCTCCAATCCAACTTCCTAGCCTTTGGACCAAAAACAGCTGCTACCAGAATGCTATTTATTCCCTGAAAACTCAATACTCAAGAACATCAACTTCCTTTTCTCCTATTAGGTTGGGGGATCTTTTGAATCACCTTTAGTGACCTTTTTCTCTCTCCCATTTCTCTGGAGAGAGGGTATAATGGAACTCCACTGGGATCTCATCATACTGCCTCTTATTGACCAGTGTCAGCAGCTCACCCAGCTTGTCTTTAAAAAGAAGAAAGAACCCCAAACTGTTCATTTTTTCCTTTACATTGTCCTGACTTTATTACAGACAATAGAGTAAGAACTAAATAGGTCCGTTAGTCATCCTGACATTCATATTAAAACCATACAAGCCTTTAGTTTCTTTCAGAACTGAGGCAAAGCATTTATAGAAACCAAAATTGTTTCCAGGAGGCTGCCACTTCAGTTATGAGTACAATTTTTCTCTTAACAAAATGTTTGAACTTGACTCATTATACAGAATTAACCCTTGAAACACTCAACACAAAGCTAAACAAAGGGTATTTTTTCTGGACAAGTTTGACAGAAGTTTTCAAAGAATGTACCCAAATGAGGAATTTTAAATCCATCCTGTGTTGCAAAAACAAGGTTGCTGTATTAACAGTGTGCAAAGTCAAGGAATTTTACAAAAATGACTTTGACAAACCATCTAGGAAAGTATGGTTAGACTGTTCCCAGTCCCAGGCTTAAATTCCAGAATGCTAATTACAAACTCTGGAGTCAGTATGCCTTCTGTGCCAATGATATGTTTCAAAGCACCATGCTCTTATAGAAAAGAAAGCCTTACAACCACTACCCTGGGGCCATCTATAAACAAGATCCTAATCTCTTACATCTCAAGAACAACAAAACTCCAATAACAATAAAAAACGCAGATATGTACACAAGGAATAACAGAAGCAGTTTGACTATTGTCAACTAAGTTGTTCCTAGTGCTACTTTTGAGTACAATGCATGAATAATTTTGGAATAGGTGTTTTAGATAAAATAGACTGGATACATAAAGATTAAGGTAAGGATTTTCAAATGAGCCTAAGGGAATTAGGATCTTAAATCTCGTTGTATTCATTGGAAATTAGGCATCTAACTCCTTTAGATCAGGCATATAAAACTCATCTGACCCTGTGGGCCAAATCAGGCACACAGACTGGCCCTGCACACTAGAGCCAGCATGAACCCTGGACCAGCCCCTCATGCTGCATGCAGCGCATGTGTTGGGTTCAGCCCTGTGCACCACAAGCAGTGTGCACCCCATATCCATCCTGCAGAGCCCTGGCATCTACCCCATTGCACCTTTGGGTCTTGGATCAGCCCTGCATACTGAATGCAACATGTACACTGGGTCCAGTCCTGCAGACGACATGCATGCACCAACTGTATGTGGCACATGGGGCCAGTCTGAGACCCAAAGGCAGCATCAAGGGCCAGATGCTAGGGCTCTATACAATAGATTCAGTCTGTGGGCCCTGTCTTTGCCACCCCACGTTCAAAGATTTTGGGAACCACTGGCTAGTTAGGCAGATGAAACAGATGTTAGACAGGCAGAAACTGTGTTAAATATTAACTGTGTGTGGGTGCAGGCACCACACATGTGCATGCATACCTGCATGTAGCAGCATTATCAAAGACAGTAATGTGCCTAATTCCAACTGACTTTCATGTGAACTGAATAGGTGATGGTTTTATTGCACCTTCAAAAAGCTTCCTGCAGATAGAAAATTGCAGACTAGCCACTTCTTCTGGTATTTTATACTGGCATGACTGCATTTGGTGCATATTTAAATACAAAATGTGCCATACCAGGTAGTTACTTTGGCCATCTACATTACGACAGTAACCTAATGAACGATAATCTCACCATAAAACAGCTATAATCTAATCCTATGAGCTGTCCAACAATCTGTTTCCTTTGACTTTTCAGGACATGCCCAGCAGGACTGAGTTCTGAGAATAAAGGATAACTATTTTTTTGTTAGATGGTTAGGAAACTGCAGATTTTAAAGATAGCCTGTGATTGTGGTTTCAACCTTTTTAGACTCAAAGTGCCCCATATAAGACTCAGGGCACTCCTTGAAAAATGCTTGCTCTTATCTTTTACTCATTTCTTGACTACAGAAAAATCATAGAGCAATTCTTCTGAAAGACCTCACAAAGCAGAATGTTTTTTGACACTATGAATTCCTATTTAAAATCTTTTATCTTGCAAATCATATTTGCACACATGACAGTGCTTACACTGTGCGAGACCCCATGGCACTCTTGAAAGCTTCTCAAGGCATCCCAGGGTACCATGGCAACCTGGCTAAGAATCACTGGCCTATGGCAACTGTCAGCATCTGGTTTTGGCTGTACAGAAACCATTCCATCAGACATACAGCTTTGCTTATATCATTGATCTTAGCTTTCTGAACAGACCAGAACAAAGAACAATATTTAAGAAGAATTATTTGGGAATAGCAATGGGCCAACTTCTCTTTAGAGGTCTCTTATTTTCTACAGGCTACCAGAACTCTCTCTCACACAAATGTAGAATGCATGGGAAGTCAGGCATCAGAGAAATGCAGATGTGTTACCTTGGCCCGTTTCTTGCAGAGCAGCACAACAATGCTCAGGTACCCAGCTGCAGCAGCATAGCCAAGAGGCGTCAGGCCACTTTCAGATGAGGCATCTACATTGGCTCCAAACTCCAGCAATAAAGCCACCATCTCTGTGTAACCAAGGTGTGACTGGACACACAATATTGGAGCGTTGTTCAAAACTTCTGTTCGATAATTAACATTGGCACCTCCCAAAATCAGCAATCGACTAACCTACAGGGTAGAAAAGAACCAAGCGTTTGCCAGGTGTTTGTTTATGGTCCTTAAACACCTAAACAGTTGTCCAGGCCTTCCCCAAAACACAGAATTCGCATCAGCATAGAACACAAATGCTCAATATTGGGACATGCCCAATATGTGACTTTACTATTGGCAGAGGGAGAGCCTAATCTCTGACATTCTGGAAAAAACTTGACCTTTGTAGTTTGCTTAGTGTTGAAGTAGGGTAGCTTTAACCATACAGCCAGACAAAGGGCCTGTGGAGTCTCAGACGGGGATAGGACAAGCAAACAGGTACTCAGTTTTCTCAGTATTTAAAAATACTTGAACATCCCTCCCACAGGAGCCTTACTGATCCATCTACAGGTCACCTAAATGCTGCTGCTCATTCCTCTGCCTTGGTCACTCTGCTCTTCTTGCATTTTGCTGCAGAGTAAAGAAGACAGTGCATGCAGCAGAGGAGAAAGAAAGATGAAGCGGACAAAGAAGAGGACCCTGGGCTTCCCTCTCCAGGTAGAAGAGAACAGGAACAAAGGGCTTTCTTAGGCTGGACCCGCCTGCAAGTCTAAATGGTTATCTACAAATTTCTCTGTGCTACAGGTTTTTTCCTCTTCAGCAGATATGTCTGGCATGCTGATCTGTACAATCCACAAACACTGTTAATGCTTCTAGATTAGTACATGTAAATGCATCAGGTAATTTAAATTTATTATAATTTTTTAAAGAACTCTAGCACAGACAAATCCTATGATGCCATCAAGTTTTCAATGCCAGAGACTGATTTCTGTATCTTTGGGAGACAGAAATGGGAAATGAAGCATGTTTACTAGGAGCAGAAATGAAGCTGCTCATTAACAGCATTTAACAGAAAATCCCTTCTGAATATGGAAGAGTTGGGAAGCCAACACACATTGGTTCCCAAACCGTAACTGGGTAGGTCTACATGGCACGATGTTATGTCCTGCAGAGCAACTCATGCTAGATTTGAATGAGTCATGTCTTGTACTGGAAAATAGTGTAGCTGTGCTAGTGTAGCACTCTGTCCAGGATAATATACTGTATTCCGTTGAATATAAGATACCCTGGAATTTAAGATGAACCCAAATGTTCTGACCCTCAATTTAAGAAAAATAACATCTCTTACAAAAAACACATTTATGAGGAAACAACCTTGATGGTGCATGTAAGAGCATTTTACTTTCATTTTTACTGACATTTAAGATGCAAGCCGTTTTCAGAAGAAATATTTCCTTTAAAAAAAGTGCATCTTATATTTAAAAAGAACATGGCAACTTGCTTCTCAGCATAGCTAATTAGCCTTGCATGTAATGTTGTGCTAATGTGGTTCTACTATTTCTGGTATCCAAAATGGCTTAGAAATCTCTTTAGACATTCCCTTAAAAAAGAGGTGTCAAACATATAACCTGTGGGCCAGACCTGGCCTATGGAGTCATTCTGTCTGGCCCACTAGACTACCAATGTGCCACTGGAAGTCGGGGGATGTGGCTGCAGGGGTGGGGAGGGCCATGGCCTACCATAGACTCTGGGCCCTTCAGGTTCCAGCAGACATGGCGATTGGCAGGATGAGGGCAAGCAAGAGGTAATGCAGGCCCAGTGGCCCTCTGGCCACTTCGTCTGTCACCACTGCTGCCGCCCTACCTTCTCAGCTGCTGGCCCCTGCCATGTGCTTCATGCTGGAGCCAGAGCTAAAGCTGTTACTGTAGCATGGGGCATGTAGCAATGGCAGCTCCAGTTCTGGCATGAAGCTTGTGCTGCGTGCTGGAGCCACTGCTGCATACTTCAGGTTGCAGTCAGAGCTGCTAGTGCCCGTGCTGCTGTATGCTCCAGGTCAGAGCTGGAGCTAGCACTATGTGCTCTGGGTTAGAGCAAGAACTGCTTCCACTGCCACTTCCTCATGCACTGGGCTGGATCCAGCCTGCATGGTGACCTGCAGCCCAGATCCAGCCTGGGCGACAAGGTGAGTCTGACACCCTGTCTTAAAGCCCTAGGCTCAAATTCAGCCAAGCACTTAAACACCTGTGTAAATTACACGAGCAGTTTCATTGGCTCCAGTGGAGTTGTTGACATACTTAAATGTACACATGTGCAGTTCACTGCTGAACCAGAGCCTTAGAGAACATTCCATACTTGGATCACCGCAGGCTAGCAGGCACCTGTCTTTCTAGCAAAGAATTATCTCATGAACCGTTCATTTTTTATGGTACCTTGATGTTAGGGGTGTAGAGGTTTCGCAGAGATGCCAGTGCCATTGAAAGACCTTCTGTGCTGTAGGAGATCCAAAGCCCTTGCAGGATAGAGGAGGATACCCCAACTTTTTTACTTAGCCCCTAAAAGAAAAAGTATGATTCAGTACTCAACATATTTGCTTCCTGTTATACAGCAGGGATCATTACATTTAATAGAAAACATTCATGAACAAACACATTTCACCAATCACTGCCTGCAGAATTAGGTTTCTGCTAACAACATAAAGGCAGCCAGCTGAGCATTAACTCAGGCACTAATAATATGTACAAATAATAAGCACACTCACTTCAAATTCAACCTATATCAACAATGTAGGATCACTACTGGAGACTTATTTAAAAATTAAAAAAAACAAACAACCCCCAAAAACTAGATATGTTGGGACAGATCCTCAGTATTACCTGTCACAGCAATTTATGCCATTATCACTATAGAAAGGTGTAGCTGTGGCTTACTGTAAAAGGATCACACATACTGCACCATTCTTCTTGAACAGAGTAACAGGGTAGCTAAAATACTCTTCCCTGCCAGTTAAGAACAGTCACTACAGACTTAAGTTGAGATGGAAGACAGCACAACCATTTATCACATTAGTCCTTTCTGTGAATTGATAAATTTGTGGCACCCAGAAATAACTTCCTAAATTAGTATTGCCAGCCACAATGCCTTTAATCCAGCCCTGTCATTCTTAGGCATATGAACTCCATGAGCCCTCATTTAATATGCAAGGACTTATTTCCTAGCACCATGCACTTGTGGGCACATCCACACATGCAGGCATGTGCGCTTGCAGCAGCTTAAAGAGGAGTGGCACAAATTTGAGCTGGGGATTTTTGCCTCAGTGCACAAGCCCAGACAAGCACTTTTGTGTGGGGCAAGTTGTACCACCTGGGGCAAAATAACCCTGCCCAGCTCCTCCTGGATCTGCAGCCAGGGGGAGGTAGAGTCTGAGGCTAGCACCTGTGCTGGCCCCAGAAGTATAAAAACCTACTCTGGCTAGCAGCTCAGGGCTACTTGCTCTAAGGAGCTTCTGGGGAATTCAGCTGCATATCTTACCCATTGGCCCCACACAGTAGCGGCTATTAGTTAGCTGGGTGGGCTGTAAGACCCACATTAACTTGAAGGATACAAACAGACAGGAGCTTCTGGGGCCCAGCCACTTGGTATCTGGGGACACTACCCCTTGTGCCAGCTGGACTGCTGAAGCAGCCCTGAGAGTCCCCTGTACCATCTACCCACTGACAGCAAGTGGCCCCAAGGCTGTGCACCTGCCAGACCCAGATGGGGACTGCACAGCCTGTAGAGGTATTTGCACCTCTGGGCCAGCTGCCAGTGGGATGTAGCTGCACAGTTGTCCTTTGTGCGGCACTACTGCCATGTGTGCTATCGCCCTGCCATCTGGGCAGCTATTGCCCAGAAGATGTTCTCAGTGTGGTGGCCTGCTTTGAACTGTCAAAGCATGGCTTCCTGTCCCCAAGTGGCCATGAGGTCAGCCACCTCCAGCTGGGTCTGGGTGCCAGGCATGAGCAGACTCCTTTGCCTGGCTCCTGTCACTTGCCTCACTAGCAGGAATAATTCTGATGTTTCCTATTTAAAAACTGCAGAATCTCTGATAAAAAAATCCCAAATCTTTAAAATACCCCAAAATCCATGCTCTTCTGCAATTAAAACAAAAGACCACGATAGATAGATAGATAGATAGATAGATCAGTTGGAAATGTTTTGTTGATATATTTACAATTTTAAAGTAATTTGGAAGCCTATGAGTGGTCACTGTTACCATAATTAAATAAATTCTAAATATCTATATGTTTTGATGTTTGCTTTTGGTTTTCTTATCATACGATGGGTGTGTGATAGAGAGAGGTGGGAAGGGGTAGTAGGGTGGAAGGGGTGTGGGTGGGTGTGGAGGGATGTGGGAGTTTGTGGGTAGGTGTGGGAGATTGTGGCAGGAATGTATGTGTGGCAGGACTGTGTGTGTGTGGGGGGCTGCTTAGGTGGGGTGGGTCCCCTGCCCCCTACAGGGCACAGCCCCTCCACGCAGCACAGAGTGCCTCCCCGCAGGGGTTACAGACCCCCCCTGCAGGGGCTACAGCCTCCCGCAGGGCCAAGAGCCCCCCTGCAGGGGCCAAAGCCCCCCCACAGGGGGTACAGCTCCCCTCCCACAGGACTCAAAGCCCCCCCGCTGGGGTTACCACCCCCTGCAGTGTCCAGAGCTACTTGCAGATGCTACTGCTCCTGCCCCGACACCAGCCACAGCTCACTGGCAGCAGCAGCGGTGATCGGGATGCTTGGGGCCTCATGGCACAGCTCTCCCACATGGCACAGGGCAGCAGGAGGCAGTGTAGCTTGGTGCTGGATGCCTGCCACCCATGCTGCTTCTGCCACATCGTGCAGGTGTGGCTGGGCTCAGCGTGGTGCCGTGCAGTACCATGCGCTTTCAGGCAGCTTGGGGATGCTCAGGCTGTCATCTATGGCCCTGTGCCACTCGTGAGGACTGCTTGCCATGCTGGGTTGAGTCCTGAGTGCACAGGCCCCACGTGCTGTCTGGCCAGGCCGCTTCCATGAATGCAGGACATGGCTCGGCTCAGCAGCAGTCCCTGTGAGTGGCACAGGGACTTGGGTGACAGCCCAAGCAGCCCCAAGCTGCCCAAAAGTGCACGGTGCCACACCGAGCCGGGCCGCACCTGCATGATGTGGCAGAGGCAGCGTGGGTGTCAGGTGGTCGGTGCTGAGTTGCACTGACCCCCGATGCCCCATACTGTGTGGGGGGAGGCTGTGCCATGAGGGTCTGAGTGCCCTGATCAGCACTGCTGCTGCCAGTCAGTTGTAGGGGGGCTGGGGCCATGCAGAGGGCAGGTGGGGGGTGTGCCTGTGCTGCCCCCCCATGGTTTACTGCACCCTTACTAGTTCCCCTCCCCCAACAGTACTATCTTACAGCGATGTTAATTAGTTTACTGTAGCCTAATAGCATTGTACGTGTAGACACAATCATACTGTATGATATAAATGAACACATAAGGTGCAGGGCAGTGAAAAATATCAGGCCCATGGTTTCTATGTAAACAGCTATTATTTGGCTATCATAATTTATTTGCTATTAATTAGCAATGTCTGTTTTGCCCCTACAGTTTGACAGGAAGTTCTATATATATTCATTGGTAGCCTTTTGTCTTGACATCATGACATCACTCGCACAGAGTTAAAAATTTGTAATGATATTCAGGGTCATTATAGTGAGCATCAGTCAAGTGAATGGGCTGCCCTATATAAAGAAATAAGAAGTGACTGTGAAGAATATTCAGAATGTGCTGGTGCTTATGACAAACAGGAAATTTTAACTGGAATTCCTCTAGATGTATTGTCCACACCATACAGATTCTCATGCATGGGTGAGTTCAGTCACTGTAGTATATCTTGAGTCTGATCTAGCCACTCCCCTTAAACTCCTTGCCTCCTTCCCTCCTTAAACTGAAGGGAGAAAGCAAGAAAATGCACACCTCTATTCCTCAGTCCCTCTCAAGCAGAGTTGCAATGAGGCAGACTTTGAGGAAGAGAGGAAGGAGGTTGGAATTTGAATATGTGCATAGCCAACACATCTTGAAGAACTCCAGTTACTAGTTAGTAACTTCCCTTTTTCCTGTCCACACATGCTGTCACATGTGGGTGACTCCAAAGCAGTGCCCACAACCCTGGAGATGATCTTTGGCATCTCACAGGAAAAGACTGGCTTGAGTATCGCCAAATCTTTCATTCCCTGTTGGTATTACCCACAGCTTTTAGTGGCACCTGGTAAGTGGAGAAGGGCCACAGGGCAGGGAGGACACTGCAGCAGCAAGGGATCTGTGATGGGGACAGGGGAATCAGCAGCCTGTGGTAGTAGCTGGACTGCAGTTGCCCAGTCCTCCACTCTAAAAAGCAGCTGACCCCTGTTTTGAAGGGTCTGTTTCTGTGCAAATAGTAGGCTAGAGTTCTCTTCAGTTCAGAGTATGAAGGGTGGCCTTGGGCCTTGAACTGTGCAGCTTTGGGAAAAAGCCAAGTAATTACATTTGCTGATTGAGGTGAAACTCATAAACCATCTTTGGCAAGACTTTAGGGTGGATATGGAGGTCCATCTTGTCCAGATGGAAGGTTGTATACAATGGATTTGCCAGTAGGGCCTGAATCTCACCAATTCACCTGACATAAGTGATCGCTGCCCAGAAGGCTATCTTCACAGATATCTGTTGGAGTTATCAGGATTCTGCCAGCTTGAATGGTGGATGCATTAGAGGAGTAAGGACCAGGTTTAAGTCACATTGCAGGGACTAAATCCTTGAAACCTGGGAAACCCTCTGATAACCGCTTTAGAAATCTCAGTGTGATGGAATCAACCTCAACAGCAGATGTTAGTCAGAGATGGTCAGTGATATGTCTGAGGCCCTCAAGTCCACCAGGTACCCTAGAATGTTTGGGATCAAGGAGAGTGGTGAGGAGATACCCCAACAATAGGCACCACAAAGACAATCTGGACTATATGACACTATTCTTCTGTACATTCAAATACTTCTAATGGAGATGGAACGGATATACTCTATCTGTGAGAACTGTCCAAAAACCAAGTAGTCATGTGAAGTGACCACAAATCTGAGTGAAACACTCTGCTGTTGCCCTGGGAGACCAAGTTTGGGAGCAGAGGCAGGGGACTGCAATTCAATGCTATTAAGCATAGGTCTTGGAGCCCTGGTTGCTTTCAGAAGAGCTTTCTGTTCTGCTTCAACTCAAACAGGTCTGTAGTTGGAGAACCCCAGTCCAAGAGAAGACCTTGAGTCCTTGATTCCCTATTCATGACAGATTGACATGTATTGACAGATATGACCCTGCTCAAACAGTCCCCTGCCTTATTGTGAAAATTGGGCAGGTGAACCACTGAAAGTTGGATAGGGAGGCAAATGTATCAAGACACAACTGAGAGGATTCCTTGTGGAGCTGGGAGGACTTGGTGCCTCTCTGCTTATTTATAAAACATGGAAGAATTGTCATTTGTCAATGTTTGCACATGGTAGCCCACAATGGAGGGTAAGGATGCTTAACAGGCTTGTCTGACTACTCTCAGCTCAAGAATGTTTATGTGAAGGGTTATCTCCTGGGGCAAAGGGTCAACTCCCTGTGGATAGCCAAGATGTTTTGGGGAAGTCCCCAAACCTATCTGTCAGCAGTAAGTCTGTGGGCAGCCAAGGCCAGAAAGGTATTTCCTTGCAGGCAGGGGATGGGACCTTCTATCAGCTCAATAATGCTAGAAAAATCAATGGAAAATATGATCTTCATTCCTAGAAGGCGTCTCCCTGGGAGGTAAACTAACAGTAAACAGATTTGCATGTCTTTTAGGTGTAGTCTGGCATGCGGTGTCCAGAAGGTTTAGAATGTTATGTGCTAAGAAAGGAGAGGCATGATCTAATTGAAGTTCTTGGGTGTCCCTCTAATTCAAGGATTAGTCTCCTCACATGGAGGAAATGCTCCTGAGGGAGGAAAGCCTTTACCAATGTTGCATCTAAGGTAGCGCCTGTGAAGTCAGAGATTTGTATCTTGGTCAAGATTGTTTTTAGTAATTTATCATGAGGCCCAGTGTCTGGAAGAGGTTTATAGCCATTAAATGGTTGATATGCACAGTGCTGTAAAGCCTCTTATAAGCCATCTTAAAGGAAAATGCAGTTTCCTGAGGTGTGCAGCCAGTGCTATAAGCACTTTTATGAAGGCTGTGGGGTAGAAGAGAGGCTGAACGGGATGACCCAATACTGACAGAGGTCCCAAGAGATAAGAATATAAAGATATTGCATATGGGAAGTGTGATATGAAAACAGGCATCTTGCAAATTAAGAGATACTAGTCATCCCTCTGCTGCTAGAGATGGAATATTGTCTGTTAACATGACCACTTTGAACTTGAGCTTGCAATGGTGCCTGTTCAAGTTTCTCAAGTCCAGGATCAGTCTCTATCTTCCTGTGCTTTGTGGAATCAGAAGGTAAGAGCTACAGAACCCCTTCCTTTTTTAGGACGGATGTAACATGCTCCGTAACTCCCAGAGGTACCAGGTACAGTAGATTTTCCATGAGGACTCTGATGACAGAGCCTTGGGAAGCTGCAATAGTGAGTGTGGATCAGGGTCATCTTCAGTGCTGGAATAGGAAGCAGAAGATTCTGTACTGAAAGGCAGTCCCTGGATGTGCGAGAAGCTTGTGCTGAAGAAGGTAAGAGAAATTATGCTGGCATTTAGTCTTCCAGTAATTTAGCAGCAACAGTGCTGAGACAAGCTCAACTATTATTGAAACACCTGCTATGTTGGGATACACCTGAGTTAATGACAACCCCAATGCTATGTTGCCAGTGTAAGCCAAGGACAACAGCATCACTGATTCAGAGGGTATTCTGCCTCAAGTCTGGGCTACAAACATTCAGGGGTGACTGGGGGGGAGGGGGCACAATTTGTGGGCAGGCACAGGAGCAGGCCAAAAGCACCATATCCACTCCTATACTTCTTTGCCCGCCCCCCGCAACACTCTGCCAGCCCACACGGCAAAAAAAACTATCCCATCCTGAGCGGTGCCGAGTTGGGGGCCAATCTTGGGGGGGGGGGGCATGTGTCCCCCCCCAACTCCCCCCTATCAGTTGCCTGTGCAAACAGTGATGTCACAGTGCACACCTATACAAGAAAGTGGTGCATGTGGGGTGCAACATGCTCAAAACACTTTTTAGTCCAACAGCAACAAAACATGAATTGTGAAGATTGTTCCGAGAGAAAAGAAGAAAAAAAAGGAAAGTCAGGAAATAGGGAAAAAGGGAGAAAAGTAGTTTTTGGTACTTACAGGTAATGGCAGGCCATGAATAGCAAGCCAATATGAAACATGTTGCAGCTCAGCCAGGCAGGTAAGAGGAATGGGGGACATGTACTTGGCTTTACAGTCCCTTGGTGTGTGGAAGGGGCATGGCAAGAGGAGAGACTGGAGTGCCTGGTATGAGTGCTACACAGGTAAAAACAATTCTACAGATTTTAGCTGGAGGGATGTCAAACAAAATGCTTGTATGTATGGTAGAGGTGGGAATCAAAGATCTCAGAAATTCTAGCTGTTATTACTGCCTGCTTTTTAATCAAGACAATTACATGTCAGCAATTGATTTTTAGTTTACTGAGTATGGTATAATTTTGGGAAATTAGAAGCCACAATATCACGTAAATGGTAAACACAATTAGTATATTACTACACCCATAAATAACCTTGATTCTCTTTTAGGTCTGATAGGAAAAGCACGTATGCCTTTCAAAAGGCCATCTGAAGATAACATTATGTGCTATAATACTTTTAAGTAAGCATTTTGGAACAAACAACTAAACTTGAATCAAAGAAAACAGTTTGCTAAACAAAAGAAGATGCTTGTTTTATCTGGAATAAATGCATTAAGCAGCCAAAGAGTTCAGTAGGGGAAACAAATCTTTATTCCTCTTCAGTCCATAGCTAGTATCATCTTTTTCCCTTTTCTATTTAATATGAGTTGTAATATTTATATTCTGAGTTATAACCTCAAGTTGCATCTGTCAGCAACAATGAATACCACTTTAATACAAGATTAAATTCCTGAAATGAGATGAGTAGTTTTAATCTCATTAATAGCTTAATGGACAGGAACAGACGACTAGTATGACGTAACTCTGTGCTAGTTTCCTGTAGGCAACATTACCTAAGAATCACAATTCTGGCTACAATATCCCAGGATACTTTAAACCTTAATCCTCATTTGCAGCTCTGCCAATGTATCTCAGTCCTCACCTATTGTACACCCACACTATTTAAGTCCAAGGTCCTCCCAGAACTCAGTCAAAGCATATTAGTCCAAACCTGTTACACCCCCTGGCTACTGCAAATCTTTGCCCCCATTACAGAATAATATACACAGGGGTTTTTTTTGTAATACAGAAACAATTCTTCTAAGAATGAGAGAAAAAACAATGTAATTGTTGCTTGTGACTCATGAAAGCATTAGAACTGAAATGCAATAGTGAAAGGCCTACCCTTTAAAACAATTTGCCAACTAAATTTTATACAGTGTAATTCTGTAATACTGCTTTTCAAGGACTACCAGACATCTTTTCATTTCATTAGCTGTAGTAATGAGTTTTCACTGCCTGTAATTTTAATCAATCTCTTCATCTAGGGACAAGGGAAGTTCATTTCTGGATCACCAACATTTTGGCAGGTCAATTAAGATTGAAATTAAGGACTTCTCTTTGCTTGATTTTCAAAGGACATGTTAGCTTGAAGTTTGGGCTTACTGATACTGTTTTTTTAAGGTTCTCTTGATGCCTTTCCATTATATGCCATGGTTTGTAACCTAGATTTCCATGTTTTCCCATTGAGACTGGGGTCAACTGTCCTGAATCAAGACAGTGTAAACTGAGAGTGTGCAAGTTTCCCTATATATATCTATATCTATCTATCTATCTATATCTATCTATCTATATATATATCTGTAAAAGCATCCGACTGTGATTGGTATTTAATGATTTATAAACCACAGATTCTGCACATCTTGACGTTCCAGTCCAAAGCCCGCCCTGAGCAAACAGTGGAGTTGACTTGATTGAGATTAAAACCATATTTACTCACATACTACATGCATATTTTCTTTAAAAAAACAACCCTCCCAAATTAGAGTATGCATCTAAAGCAGGGAAGCTGATTTTTCTTTGTTGAAATAGAAGCATGGAAGAAAAGAAGCAAGTAGACATTGTTCAAGCAGCAGCAGGGGAGGAGTCTAGTGTTAACGCTCTCATGGTCACTGTAGGGCAGTAGGTTTTGGCTAAGGCTAAGTAAGCCACTTCAAGCAGTCTGTAGTATTTTGATGAGTTTTGTGGTGTGGAAGCAACACTTTATTATTAACAGGAACTTGCATAAAGAACTATTTACAGAAAAGAAATAACAATCTTACTACTGCCCTTGTAAGGATCTGGGGTCTTGTTGATGTCCTGCCATACTAGGAAGTTCCTGATGCCTTACCCATGCTGTTTCCTGGGATGCCACACCTCCTGGACACTCTGGCCAAGTCTACGTGAGACATTGATTGCGTAGTAGCTTGTTATGTGATGCTACTGCACAGTAATAACGAGCTACGGCATAGTAGTAACAACCTACTGCACAGTCAGCGTCATCAAAAAGCCAATCAGGGATGCTACTGTGCAGTATCTCTGGCCCTCAGTCATTTAGTATTTGTGTATGCAAGTACTAAATGACTGCACAGTAACAACTGCACAGTCAATGTCTTGTGTAGACGTGGCCTCCGTGCTTCCAGGCTAGTTACTCTATGTCATACGTTCGGCCATTGCTGTAAAGATCTTTTTTCCCTACATTTCTGTCTTCCAAAAACAATGAATGTATTTTGCTGTGGGGGCATGTAGTATGTGAGAAAATACAGTATTAAAGCAAACTCTCTTTTTTTCTGATTCTCTTACTCAAAATCTGATCAGCATATGCAAAGTAGTTCACCACCAGCTCTGCAAAATACTTTGCATCCAATTCTCCTTTCAAAGAATGTAAAGGGTATATCCATTGAAGTTACCCTGGTGTCAAACCAGTGTATGATGGTTCTAAATGAGAGCCCATGTATTTAGATAAGGCTCTTGTTCTAACATAATACTACAGAAAAGGCATGCTGAATTTACAGTTTGACATGCATTTTATTTTACTTGGCAAAAAACTTGCGTCACAGCTACAAAGATTCTGCTAAGAGATTATGCAAAATGAGAAGCTCTTAAGGGAGAAAGTGATGTTTCAGAAATGAATAGGGTCTGTAAGAAGAGGGAAGAGAATCCATATACCATATATTCTACATGTACATTTTCCTTTGATATATTCAGTTTGAAAGTCTCTCATCTAAGAACCAATGCTGCTATGATCTAATTTAGTAAGTACTAACAAAGCCTCATGAAATGAGCCATTATTGTTAATAAAAGAATAAAAATAAATCTGTTCAAGGAACACTAAAGGCTAATCTCGCCGTGCTTTTCATATGTATAAGCATCTAATGCAAACTCATCTCAGAACTTTGCAGTACTCTACAAAATGTACTGTTACGTTTGTCTGTCACTCAGCCAAATTATTCTTACTGAAATGATGCAAAAACAAGGGGTTTGCCAAGTAATTAGGAACAGAAGGAATACTGACATTTTTCATATGTTACAGACATTTTTGATGATGGTAAATATTTTTCATTTAAACTTGGAATCTCTGGGCAACTATCCAGTTAATGAAAACTGTCATTTATTTAGATTTTGAAATCCTGCTATTTTTTTTCCATTACAAAGAGTAAAACGATAAGACTAGGAACTAAATTCAGGCTTGACACTAATGTCAATAGGAGCTGAGTACACTAATGCCAGAGCTAAAACTGGCACTGGAGATGAAGCTCAAAATCTGAAAAGCACATAATAGAAAGTCTACTTATCTGGGGTTCCTTACTTTACTTCTACACATTATCTCTCAAAATGATGTAGACACCATTACATATGAGCAGGAGTTGACAGCCTTTTGCAGGTGCAGGCCAGAGCTTAAAACCCCACTAGACTGGTGCGAAGTGTCTAGTATTTACTTTGGATTCGGCTTCAGCCAGTTTGGGGGACAGTGATTAGATTCGGTGATTCAAATCACTGTTCCGAATCTATTTGTCTGAATCTCCAAATCACCCAGGTCCATCCCATACCTACTCTCCCAGCCCCACCAATAACTGCCCGGCCCACCCCAGCTCCTGGCACTTGGAAAAAAAAAGCCCCGACTCAGCAGGTGCTGCTGGGCAATCTTTATTGCCCCATGCTGCATGGGGGGTTCTGGATGAGCCCCCCGATTCCCGCCACCCCATGGCTGCCCCGCCTGCTGCAGCTTTGGCCCTTTAGGAAAAAACAAACCCTTCCTGCCGGTGGGGGCCAATCCCCATTGCCCTCTGCTGCCCCACGCTATGCGGGGGCTCTTCATGAGCCCCCTGAAGCCCCGAGGCTGCTGCAGGAGCTGGTGAGTCCCAGGGCTTGAATTGGGTTTTTTTTTCCTTCTTAGAAGGGCTGGAGCTGGCCCGGGCGGGGCACCCTTGGCGGGGCTGGGGGAGGGGTTGGGGACAGTGTGGGGCAGTGGAGGGCAGCAGGGATCCCTCCCCACCTGGCAGCACCCTGTGAGCACTGGCGTTTTTTTTTTAAATGCTGGCAGCTGGGGCAGGCAGGGCACCTGTGGGGGGGCTGGAGGAGTGGACAGGGGATGGGGGCTGGCAGGGGCCCCCCATGGTCTCCTCCCCCCTTCTCCAGCCCCCCCTCCCCTGCCCCTAGTACTTACCAACTACGAGTCTGGCTGCAGCTCCCTGCTGCAGCCATCAGGCACTGCCAGAATCATCAAAGTTCTCCAAATCTTTTCCGAAGATGCAGAAAGCTTTGAATCGATCCCGATTCGATTTGGATTCGGAGACTGGGCCACCGAACTGTGCCAAATCTGCTCCAAATTGAATGACCACCCGAAGCTTTGCACAGCCCGAAACCCCACCCCTGCTGTGGCTTGGAAGTTTCCCCCTTTCCCTGTCCTTCAAGTGGCCAGCTGTCATATTCCCAGCCCCTCTGCAGTTGGGGAAGCTCAGACTCTGCAGAGCAGCAGGCTGTGCAGTACAGTAAAACATGGTGGAGAGGATGGACACGGCAGTGCAGTTCCATGACACCAATCCCCTATGGGGGATCAGACTTCCACAGGCCAAATCAGACCTCTTTGTGAGTTGGTTCCAGACCACTGGCTAGAGGTTGCTGACCCTGGTATATGAGTATTAATATAGTGTGTGAAATCAGATAAAGAGATCTAGCAGGATGATAACATGGCCCCATTATGTATGGAACTATCCAACTGCTTTAAAGATTATTGGCCAGTGCCTGTGGTTAACCTCAGGTACCTAAATCCACGTATAGGCACTTCTATAAGTGGCACAATTTTCAGAGATGTTTAGCTCCCAGAGACCATCTTAATTTTAGGAAATTATATATTATCTCCGTGACAGTTACAGTAACCTAACAGATTCATATTTCGATTGGTCACTTGCTGGACACAAAGATGTAATCCAAGCTAGTGTATGTTGCTGCTCAGCTAAGAACTTAGATGTGAACCATCTGGGAGTTCAGTTTTAGTGTTGAGATTAAAAATGAACCATTAACCACCAATAACCAACATTTTATTTGAATAAGTTCAACAGTGGTGAAACCTGCAGTATCTCACCTCTGCCGTCATTATCAGTTTGTAAATAAATACACATTTCTAGATCTCAAAGCATTTTATAAAGAAGGAAACTCCAATCAAAATGATATAGCCGCTTACATAAAAGAAGTCAGGTGTGGGAAAGCAGATCATGAAATAGCATAGTCTCTTTTAGCTGTCTAAGAACAAAGCAGACAGATAAGCAGGGAGCTAAAACAATCTCTCAGCCAGATCCATCCCCAGGATCTGACTGGGCAGTGAAAAACCCTGCTCAAGTCAGGGTCGAATCCCTCCAACTCCAACAGGAATCCCCCTTGCAGAGGGATTTCCCCAAGCACACCTGCAAATGCGGAGGGAGGAACCACTGTGGGGGATTTCCCCACTCCTCAAAACAGGGGCATGTCTGCAAGTGGGGGATTTTCTCCACTTGCAGACATACCCCAAGTCAGGCTGTAGATCTTCCTGGAACGTGATCAGTTGTGCCGCAACATATTGCAGCACAACTGACCATGGTCCCCCTAGAATGTCTGTTTCCAGCCCAAGAGACTGGACTCAGTGACCCAGAAAGTCTCTTCCAGTCCTATGTTCCTGTATAGGTTGCTGCTAGGGGTGTACGAAATGGGCCGCATTCAACTTGGATTTGGATTTGGATTCAGCTTGAACCTGGGGCAGTGATTCAATTTGTTGATTCGGATCACTATCCCCGATTTGATTTGGTCAAATCCGAACCTGAAGATTTAATGCTGATTCAGAGAATCAGCAATTTGGCCATAGACACAGCTTTAAATGCTTTTTCTACATACCTCGAGGTACCAAGCGCAGCTCATGAATGCTGCCATGGTGGGGCAGATGGAATGCCCCCAAGAGCGCAGGGGGGCCCCCCCATGTGCTGGTGGCAACACTAGAAATGGACCGGAACTACTTCCAGTCCGCTTCTGGGTCCGCCTGGGAATGAGCTGGGGCCCCCCCCCCCCCATACCTCCCCGGCTAAGCAATTGGCTGCGGGGGGACACTGGGTGCCCCCCAGGCCCAGAAGGCACCAGTTGCCGAGCCAGGTGAGTATTGGAGGGGCCCCCCTGCGTGCTCCCTGGCAGACCCGGAAGTGGACTGGAAGTGCTTCTGGTCCACTTCTGGGTCTGCTGCTGAGTGTGCTGGGGACACCCCTGCACTCCTGTGGGATGATCTGTCTGACCCACCATCGCAGCTTTCACAACTTCCGCTGCCTGGTACCTTGGAAGTATGTAGAAAAAAATTTGAAGCTGTGTCTGTGTCCGAATCTCTGAATCTTTCTGAATCTCTCCGAATTGATTCGAAGGGTTCTGATTCAGTTCAGAGAGATTAAAGGGTCTCCTGATTTGATTCAGATTTGAAGATTTGGCCACCAAATTGGGCTGAATCTCCGCTGAATCAAATCAGGGACCAAAAGTTCGCACAGCCCGAGTTGCTCTTCTGTATGGAGCAGTTTAACAAAACAGGACATGTTCTGAGATTTCACTCTCTTTTTTCTCCTATACAATCAAAGCTATTAGTTCAGCCCTTTACAAGTCTTTATGTCTGGATTCTTTTATGTGCTTATTCCAGTCTTTTATGGAAACCTGGCATGATTAAATTGACTTCATCCTACACAGCACAAAAACTTATGCAGTAGAAGAATAATTTTAAGGGGGCAGGCCTGGATGGGTGAACATATGGTCTGATAGGCAATTTGGTTTCTGAGAGATATGAATTATCATCCGCTCTCCAAAGCTAACTTTCTGCATGTGTTTTGGAAACCTGAAGCAATGTCATTCCTTGCAGCAGCACTTCAACAAGAAAAGACCTCATATAGCTAGTTCTAGCAGATTGTGTATAACAGAGATAGGGTAAGGGTAAGCCTTGGCTGGAATTCCTGTTACCTTAAAAATGTGTGCTTTGAGAATGTGGTGTCCCAGCTCAATTGTCTGCTGTCGGTTTAGCTTCCCCTCCTGTCGGGAAAACCAGAAGGCAAGCAACGTGTGGCCACTCCTAGAAATAAAATTAAAAAAAAGGTCAGTATTCCAAAGAAGCCTGCTTCATTTTTAAATTCCAGCTCCAACTTCACTGGTGTTGTTTAGTCTATGTGTTGTCTTGCCAGGAGGAATTAAGCTGCAGTGTAAACCGAAGAGGACTGTCAATTCAGACTAGAAAAGGGTTGCAAAGGAGCCTGCACAACTGCTTTGTGTCACGCTAATCATGATGTATCCCTGCAAACTTCTCCAGCATACTTCATTATAAGATACCTCACTAATCTCTTGATGTAAGAAAGGCTGAATCATGAAGCTGAGGTTAGGAAAATATTCCTGTTAAATGAGAGGCATCCGCCTCATTTCATATTTACTTCGCAGCTACAGTACCTGGTACTGTCTTTTTCCTTTTCAATCTTTGTCAACTCATTTGAAGTTGTGAGTATGGTCAGAAAAATGATGTATACATATCACCTTCTTTAGGCTTTTCTATGGGGGCAAGTTAACTGAAGTAGCAAATTCACAGCCCACTTTAATCCAAAAAACCCTTCATGTATGAATAAGCCCTTATTCATTAGATCTGCTTTCTGTTCACCTTCTGAGCTTCTGAACTACAGTGCTCTTTCTTTGTTTTATTTTTTACAAGCCAACCCAGCTCTGGGAAAATGAGTGAGACTGAATTCTAATGTGTAAAACATTATCTAATTGTAGAACTTTTATTACTGGTGAGCACAGCCTTGAAGAAACCATGCTGGGAATTATAAAATACATCATGTTAATTGTAATGTGAGATGATATGAAATAGAATTGCTTGGCTGCCTTCAGCAAGGGGTTGGAGTACATAACTTCCTGAGGTCCCTTCGAGCCCTACTTCTCTATGCTTCCCAGATACAGTATCATAGAATCCTGTGTTCTACTTTTATAGTCACTTTACAAAGTAAAGCTGCACTTTGAAAAGTTGTCATCATTTTTTTTTATAGTGACACTTTAAAAAAATCAATTTTTGATAGAACACCTTTAAATAACAGAGCAGGTTCTCCATGGTTAAATCATCTTAACAGTAGTGAAACTTCATGCTGGTGCAAAACAATTTCACAAGGTGGTTTTTCCTTTCTCTGTTAATATTTATAAAGGCATTTTCAACAAGGGAGAAGCTAACCAGCTGACCCTATGGGAAGCTAAGTTAATTTGGATTCTACACAGAGTTCTGTCAAGGAAAAATGTATTTCATTAACTTCTTTCAGTTTTAGCGACCTGTGATGTAACTTGTAACCATAACACACATACTTTTCTGGATGAACATGTTGGTAGTTCAAGATGATGGTGGCTCAGTAAACATAGTTGTCACATCTTCCTGTACAAAGTATGTGTAGAACATTAGTGGGTCAGACAGGCAGCTTTCTGCACCCACTGTGTCGTGGTGACTGTGACAGCAGAAAATATAAAGCAATGAAGACGAGCCCTTAAAGAAGGTTCTAATATTTAACCTTTTTGACTTGGGTGCTCCACTTGTCTGGTAAATGGATTTCTTATTGTTGGCACGAGAATCTCTCCATAAACAAACACTGTTCTCTTATTTTAAACTGAAACACAGTATATTTTAAACGGGAATAAAATTCCACAAAAAGATTCAGTAGAACACATCCTTTGAAAAGCAGAGCTACAACAAGCAGTACTGCATCCCTGAGCCAGCAGCCCTGATACAGGGACCCTCCAGGATACTCAGGTGCCAGTTCAGCCTTTTTTCTAGATCTATCAAGCACATCCAATTACACTAATTAACAAATATGTGGTACTAGGTTTTGTCCATGTGCTTGGTTTTTTTTGTTTTTGTTTTTTTTGGAAATATGTGAGAAAGTCAATTATTTATAGGCTCTTCCTCACACTGCGAATCACAACTACTATAACGGAAAATACATGACTTCTTATACTAGTCTAAATGCAACTGAGGAATAGAAAGCAACAATACTTCCACAATGTTAGAGTCTTATCAGAATGTCTAAATTTAAAGAAAATGATCATCCTTAGAGAATTTTCTAGAATAAAAATGAAGGAGGTGTGATCATGGCCAGGTGTTCAACAGGCTACTTCTCCAGAGCCCTATTAATGATCCTCAACTCTGCATGGTAATGTAAGGATTCAGTTTAGCAGAGACTGATGACTAGTTGCCAGATATTGCAGCAGACACAGGGAATGAACATGTGCCCATTAGCAGACCAGAATGGGAAACAAAACTCATTTTCAATTGTTTTCCATGAAAGGCAGAACCTGAACCCTAGATTTTCTATGCTTGCAGAGGCCCAGGCCAGAAGCCTCCCTGCTCCACTGGAGCAGACAGCTTGGGCCAAGACTAGCCCACCCACCCTGCAAGGGGAGGGGGGAGGTTTTCGGGGGAGGCACAAAGCATCCTGGGATGCTAGGGGATTGTGTGCTAACTTGAATCTAAAGGAAATCTGGGACAGAAGTTCAATAAATTGATTTAACCTTAAATCAGCTAAGTCTGATACTATATCCATCCAGCTTTATCTTAAATTGGTTCTGGCTATTTTGAAAGTGATTTATATGCATTGAACTTCTGCTGTGTTACAGATTTGAACTGGTTTCTGATTATTTATACCAGTTATATGTAATGTCTGTTTCTAGCCTAAAAGATATGTCTTTCAGTTCAGTTTGTATAATTTTGCAATTGTCAGCACTCTGTGTCCTGTTAGTTTCACTGATTTCTCCACATATGTGTTGTGTTAAGTTAGTCACTTTCCTATTCGTGTGAATTTTCCACATAGCAATAAGGGACAGAAAAACACGAACAAAGAACAATACTTATGTGGTTGGAAAGCCATACAAATGGAAGGGAACTTTGTAGTGGTTCTTGCACCTGAAATTACTTTTAGCTCCCCCCACCCCTGGAAGACTATTTACAGTTGATTGTGCACCTTTAAAGAAGATAGTCTTGAACAAGTAATGTTCAGAGTACTGAGCCATAATTGATTCAATCTTTGCAGGTTAGTCTACCCTGGCTAGGCTAAATCAGTCTTGTAACTGGACAGACATCCCAGAAATGCAGGCAGATGCCTGCAGTGGCTCAGGCTAGAAGCTGGGGGGTGCTAGAGCAGCCCTCCCTTAGTTTCAGAGGGCTGAGCTGAGTGGGGCATGGCCAGGCCCTGGCAGGACGCTCTGATTATTTCCCCCCCACCCTAAGCAGCCCAGCAGAGAGTGTTTATCACCCCTAACTCAGTGTTTATCAACTTACTTAGAAAACAAAGCCTCTCTCCATTAACTAATGGAGCTCTTATTAAACAGCTCTTCCAAAGAAGGACATTAAGCTATCTGTTGATTAGCTCCGAAAAGCCTGTCTACCTGTCATCTCTCACAACGTGGACCATAGCCAGCATGTGGTCTGCTTGCTAATGCTGAAGTGTCTGCATAAGGCAGAGGGGAGTGGGAAATAATCCCTGCTTAGCAGGGAGAAGCCAGGCAGATACTCTGTGCCTGAAATTCTCTGCCGGAGCTGCAGCCAGGAAGCAGAGGGGAAGGGCCAGCCCTGCTGTAAAGCAGAGAACCCTGCCCAGCCCAGAGAGCATGCCAGGATGCTGGGGGTGTCTGGTTTATCTCCAACCAGCAAGGGGTCTGGGACAGACATTGAATAAACCAATTTGAGCCAAATCAGTTAAGTCTGATACTACATTCAACCAAATTTATCTCAAACCGGTTTCAGCCATTTTCAAACTGGTTTATGTGCACTGAACATCTGTTCTGTTACAGGTTTAAACCAGTTTCTGGTCACTTGAATTGGTTTATGTGTAATGTCTGTCCCTAGCCTTAATGCACAGTAGCCTAACTCTACTGCGCATTAACATATTAGCACAGTTTTTGCCATGACACTCTAATGTGCAGTAAAATAGGCTACTGCGCACTGAGGTGCACATGTAGACACGCCCACTGTTGATTAACCTTCAGAAATGATCAAAGAGACATGGAAGGAAGAAAATGGATTAAAAGGAAATAGAGACTGTGATGTACAGCTGGAGCTTTTTTAGATCCAGGTATGCTCAAAGAGTATAGCAAATGTAACAATTTTATCCATACCAGCTCAGCAGACTATGAAAACCCATAATCACTTTAATGTACCAAATTCATCTCAGCTGGCTAATCTGATTCACACTGGAATGCTAATCTGTTGGACATGGACTAACACATTTACCCAACCCAAAGGTTGGTGGTTTGAGTTAACTCAGAGACCCTGGCTCCTTGCCCTTCCTAGGAGAGAGGCATAGTCATACACTAGAATGGGAAGGAGAGCTTGAGAGCCTTACTTTTGGGCTTCAACATACTCAGCATATAGGCCTAATTGTTTAACCTGCCTGCCTCTCTTTTCCTTTCTTCTGAAAAGGAGCTAATGATATTTATTGGCTTGTTGCACAGAGCTTAGTGAGGATGAATCAAAAAACGTTTGGAAAGGGCTTCAAGCACAAAGTCAGCTATGCTAATGCTAAGTATTAATGGGATATCCAGGCCTCCTTAATGTGCCTGGCTTTTTTTACCCAAAGATGAGGTGCAATTCCAATTCCAGGCTCCAGCATTAGTTCCCAAACTGCTTTCCAGCTGCAGCTGGTAATGCAATGTATATGGCTAAATATAATTTTGTACATGATTCTGGCTGTTATAAAAAAAGACATGTATCAACCACTGCTGAGCTGAGTGTAGTATTCATCAGCACCATGCAATGTTTTGTAGGCCTAATAACATTGACTTTGGACTTGTTGATAAATACCTGCAGTCTCTTGTTCTGTCACTGTTAATTGAACACTAAAACTGAATCTAACAGCAGAGTCTTTTTTAAAGCTCAGAAGAAATTGGCAGCAGTGATGCCTACATCAAGGTGCCTAGTGAAATGATTTGCTTTGAATTTCATCACAGCAAAGTTTATCATCCAAGGTTTTTTATTTTTAATGTAAGATTTCTTTTTGTGAAAAATTAATAGTGCTGCCAGCTCTGAAGCTTTTGTTCATTCGCTCAGAAAAGGAATGTGCTACTGCATGTTAATCCTGCATAATTCACAGACACTTCCCATATTGACATATACACCTTACAGAAATAATGACCTTGGCCCAGCAAGTCTTTGCACAGTATGAGATGACATGCACAAAGAAGTTAAAACTAGGGGCAGTACAGAGAAGCTTAAGTGTGAATACAGGTAAATGTAAACATAAGGCATAGTGCTCTGGACAATGCAGGGTAGTCCTTGTGTACCTGTTCTTTTACTCATCAAAAGACAGGGTATAAAAGAGCATGAGGCAGGGAGAAAGAACAGGTGCATCCCACATGATATGAGCTCTTGCCTACATGTTCCTCCTCCCAGACTGCCCTTCAGCAGGAAGGCTGGAATAAAGTGGTTGTGTAGCTGCATTCTTGCTAATTCAAGTTCTGGCTCTACTGGGCTCCTCCTTGTTTTGATCATCATTTGCTAGTGTGTGCATCTATAAGAAACAGAACATTCCACACCCACTCCAGAAATGATCAAACCCTGTATAAGGGGATGGTGCAAGATTGGTTTTCTGTACAAACCATCCTGTTGCTTGGTTCATTTTAGACTGCAGGACCATGCCATCAGCAAGCAGACCTAGGAATGAAAACTCAGAAAGAATAGCCTACCGCACTGTATGTTCCAGAGGAGACTATCTAAACACTAATGCTTGTGGTGTTTGATATTTCTAGTATGTGGGAGAAGGAACAGAGGCAAAGAAACAGGAAAGGAAATCATATATATATTAAATGTACTGGCAAATGGCAAGTGCAAAAGGCTTGGATTTTCTAAAGTCCCCTTGATGACAATCAAAACATAATGGAAACGCAAGATCTCAAACTGGGAATAATAAGTGTGGTGCATTTGGCCCAATGTAAAATGTATATTGTGCAGTAGCAAAAGGACTGCATTTTAATCTATATTTATATCTAGTTAGAACATGCCTAAGGAATGGAAGGATATAGTTACAGCCATGTTGTAGACAGAGGGGACAAAGTGAAACGTCAGAGCTATCACGGTGTCTCATAATGGCCTATATGCCATTTTCATTGATAATCAATTTTTCATGGAGAGGATTGCCAATGTGGGTTCCAAAAACAAAGTTCCACTGGTGATTAAATATTTTCTCTTTGCCAATTACTCAGATAAAAATGGGAATGTATAGCTTTTATAGATTTTTGAGAGATCATCTGACGGCATATTGCAAGACAGCCTCTGGGCCACAATAAAAGAATTCAGAGCTCCTCGGAAAATTATTAGGATGATTCTACTGATGTGTTTATAGCTCCAAAAGTAGAGTACAAGTAGGGAGTGAAATCTCTGCCCCATCTGATGTCAATCCAGAGAGACTCACTATTCCTGCTGCTTTTTAATGCAGTTATAGAAAAAGTGGTATGGCTACAGCAGAATTTTCAGGATGGGAAGAATTTATTTAGACTGTTTCAGTATTCTGGATGTGTTGATAACTATCACAGGACTCAGGAGTTATGGTACAAAGACTGACTGGAGACTTGAAGAAAGTAGGAAAAAATGAAATGTAACATTAGTGAAGACAAAATCCAAATACATGGCCTTAAGGCAATAAAATGATCTTAGACAAACACACGTACCTAGCAGCTGATTACCATAAATCTGAACAGGTTAGTTTACATACCTAGAAGCATTAATTGCTAAAACAATTTGATGAAGAAAGAAATCATAACAGGTGCATAGAGCTGGAATGCCTATTACATTCTTTGAAGATAATTTACAGCTCTAAAACACTGTGAAAGATTAAGCTTTATGTACAAGTCCATTATGACAGTGTTTCTCAACCAGTGGGATGCGTCCCACTGGTGGGACGCGAAAGTCGTGTAGGTAGCACTTCAAGTCATTGCCGGATTGAAAAACATCAAAGTTATCTGCACTTCAAATAGATGAATCAACAGATATCTTGAACAGTGCAGAAGTGGGGTTTTGTTTTTATCATGGTGGGACCAGGGTTTTTTGCCAAAATGGTTCGTGGGACGTAAGGTGCAAAAGGTTGAGAAGCACTGCATTACGACACCTACTGCTTTACAGTTTTGAGATGTAGTTGCTAACTAAGAAAAAAGAAAGATAAGTGTAAGTGTTGAGCCAAATTTTGTGGTTAGTAAAGAAGAACCATATGTAGTGAAAAATTGTGGGAGCTCTATGAAAAACTATGCAATGCAAATGTGATAAAATCCCAGTGACTTCAATGGACAAGGTAAATGGTTAGGATGAAGGCAGGGTAGAAATGCACCTCTATAGCCTAACTGAATAAGATATATATATAGAGAAAGCACCATATATCAGGGGTTGTCAACTGGGAGTACATGTACCCCCAGGGGTACTTGAGAAGGCCCTAGGGAGTACGTGCAGGTGGGCGGGTGGCGATAGAACACCGCCATGCACCATCTCATGCTGCCATGCAGGGGAAGATCGCACATGGCAGCTGTTGCCGCTCCACGTTTGGACATGTGCCACCCCCCCAGCACTCAGCCACTGGGGGTACACTGGTTTGCATCCAACTGCTGGGGGTATACTGATCCAAAAAGGTTGAAAACCCTTGCCATATAGGATTAGGATGGTGGAAAACAGAACAGCTCAGTCTCTTGGAAAGCCATGTCTATCGTGTTCCAGCTCATGGTCACACAATGAAGAAATGGAGAGGTAAAATGCATAAGACCCAAGAACTCTTAATGCTAGCACCAGTGGAAAAAAAACATGCCTTTAACAGGAAGATATGGAGTCAAAATTATAAGTACAGCCAAGAACCCTAGGGTCTCGCAAGTGAGGGAACAGGAGGGAAAAATCTTAGATAACAGCTCTGAGATAAATTTCCGAAAAGGATGTTGCCCTTCTGATATATCATTTTTGAATTCTTGATATTACAATTAGGGCTTTGGAAGGTCAAAGGCACTGGAAGATTTCTGGATGAGAATATTACTAAAAACTGATTTCATAGGGTCAACTGCCATGTTTCCTCTTGCATATTCAGTAGTAGCTTACACTGTGCTGAAGAGTTCCCATTGGAATTTCTGCATGTTAAATTTGTCAAACCCAAGTGATATTTGATGACTGAGAATCACTCTTTGTGAAGACAGATTATTTTACTGTTTTGCTGGCCTCTGCTGATGGAGAAATTACAAAACTTGTCAGACAAGAGTAAAGGGAAAGAGTATATGAGAATCAGGTGCAAAGTTCATATACATGAAGCAACTTAAGGGAAAAGATAAGAATTAGATGCCTCTGGGAAAGCCAAAATAAACACAAATATTAATAAGAAAACAAATATTAATAGTTTTCATTAATCTGGAACAGTTTGCAATTTATTACTAGGAATAGCTAAAATCTACTTGTGTAACAGAGCCTCGTGATAGAACTGTTACCATGTCAAGCTCTCTATTATATATATATTTTCAGGGAAAACACATAGGTTTCACATTCTAATGTTTCATTAGAGGAGATAAAAATTAGTGTACCACACTGGAAAAAATAAGTCAGTTTAGTCTAGCTTTCCTTTCTCTAAATTGCTCACTGGAGACTTAGGTTCAAAAGCACTTTGAGGACATCAGTAAACATAAACTGCATGGTCATAAATTGTGTGGTTTCACCTTGGTCCTTAGTAAATATTGATCCAAATCACAAAAGCACTATACAGTTATCTGTGGAGAGATTGAGAGAGAAAAACCCAAGGGGGCCAGAATATTCAGAAATAGAGAAACGGACACTGTTATGTACAAAACTAGTAATTTGGCAGTTTGTTACCCACAACAGATACTGAAAGCAATTAATCTTCAAAAGACCTATATGGGCCATGTCCTGGCTGAATGGAGATCCTCTCTCTATTTCACCTGCTCAGCCATTAGAATCAACTAGAAACCTTCCACTAACCCAGTTCTGAATGGCTGTACTGTCCTCAGGATAGGAGAGACATTTCCTTCCTCTACTGGTACAACAAAGCCAGAGAGGGTTGGGGGTGGGCTGTTTGTTTTCACTCTTTTAAGGCGTGCTGTAAAATGTATTTATTCAGATCTTTCCTGAGCACATTGTCTGGAAAGACTGATTTTCTCTTGCAGGTTGGGAATTCAGCTCTTTATTTGAGCTGTTCTGTCATTTTTATTACATCATGTGACAATCAAAAGAATCACAGGAAGAATGGCTTTCTTTAACATTGACCAAGGAACCAGTTGTTTAAGGAAAGCAATATTAGCTTTAAAGCTACAGCTCCAACTTTCCACTTTACTGGATTCCTTCTGGCTAGAACGTTTCCTTACTCACCCTCCTTCCTGGCTTCCAGCCACAGATAGAAAGGGACAAGACATATATCCTCAGACATAAAGGTCCAGCATACCCAAAGTTTGTAATGAACAATGCACAAATGGAAAAATAAGCTAGTTAAAGATTATGGGCCTGATTTTGTATTATACTAAGCTGCCTTTCTGTCACTCAGGCCAAATAAATGGGATTTAGAGTGGCTGTAGATCAAATTTTTATATTGTCAAAGTGGTGAAAAAGGGTGAGAATCAAGCCCAATATAGCTACTTTGTGCTCCTGTGCACTGCTAATTAATAGTTCCCTGATTTACATCCATGTCTTTTCTTCCCATTAATTGAATGAAACCATTTCAGAATCCAGACAGCTGACACTGTGCCCAGTGAATCTGCTTTTCCAGGAGACTTGTATTCATATTTTATTCAAGGTTCCAAAGTGCAGTTGCAAAAGAACCGTGGCCCACACAGTCATCTCTGTTCCAGCAATCACCAGTTCTCATTTTCTACTAGTCATTTTTCAAAGTCTCTTTTAAAATAAAGTCTACTGTGGCAGTTAGCTGAAAAAGTAATAAGAAAAGCTTTCATCTGGTGCCCTGGCTAGTGCGCACAGAGTATAAATACAAGGCTCAGAACTCAGTGTACATTTTTGAAAGGATACTTAATCACTGAAATTAATTGATCAATTTTGTCCCAATTATATATCTCATGCATTAACTGTGAACTGCATAGAGGTAATTAAACTCCATGCAAGTAACAACTAAAAAAAAAAAAATAGGAAAAGCACGTAAGTGGGTACACTTACTATAAGCCTATATAAGCCCTCCTAATTCAACCCTCTCTTATCATGGCAGGGACTATTCTTATTTGTAGGATTATCCCACACTTTTTGGACTCTTCCTAAGCCAATTGCTTCCATGATACCTCAGAAGAGTAAAGTTCACAGCCAAGAAAAACAGTTGCACCCATCATGTACTCAGAATTCAAGTCACCTGGAAATCTAGGAGCAATTGAGGACTCAGAAGTGTGCCATCATTGCAACCTGTTCTGGGGAAGTGTAGGCCCAGTCTTAATATAAAGGGGCAAGATGTCTACCTTATCAGAATCCTTAGTTGCATTTTTCACCCAGTGCGTACCAAGGCAGTTATGGGATTACCAGAATCATTATATTATGCTGCTGTGGTGTTTAAAGACCCTAATCATAAACTGGGAACCACTGTGCTAGGTGCTAAGCACAATAAAAACACAGTCACTGACCTTTTCAAACTAGAAAGGACCATTTATGATCACCTAACCTGAATCTTCTGTAATATCCAAATGACAGAATTTTACCTAGTGATTTCTGTATCCAGAAATGTGGTTTCATTGAAACATACATTTTAGGAAGACATCCAGTCTTTATTTAAAGTCTCAATGAAGACCCTATCTCAGCCAAATTGAGATGCCAGAAAGCCCACTTTAGATGAATCAAAGGGTAAAGTTTCACGTTACCCTTAGACCTTAGTAAGGGTACTTAAAATGTAAGCATCCACATGTTAAGGCTTGCTATCTCATGTTAAGTGCCCTCTGAGCATCTCAAAGTTATGCCACAGTTGAGGGTTAACTCTGAGCCATGGTACCTAGCTCATGTTAGGATAACTTCAGTCTACTCCAAAGAGATAAAATGAGCAATTTGAAGTACTCCCACATCCCAGGATGCAGTGGTTCCAGTTCCCCCTCCTTACCCACAGCAGGGATACAGCCCCTGGTTCCTAGCCATGTCCCTGCTCACCAGCCCTCCAGGGACAGACACTCAAAAACCCTGAGCCTGAACTGATTCAATCTTTGCAGGGTAGTCTAACATGCAGAGACTGAACTGGTTTGCAAGTAGATAGAAATTCCCTTTTCATTCTGGAAATGCAGGCACATGCCTGCAGTGGCTCAAGCCAGAAACCCAGGGGAACTACAGCAGCCCTCCCTTTCGTTCCACAGGGAAGCTGAGCTAGAGGGGGAGGGGGCATAGCCAGGCCCCAGCAGACCTGAGTAAGACTGTGGAGGGCTGTAAACCCCCACCCTGGCCTGCAGGGTTCAGAGGGTGGGGGAAGAGGGAGCGTAGCAGACCCCTGTGGCAGGGGAGGATGAGTAGGGGAGAGCTCTGCTGTCCCAGAGGCTCCCTGACTGCCACGAGCACAGGGCGCACAGTTTCGCTGCCGGGCCCCAGACGGGATTCTTCCTCCTCCTCTCTCTGACCCAGGGCAGCAGGGTGGAGAGCAGGGCTCTTCCCCCTCCTCCCCCTCTGGCCCCTGCTGCCATGGGGTGGGGTGGGGGGCTCTGTGTGGTGCTCCCACCCCAGAAGAGGACTCTTCCCCCTCTTCCTCCCATTTCCACGGGGCAGGGATGGGGCTTCTGTTCAGTACTAGAGGGGGACTCTTCCTCCTCCTTGTCCTCTCCCCACACCCCGAAAGGGCAGGGAGGGGGAGCTCTGTCCCGTGCTGCCTGGCCTAGCTTGGGCGCAGCTTTCACTGATCCACAGCCACTGGGGTTGGCCCCACTCAGCCCCGGCCCAAGCAGCTGCACTGCAGGCCAGGGGGAGGGGCCAGCCCCAGCAGCAGTGATGGGGAGGCTGAGCCCTGTTAGTTACAGCAGACTGGCACAGCGTGCACAGGTGGTGGCTGGCCGGACAGCAGGCTACCTGGGCTGACTCAGAGGTGTTGCGGGGGCTTGTTCCCTCTGGGCCTGGGCAGCCCTACACAGAGCTCCCCTCCCAGCCCTGCAGGGGGAGGGGCCGAGGGGGGGAAGGAGGATGGGGAAGGGTCCCCCCCCGCATGAAAATAGCCTCCCTCTCTCCCCTGTGGGGATGGGGGGGAGGAGCAGGGGGAAGAGTCCCCCTCTGGGGCTGGGCAGCCCCAAACAGAGCCCCACCCTGCGGCAGAGGAATGAGGAGGAGGGGGTGCTCCACCCCAACTGCAGTCCCCTGGTGGGAGGGGGGGAATTAACCCCCTGCTTGCCCCCTTAGCCTTAGTGGGGTCATGCCAGAATGGCTGTGGTCCCTGTTAGTGGGACAGGGAAGGGAGCCGGGGAGTAAACCCCCTCCTGGGCACTCTGACCTTCCCCATCCCCTTGCTAATCCAGCTGCCAGATGTGGCCAGATGCCATCTTGGCATGGTCCCATTAAGGTGAAAGAGGCGGGGGGGGGGTAGTTCCTCCCTCCCTCCATCTCTTCTACCCAGCAGCTGGGGTCTGCCAGCCCAGACCGCTGCCTCCTCAGCTCATCCGCAGACAGGCAGACCCCAGCTGTGGTGAGGGGGGAGGGGAAGGAGGGAAGAATTCACCCCTTCCCTGACCACTTTACCTTAACAGGGCCATGCCAGCCAGTGTCTTGCCACATCCCCTGCTTGGGTTAGAGAGCAGAGGGGTGGGGCTAGCCTTGCTCTCTGGAGAAGACAGCACAGCACAGCCTAGAGCTGCAAAGCATGCTGGGATGCTGGAGGACTCTGGTTTAACTTCAAGCGGGAAGGGGTCTGGGACAGAAGTTGCATAAACTGGTTAGAGCCAAATCAGTTAATTCTGATACTATATTCAAACAGGTTTATCTTACATTAGTTTTGGCCATTTGAAACTGGTTGATGTGCACTGCATTTATGGTAAACCTGTTACAGGTTTAAACTAGCTTCTGATCACTTAAACTGGTTTATGTGTAACTTCTGACCCTAGTCCAGTGGCAGGTCAGAGCAGTATAGGTAAGAAACAGTATTAATCCTTAATCTGAAGCAGCTCACAGCACATTCTAACTTAAGCACCACTTAACCTTCCACAGATATAGTATGATCTGAGTGTAATGTATAACTTCACCCAGAGACACATAACTGCACATAGGATCAGTGTACTGGTACCATTATCATCCAAATGTTTTCATTATCATCCCAACTGGTCTCACATATACACTGAGAGAAGTGGCAAAACAGTGGAATCCCATACAAGAGAGACAAAAGCTTGGTGGGTAATGTCCAATACAATTCTCTCAGAGCTATTTAAGAAGCAGGAATGGTATCATTCGCAGGAGGGCTACCCTTGCAAGGGCCTGCAGTCAAATCAACAAAAAGCATTGGTCAGTGGGACTAAAAGTTCTGATGGATCTAAAAATCAGCTAGTTCACTTGTCCATTTTCAGGATGTGACCATCCAGCAGTAAAACCAGCACTCTGCTCTGCACACGAGCTAAAATCTAGGTCAAGAGTACAGACACAATTGAAGCAATCTCGCTCCAGATATAGCCTAATCTGTCTTGGATCTAACATTCTCAATTTCATCCAGAAAGAAAAGGAGAGAGAGGAGAATGGAAGACTGGATAAAACAAAAAGATAACTAGCAAGATCTTCAACATCAAGAGATGCTTTACTGAGTAAATGCCTAATGAGTTCTTATTTGGAGGAAGCTGGCTCCCTGCCCTCAGTTGACATGGCATTAATATTCTCCTGCAACATTATTATTCAGGGCAAAAAGTTGCCCAGTTTCTTTGCATCTCTTTGATAACTTTAATCAGCAATCATCACACTGCTGCAGTTCAGCAGAAATTAGGCCAAAAAACTGCTAACGATCCCAATGTAATATTTATCTCGCTCAAGGTTATCTGTTTTGTTTAATATTCCATTCCTATCAGCAACAATGGCCCTATGTGTTATTGTGTACTGTATTATGTTTAACACTTGGCTCTGCCAGGGAAATGAAACATTTCAAGTTTATTCAGGATAATATAGCCAAATCCTAATCAGGACTTGATGTAAGGGAACATCTGCACTGACCTGGCTGAAATATGGCAGATACCAATAACAGATAAGAAAAGTATTAGGAGAATCAGAAAGGGAGGAAATAGAGAACTCTACTGTCCCTGTTAGATTAATGACAATAAAATGTTTTACAATAAAAAGAAAAGAAAGGAAACTGTAATAATTTAGAGAACCCAATGAGTTTTGATAAAATTAATTCTGATAGTAGTCAATCTCTGCATCCTGGTTTAACTCATAACCAGTTCAGCTGACTCACTGGCTGCCACGAGCAGAGTACTTTGTGTTCAACGTAAATACATATTGCTCTAAACAAAGTGTAATCACAGGAATATCATGTTTAATATTTAATACCATATGTATATGATGGGCAAGGTAGAGAGAGTAACAATGGCTTCTCCAAACTCTGTCCTTCAACAATCTTGGATTTAAGACACATTTATCTTAGCCATACAGATATGCTGGGCCTGCTTCTTTGAGCACTCTGTTCTCATTTAATTCTGTGCAAATGGTAAATGCAGAAGACAGGGTAGAGTTGTACCTTAAAGACCAACTAAATCAGAGATGTGTAAGCTTTTGTAAGCAACAGCTTACTTCATTTGATGTAAGTAACCATGCAGAATACAAAACAATAGAAAAATACAAAACAACAGAAAAACCAGAGTCTCTCCTGCAATAAACTATTTTAAGTTATTTTAGTTAGTAAATAGATCTTTGGATTTAAGGAATGGTCACAATGAGAATAATTTAGGGAACTTTCTTTTTCAGAAAGCATCCATGTTTTTTCTGATAAACTTTTCATGAAGATGAACATTTTCCCTAGTGTCACAGATGGGTCATTTTACTGAACAACTTCTGTATTTAGAAACTTGTGCAGCATGTAGAGGTTTCTATTCCAGAGAGTAAATAATTCTCCAATAGTATTGCTTTCAATGGGTCTGGGCACTAGTCAGCTACAAAATATCAGGAGCAATCAATGTAATGTGATGCCATTAGGCAGATACCTACAGACTAACTAAACTGAACCAGACACCAGGACTATCCACTGTACATGCTCTTTTCCTGCACTCCAAGTAACTGATCCATAAAGTTACCTGAAAGCAAGTGCTAAAATGGTAGCCCCCAAATAAAAGCCATGTAAAAACGCAGTGGCTTTAAATAATTTTAGAACAATCAGGAACTTATAAGGGCTTGTCTTGGAAATCCAGTGACAAAGATGTAGGTCAGGTCAGTTCTAAGTGCACAGCAGCAACCAAAACTATGGTTCAGCAAGGAACAATATGCATTCTTTGATTCTCATGGAGCTAGTGGGCATGTCTACACATGCAAGTGCTGCTCCATCTGTTTACTCGACAGTAATTTACTGTGGAGTAAACCCACCCTGGGCAGGCGTCTACACGTGCAGGCATCTGGGAGGCCAGAGAAGGCTACTCCAACCCTGCTCTGTCCCCTGCAGTAGCTAGGGGGTGCTTCAGCCTCCCCTTGGGTTGCAGCCCAGGGGCTGGCAGGGAGCATGGGGCCAGGAGACAAGTGTCTCCTGGTGAGGGCTGGGAGAATGCTCCCTGCCCCCACGAGCTACCTGCTGCCAGGGGGCTCCAGTGATGGAGGCCGGGCTGGGACAATGTCCCCCTGCCCTGGCAGCAGGGAGCTCCTGACCTCAGCTCCCCGACTGAGGACAGGGAATGAGCTGCAGGGGGAGGGGCAGGTCCCAGCCCCTGGCCCAATCCACCAGTGGCGTAGTTCGCAGTGAGCCCCTGGCTGGGTGGAGATTCACTGCTTAGCTGGCAGTAGCCAGGAGCTGCCCCACTGGCAGATCAACAGCAGGGGAGACAGGGTGACTGCAGACTGAAGTCTACACTGTTTCCTCTCTCTCCAGGATTTCCAACAGTAGAATTTCTCTGAAATTTCTACCAGTAAAAATGAACATTTCTTCCTAAAGACGGTTACCTACATAAAGTAAGTATTCTAATGTTCATTTTGTTCAGCTGTGATAAACTCATTTACTATTTGTATAGCTGTTAGATAAACATGATGGTTTAAGACAACCTCATTTTATTCTGGGCAGTATTTTACTGAATGTCATCAAAACTGCAGTGTTATATGGATAGGCAAATGCATTAAAACTGGTTAAAAGGGTTACCATGGTAGCTTCCACTTATCATGGGACAGGAGTGGACATAGGCAAGAGCTATCACAAAGCAACTGATGCACAGTAAATCTAGAGTTAATTGGTTATAATTTATTCATCCGTCTATACCCTAGGCATGCTTCTCTGACTTGTGATGTTTATCAGTTTACTTAATTGAAGGCCATTACAACAAATTTTCAACAGATCAAAAAGATCAGGCTTGACACTTTTTTTTTCTTTCAGTGGAGCCTGCCTGCATGGGTTGCTGCTGGGTCTCACAGCCCGAGCTGTGCGGGCCCGCCAAGCCCTGAGCACACTGGCTTTCAGTGCCCTGTGCACTGCTGCACTTTGTTAGGTAGCAAACTAAAACACCTCGGAGGTATTTTATCTTGCTATGTACCAAAGTCATTTAAAGCATAATACACCGCCAAGCATCCAAACAGCAATGCCATTAAAACAGAATACACCACCGAATGTGCAAACACCAATGCCATTAAAGAGGCGCAAAAGGGCATTTAAGTTGCTTTAAAAGCCAATTTTGTGGCATGTACAAAGGCCTATATATATTTCCCCACATATACATGAATACAAAAGATTCAAATAATTTCTTGTTAAAATTCATTTTCTTTCCTGCTTCGTAACCAAGTGGCACTTTCACTTCCTTGAATAAAATCCATCATGTACGCCAATAAAACCCTTAAATTTGTTCCCCCTTTTTTACAATACTTTACTACATTACCTAATTATAAAGAACATATTACTGAGACTTCTGAGCTCTCAGAATTGAAAAAAGATGAATGAAAACAATCAACAATTAAGTACTTGCCTATAATGACAAAGAAATGCACTTTTAAGCTAATCTTAGATAATTAAAAAAATCCACTATGTAAGATGAGAAAACACCAGCATTTCAGGAAGTTAGAGTTACTCAGCTGTAGCTGAATTCTTATAAAAGTCATCATCTTCAGTGCCACTTCCTGCTCATTTTTTCCAAGCTTTCTAAATTACTTCTTTTTCATTTGGGAACTATTATTTCTCTGAAAGCCTAGGCTTTATGTCAGTGTTTAAGAAATATTTTTGTTAATTTAAAACAAACATGGTTTTCTGAGTGGATAAGAACCAGGGATTGCAGTTCTGCATTTTAACTAAAACCCTTCAGTTACAGCATGCTTTTGTGGAGGTGTTAGGGAAGGAAAGAATGTATATTATGTATACTGGAGGATATTCAGAGGTAACTCCAATAGAAATTATGGCAACACTAAGTATTGTTTCATAGCCTCACCCATGCAGATTAGATTGCCACCAAACAGTAATCCACACAAGATCAAATCTGAGCCTGTGCACTAGGCTGCACTCTGGTTGGCAGGTACATGGCTCTGTATACGCATACCTGGAGAACTTAAGTCACAAAATGGTAGCCAAACAAAAACCTATAGTGAGTGGCTGTCAGAGGAGGAGGGCCATCATGTGTTTTAGCTCAATAGCTGAGTGGTTAAGGCACTCATCCAACAAGCAAGTGACCCAGATCCTTGCTAGGCAGGAAATTTCTTGTTATTCTCCATCTGGTTTACCCAATGACTATTAAGTTAACAGTACAGTGGCGCAGCTTGGAGAGGACACTGGGCTACCTGGCAGTAAATGCTTCATGGTTGTAAGTTGAAGACCTGGAGGTTCACATTTTCTCTCAGTGACAGGGGCCTAGAACTTGTACCACTTGCTTCCTAGACTCATGTGAATATGCTGCACAGAGTAGGATAACAAACTATACATAACTGCCAAAAATGGCAGTTCCATGCCAGAGTAACTGCTATTTGAACGTGCAGAATGAAATGGGATTTTGCCATAACTTACTTACCTTTGGTTTGGAAAACTGCTATGAACAGAATTGATTCTGCACAGGTGAAAGAGAGGAATGTGAGAAGCTAGCTTCAATCTTAACTATGCAGTGAATAGTGCCTCTCTCTAGTTGTTACAGTGGTATTCTGGGGCATTAGCCAGCCTCTTCTATTAATGTTAATGAGCAGCAGTTGCATGCCTCATTCTCTGTGTGCTTTAGGGAAAATTTACTAGAATAGATTTATTCTTCTGCAAGGTTTTGGAGCTTGGTTAAGGTTCGCCTAGTCAAATTGGCTGAGCAGCATCTGCACTGTATTTGAGTCTAGCTTCCAGCAGCCTGATTTTTTAAAGACACTGTGAGCTGGCAATTTCTTTTATCTGCAAGTGTTCAGCACCTCTGGAAAGGTGACTACAGGTATCCAAGAACTCAGACAGAAAGCTATATGTCTAAAGTCTAATGAGGATAAAGCTGCATACTCATTTAGTAAAAATATACAGGGTGCTTCTACATTAGATGCTTACTACAGAGCAGACTAATTAGCTCCACAGTAAGTATCTTGCATTTACATGTGAGGCCCTGTTAGGCTGGAGTAAACTAATAAACTATGCAGCAAGACAGTATTTGTAAATATAAGTACTATCCTGCTGTTGAGTTTTTACTCTGCAGCAGTGCATGTGTAGATGCTAATGCAGCTGACTAGGGCATGAGTGTGCTTCAGCGTGGGGCTGCCTGCCAGCTAGACCTGGACTGGAGCACCCTTGTACCCCAGTCAGCCCCTCCAGAGCACATTAAGCCAGGTTAGAGAAGCTCTGGGATGCCAGGCTGACCCCTTGGGCCCCATGTCAGCCAGGGTTGCTCTGACCCAGCTCAACACGCTGTGGTTCCAGGTGCATATATGGCACCCAGAGGTAATAAGCTTTGGTGCAATAAGTGTTGGAGTTTATTGCTCTGCATTAATATGTACATGTAGATGTGCCCACTGTGGGTCATTTCTCCAAAGGCATTTTTAATGACAGATATTCTACTCCAACACAAGAATCACTACCAACTTCTTTGCTAAAGCTGATTCAAGCAGGTGAAATGAGAATGAACTAGTCCCCACTAAAAGGTTTACTGCAGATTTAAGTTCAAGTTTAAAAAGCACATATGCATAACCAAAATGACTCAGCACTAAGATAAATCCTCCACTAGACAGCAAGGGAGAGAGAGGTTCATTTTCGTAAACGTAGATTTTTCCTCATTATATTGATTCTTGAACTGGGTTTAGTGAACAAATGCAGTAGAGACTTCCTGATTCTGCTTTGGCTTAACAACATCTAGCTGGAGGAAGGAGGTATCACTTCTGGTTACAAAGCAACTCATTTCCTCCTGGGGATCTAATCGTTCAAAAGTAAAGCTGCCCATGTTAGAAGATGTACTCTGTGTAGATTACATTGCATTGAAGCTGAACAGACTGAGATATTTGGAAAGCATATTATTGTAAGGGAAGGTTCTCTGACCAGGAAAAAAGGGTGTCTCCAGAGTGTACTGTTTAGCTATTCTGTGCTGGTGCAATGGCCCAATGATGGAGATTAAAAGTTGCACACATCAGTACTGTCTTGAGGTGCTAAAGTGAGAATTAAGCATATGCAAAAGCAACTAAATGCTTGCCTCTTTCCCACCTTACATGTGCTTATCACAGGCAACAAAAAAAAGACTCATCTCAGAAGACTCTGGATATGTTTGATGTTTGCACAGTGTACAGCAGCAGACACAGAGCCAGAAGTACTGGGGTCTACATTTGCATGTAATTGCCTTACTATCTGGTCTTAGAAAAATTACTTCACCCCTCAGTGCCTCAGTTTCCCCAATCAGTCCTAATTTTGTAAAAAGTCCATGGATTCATTGGACAAAGGGTTGTAAATTAAAAACCCACGTGAAAAACACCACAGTGGTATAACAATATTTAGACTAAAAATGAAGATAAATTAATCTTGATGACTGCTTTTTTGGGTACAGTCTTCTCCATATGTTGCTTTATATGGTTTGTCAAATAATACAACTAGCTAATAGAGCTACTCGGACAGACCACGGAAGTCATTATTGCAGGATCTGCAACAACAGCTTTTTTCACGTCCTGTTATTAAACAACAGTCAGTACCAAGGAGCTCCCTTGTGGGAGAGCCCAAAATGATAGTGTTTCCCTTCAATGCCAATTAGCCTTTGCCTTGGTTAGAAACCTCATGCTGAGCATTAAAGGGAAGAAGCAGCTTTGTAACACAATAGGCTAAAAGAAAAAAACTGGAGGCAGAGGGTCTATTGCTTTCCCATATGTTGTTAGAACAATGTGTGCTAATTTGAACATAATTTTCAGTCATTGTCCCTTCTCCACCTGCCCTGTTTCTGTACTGCTGAGAGGATGGAGCAAGGAGATTTTCAGTTGTACTAGTGGAAGGGAAAAGACCATCTAAGCTGCAGTGTCCTATTTTCTCAATTTCCTTCACAACATCCTCCAAACCTGTTAGCTTCTGTCAGGGTGAGTCAATTAAGAGCTGTTTCACATGAATACACTTTAGTTCCAAATCTGTTCTCATGAGAAAAATCAGCCTCAGCAACCTGGGCCTCTACCATATTTTCATGGTGAAATCTACAAGCACAGGATTAGCTATTAGTGTCTGAAATTCTGAACAAGGAAACCAAACCAACCACCAGCATACCCTTGTGATTCCCACATTAATCGAAAAAAAAATCAAACTTCCAAGCAAAATGAAACCATGTCTTTATATACCACTCCTATTATTAGCCAAATCACTGTTAAGTTGTGCTCCTATTATTGTAATGAAGTGAAAAATCATTGCTTTTCTTAATTCTTGATGAGTGCTTGCCATGCCTGGAGCTCAGCGTTTCAGTATCAATCATTCCCTGAGAGCTGGATAGGAGGATTGAAGTCAGACAATAGCTAAATCTCAGGGGTCCTCTCCATTAATCATTGAAACATATCTCAGCTCTGCCATCAGAGTATAGTAAAATTAGCATATGTAACGCATTAGAGATATTTATTAGTC
>NW_017729031.1:113063361-113065532 GCF_001723915.1 Gavialis gangeticus | reverse complement strand
TGGGGGTACCTTCATGGTCCCCTCCCCCTTCTCCAGCCTGCCCTCCCCTCACTTACTGGCATGGAGTCCAGGTCTAGCTTCCTGCGGCAGCGAGCAGGGACAGTCCTTCAATACAAACAGGCTTTCACTCTGGGCACTATGAGTTACTGGAAGTCTGTATTACTTACTGTTGTGTCTCAATCCATCAAACTGTTTCATCTTTACCTCTCATGAGACGTACGGTAAATGAGGAAAGTCTGGCTAGCTTTCGTCGAGCACTACATAACTGTTAAAATAATTTTTTCCCCTCCTTTTTCAGCTATTTATGGATCTATCTATATTAATATGGTAAATACATATATAAACTGATGCCTAGGACTAAGTCTGTTATAATATCATAGGCCGTCTGAGTTTTGTAGTACAGGTTTCCCTCGTTTTATGCGGTATATGCGTTCCTGGAAAACTGTGCATAAACTGAATTTGCATAAAGGGAACCCAATTTATAAGGTAAGGGCTGCAGCAGGAAGCAAAGTGGAGGGAACTGTCAGTGGGTGCAGGGCAGGGGAGCACAGCTCTTTTTGCTACGCGTACCCCAGGAGGGCTGCAGGCTGGGGGGCTGTGCCAAGCTCTTCCCATGGGGCACGTGCCCCCGGATCTGTGTGCAGGATGAGAGCAAGCTGCCACTGCAGGCTGTGGCCGGCGGTGGCACTGGACTCTTCCCAGCGCCTGGGGTAGGCAGGAGCCTGCTTTCATCCTGTGTGCAGATCCAGGGGCATGTGCCCCACAGGAAGAGCCCCGCGCAACCTCCCAGCCCACAGCCCTCCCAGGGTGTGCACAGCAGCAAGAGCTGCGCCCCCCCGCCCCACACCCACTGACAGTTCCCTCTGCAGCTGGCATTGGCTGTTCCTAGGGTCACTGCAGCAGGGGCAGGGTAAGCGGGGACAAGCTGCAGTGCGCCCTGTGCCCCCTGGGGCTCTGCTTGTCCCCACTCACCCCAGCCTCTGCTGCAGTGGCTGCAGGAGCAGCCAACATCAGCTTCCTGCACTATGGCATGGCGCAGCCCAGGGGCTGGGGTGTATGGGGACAAGCAGAGCCCTGGGTGGTTCAGGGTGTGGTGCAGCCCAGCAGCTGCAGGCAGCTGGCATCGGCCACTCCCAGAGCAGCTGCAGCAGGGGGTGGGGTGAGTGGGGCCATGGCCTCACAGCCCTTTCCCCTCCCCCCCAGACTTACCTGCTTGGGGGAGGGGAGAGCGCGCCTATGCTGACTGCATGAGTAAATTTACCTCACATATGACAAATTTTGCGTATAAAAAAGGTCATTGCATAGGAACACATATAGGCAACGGAAAGGAACATGGGCCGACAATGCGAGGTCACGGTTGGCAGGGCTAACTGGACCTTGTCGTGCATCCACAAGTGCACCTCAAGTAGGGCCAGGGAGGTGATCCTCCCCCTCTATGCGACGCTGGTCAGGCCACAGCTGGAGTACTGCGTCCAGTTCTGTGCGCCCCATTTCAGGAGGGATGTGGACAACATTGAAAGGGTCCAGAGGAGGGCCACCCGCATAATCCGGGGACTACAGGGCAGACCCTACATTGAAAGGCTGAGGGACCTAAACCTGTTCAGCCTTCACAAGAGAAGGCTGAGGGGGGACCTGGTGACTGTCTATAAACTCACTAGGGGGGACCAGAAGGGTTTACCGGAGACACTGTTTCCCCTAGCGCCCCCTGACATGACAAGGAACAATGGACACAAATTATTAGATTTAGATTAGACATCTGTAAGAACTACTTCACAGTTAGGGCGGCTAGGAGCTGGAACCAACTTCCTAGGGAAGTGGTGCTGGCTCCTACCCTGGGGATCTTTAAGAAGAGGCTTGATGACTACCTGGCTGGACTCATTTGAGTCCAGTCTTTTCTTCCGCCCAGGCGGGGGGTCGGACTTGAAGATCTACAAGGTCCCTTCCAACCCGACTTCTATGATTCTATGATAAGAGCAAATACATATATACAGAACCCGCATAAAGTGAGCGAAACCTGTACAGAACGGCAGAAAAACACAGAAGTTGGTTTCTGCTCATTATATGAGTGAAGATGGATTTAATTTCCTTTAAAGTATGATTCTGTTCCTTACTGTCAGCAGTGTATACTCAAGGCCAGTGAAGGTACAGTATGCAATATGGTGATGATGAAT
>NW_017729031.1:113061768-113062854 GCF_001723915.1 Gavialis gangeticus | reverse complement strand
GATCTATCTATATTAATATGGTAAATACATATATAAACTGATGCCTAGGACTAAGTCTGTTATAATATCATAGGCCGTCTGAGTTTTGTAGTACAGGTTTCCCTCGTTTTATGCGGTATATGCGTTCCTGGAAAACTGTGCATAAACTGAATTTGCATAAAGGGAACCCAATTTATAAGGTAAGGGCTGCAGCAGGAAGCAAAGTGGAGGGAACTGTCAGTGGGTGCAGGGCAGGGGAGCACAGCTCTTTTTGCTACGCGTACCCCAGGAGGGCTGCAGGCTGGGGGGCTGTGCCAAGCTCTTCCCATGGGGCACGTGCCCCCGGATCTGTGTGCAGGATGAGAGCAAGCTGCCACTGCAGGCTGTGGCCGGCGGTGGCACTGGACTCTTCCCAGCGCCTGGGGTAGGCAGGAGCCTGCTTTCATCCTGTGTGCAGATCCAGGGGCATGTGCCCCACAGGAAGAGCCCCGCGCAACCTCCCAGCCCACAGCCCTCCCAGGGTGTGCACAGCAGCAAGAGCTGCGCCCCCCCGCCCCACACCCACTGACAGTTCCCTCTGCAGCTGGCATTGGCTGTTCCTAGGGTCACTGCAGCAGGGGCAGGGTAAGCGGGGACAAGCTGCAGTGCGCCCTGTGCCCCCTGGGGCTCTGCTTGTCCCCACTCACCCCAGCCTCTGCTGCAGTGGCTGCAGGAGCAGCCAACATCAGCTTCCTGCACTATGGCATGGCGCAGCCCAGGGGCTGGGGTGTATGGGGACAAGCAGAGCCCTGGGTGGTTCAGGGTGTGGTGCAGCCCAGCAGCTGCAGGCAGCTGGCATCGGCCACTCCCAGAGCAGCTGCAGCAGGGGGTGGGGTGAGTGGGGCCATGGCCTCACAGCCCTTTCCCCTCCCCCCCAGACTTACCTGCTTGGGGGAGGGGAGAGCGCGCCTATGCTGACTGCATGAGTAAATTTACCTCACATATGACAAATTTTGCGTATAAAAAAGGTCATTGCATAGGAACACATATAGGCAACGGAAAGGAACATGGGCCGACAATGCGAGGTCACGGTTGGCAGGGCTAACTGGACCTTGTCGTGCATCCACA
>NW_017729031.1:113053256-113056768 GCF_001723915.1 Gavialis gangeticus | reverse complement strand
AAAAAAAAAAAGGACACATATAGGCAATGGAAAAAGGATCAGCAACCAGAGAAGCATTCACTTATATAGCCAGGGTCTGCTGGTATGAGATACAGAAAGCCAAAGCAGGCATGGAGATGAAGCTGGCATCCAAAATTAAGGACAGCAAAAAGTCCTTCTACAGCTACATGGGGAGCAAGAAAAAAAAATTGTGGGACCCCTACTGAATATGGAGGGGCAGTCCATAGTAGATCCCCATGAAAAGGCAGAGCTCCTAAATGGTTACTTCACATCAGTATTCCAGAAAGCTAACACAAGCTATGTACCTGTCTAGAGGCCCAGGGAATATCGGGTTGTCAGCAGACAACTTGAAAACAGCCCTGACTAGGCGAGGGTCCTCTTAGAGCAACTGGGAATTTTCAAGCGCACTGGGCCAGGCGATCTACATCCAAGAGTCCTAAAAGAACTGCTTGAACTCATAGCAGGGCCTTTGGTGAAGATATTTGAAAAGTCGTGAAACTTGGGAGTGATCCCGGATGACTAGAAGAGGGCCAACGTAGTACCCCTCTTTAAGAAAGGGAGGAGGGATGATCCTGCAAACTACAGACAGGTCAGTCTGACTTCAGTCCTAAGGAAAACTTTTGAAAAAATTGTTAAAGAGGCCATCAATCACAAGCTTGTAACTGACAGGGTATTAAGAAACAACCAGCAAGGCTTTGTAGAGGGTAGATCATGCCTGACAAATCTGGAGTCCTTTTACGACCAGGTAACTGACCAGCTGGACAAGGGACATGAGGTAGACATCATTTACCTAGACTTAAGTAAGGCCTTTGACTCTGTCTCCCATGAAATTCTCTCAACTAAACGGGAAGGTACTGGCCTACACCAGCCTACAGTGAGGTGAGTGGATAACCGGCTTAGAGGCCAGTCCCAGAGAGTTGCAATCGATGGGATGGCCTCATCTGGGAGGACTGTCTCCAGTGGTGTCCCACAGGGACTGGTGCTTCGACCTGTGCTTTTTAACATATTTATTAATGACTTGGATGAAGGGGTGGAATACTCTATGATTAAGTTTGCCAATGATAACAAGCTGTGGGGAAATGCGGGCACACCAGAGGATAGGGTAAGGATCCAGGACGACCTAGACAAACTGGTTCTATGGGCTGATCAGAATCAGATGACGTTCAAAAGGGAAAAGTGCTGAGTCCTTCATCTGGGTAGGAAGAACCTTCACCATAACTATAGGATAGGCAGCAGCCCTCTGGCTGGCACAGCACCTGAACAGGACCTGAGGGTCACAAATCGACCAGAGGATGAATATGAGCCAACAGTGTGATGAGCAGGGCAAACAGGACTCTGGCGTGCATCAGCCCATGTGTTACCAAGAGATCCAGAGAGGTGCTTCTCTCTCTCTACCTAGCATTGGTGAGGCCACAGCTGGAGTACTACACCCAGTTTTGGGCCCTGCACTTCAAGAATGATGCAGATAAGCTTGGGAGGGTGCAGAGAAGGGCCACCTGCATGATCAGGGGCCTGGAGGATAGGCCATATGAGGAGAGACTCTGGGAACCAGGCTTGTTCAGTCCAAGTAAGAGGAGACTGAAAGATGACTTGGTAGCCACCTACAAGTATGTCAGGGGGGAGCATCAAGCTCTGGGGGAGCACCTCTTCAGGAAGGCACCCCTTGGGAGGATGAGGACCAATGGTTGCAAACTAACAGAGGGAAGATTTAGACTGGATATAAGGATGAACGTCTTCTCCATAAGGGTAACTAGAACCTGGAACACACTCCCAGCAGCGGTGGTACGGTCGCCATCCTTGGGGGTGTTCAAGAGGAGGCTGGATAAGCACCTTGTTGAGCTAGTTTGAGCTCATTAACCTCCTGCCTATGGCAGGGGACCGGACTTGATGATCTTCCAGGTCCCTTCCAGTCCATTGATTCTATGAGGAGACTTCTAGAGGAGACTGGATAGGCACCTGGCTGGGGTCTTATGACCCCTGCCACCCCCAGTGCTCCTTCCTGCCCATGGCAGGGGGTCGGACTAGATGATCTGTCTAGGTCCCTTCCGACTCATTGATTCTATGATTCTATATACATTCATAGCACCAGGTTATGTTAGTTGTGAAGGCTATCAAAGATGTTCATGCTGTGCTTAGGGCTCATGAAACTGCATGAAACCAGATCCTCAACACATTTTCTTCAAATGTTTTGGTAACTGCTGAATGAGTCAAGACTGATTCATGATTTCATGCTAAAACCATATGAAATTCATAAGCATGGTTTCAGAGTAGGGCTGTCCAAGTTAGAGGCTGGGGCTGCTGCCAACACCACAAGCCTCAGCAATGCGGGCCACAGGCCCCTCAGGCATTCCCCCATGATCCTGTGCATATGGGCACTTCCTACCCCCCTGCTGTACTAGGCAGGTGGTTGCTTCCCTTCTCCCCAATCCCTCACTGCACCAGGCATGTTGGCACTTCCCCTGCTGCACCATGCATGTGGGCACACAGACACAAGTATCCCAGCCTCACCTTCAGCTCCCTAGGCATGAGCTTCTCTGTTCCTCTGCACCATGCCAGCAGCCCACGCTATGGGCTTCCTCAGCACCACTGGTTGTGCAACAGTGCTCTGCCCCACCCCCAGGCCAGGTGGGAGCTTGAGGGCTGCAAACTAACTCCTTGTGGGCCACATGCAGCCCATAGGCAGCCCTGGTTTTAGAACAAAGCTAGGTGAAACATAGCAAGCCTGAACTCAAAGGAAAATTCAGAGAGCACAAACCCATGTGGACCAAAACCAAGAAGATGGGAAACTGAAGTGCTCATATTTATAAAGCTGTACAAATAATCTTCATTACTACTACGGGTATACAATGTCACAACTTAACCTTCTACAGGTTAATTTTGTTTGGGGCAAAAAAAGAAAGAGACTACTTTTTCTGAGTTACTTTCTTGCAAGTTGTCTGGTACCACAAGTCATCAACAGTAAGTATTTAAGTTTTTTCTTAAGGCTGTAGGCTTTGGCCTACTAGAGAGGGGGCAGTGATGATTCTGCAAGCTTAATGACTAGTAACTCAGAGGGTCATCTTTTCTCTGATGAAACTGTGTACAACTCTTCAGACTGACCATGGACAGAAAGGAGCTGGACTGAGCATGAATAGTAGAATGATTTACAGCATGGTTGGTTAGGACGTAAAAATAGACAGGACACACGTTTAAATGACTTTGCAAATAGCAGACAACTACAGTAAAATCCATGTTATCTGGCATTTGAGTAACCAGAACGCTCGATTAACAGGAATTTCCAGCTGGCCGGCCAGCCACGAATATTGGGGGGGGGGGGAAGCTCGTACTCACTCAGTGGCCACTGCTGCTAGCCACCACCCTGTGCTGCAGTTGCTCTGCATGCGACTGCCACCTCCCACAACCTCCGCTTTGCATACAGCCAAAAACCGCTGGCCTCAGGTAACTGGCATTTTTAGATACCTGGCACCCCTCGTTCCCCACTCGTGACGGATAATGGGGATTTTACTGTAACT
>NW_017729031.1:113037075-113048256 GCF_001723915.1 Gavialis gangeticus | reverse complement strand
ATATTGGGGGGGGGGGGAAGCTCGTACTCACTCAGTGGCCACTGCTGCTAGCCACCACCCTGTGCTGCAGTTGCTCTGCATGCGACTGCCACCTCCCACAACCTCCGCTTTGCATACAGCCAAAAACCGCTGGCCTCAGGTAACTGGCATTTTTAGATACCTGGCACCCCTCGTTCCCCACTCGTGACGGATAATGGGGATTTTACTGTATTGTGTAACCCAAGCTGGGAAGCACACTGTATGGTGAGAGATACCAACTGAAGCTTGGGAAGGATATTATGTTTAAATTAACTAACAATGATTGATTTAAAGGTAACTGCATTCAACTTGAAGATGCTTTACAAAGGTTGGGTGACAAAGTGCTGCACAGAATCTACTAAAGCAGATGTGATATTTCTCTCAAAGCAGCTGTGTTATTTTTTTTTCCTACAGATTATTTACCAAAAAAGAACCCCCTTCCAAACCTGGGGTGGCAACTATATTCTTTACTTTGACCAAGCTAACAGCAATTACTTGCTTTAATGAAGTGAATAGCTCTCACCTTGCGTAACTTTCAGCTTCAGCAGACACTATCCCTTTTCCTAGTATTGACCGTTAATAAGTCAAGGAGATGGATTGCAGTGGTTTAGAATATGAATGACTGTTTCCTAGTATCTATATTCTTGTTTCAAGGAATGGACTAGAAAAATTGAGACTGCCCCTGTTGGGATGGGCTGCTAAAATTACAGTGAGAATACTTGCACATCCACTCTGGATTTGAAATACGGAAATGTTTTAATAAGGTTTTAGAATTCTTATGTGACCAGTTTATATGGAACATACATCTGAGAGAAATTAAATGTTAGCTTCACAACAGCTATGCCAGAAACACAATTAATAATTTGCCTTATTATGTCAGTGTACGTGAAACACATTCACACTTCAAAAATGCAGTGCAGTCATATTCTGCATCTCATTCTGGTTCCAAAATGAATAGGAGTTTCATGAATAGAGTGATTCTAGAAGTTGGCCTGATGCATACAGACATGTATCTGCTGTTTCACTTTCATCTTCCTGTCATCTGTGTCAAATAGATGCTATGCTTTTGTAGAAGACAGTAAAAAAAACTCCCCTTTGGACTATACACTCCTTATCTATATGCAAACCCATGGATCAAAAGGATTAAGATGAGACAGTGAAATGCTTCAGAGATTTTAACAAATTCATAATGTCTTTCTTACTTACCTAGGGTCACAAAGAAACTTGGTTTTTTCTCCTTCCTCTCTCCAGATAAGCCACTCTCGAAAAGAGGGATGAACAAACATTCGTGTCATATCTCTACGCTTGATAAGAAACATGGAAAGGTTCTCCATCCTCTGCTGAAAGTCATCCCATTCCAGAGTACCCTCAATGTTACCTGCATTAATAGCCTGAAAAATATGCTCATCTGTTAATGGATGCAGAGATGCCACTGCCACATTCAAGAGAGGCATAACCCGATCAAAGGAAGACTGTGTCGGGAACTTCATATTGCACTGCAACAGGTAAACTTCTGAAAGAGAGACTGGGACTACTTTATAGCTGGAGCTTTTTAGTACCAAGTAGCCCTTCTCTATGAGATCAAAAGTGAGTTTTAAGTATAGATAGGACCCTTGACTCAAGGTCTTGAGATGAGAACTGAGTTTGCCAAACGTAGTGTTGTCCATTTTGCCATTAAGGGAGATGTTGTTCTGGATCTCAGAGCTGCTGTGTATTCGATGAAGGATATATGCTTGCAGGTCCTGGTCTATGGCTTCATTCTCTTCCAGTCTATCCAGAAATATCCTATGGAAGGGCAACAATTTTATTATCTCCTAAAAAAAGAAAAGAAAAAGCAATTATTTATGTTGGAAGTTCTTGTTATTAACAAAAATAAACATTTGTATTAGAGTAGCACATACAGATTCTAATCAGTGCCCTCTCCCTTAGGTGCTGAGCAAGCACTTGTGACGACAGTTTGTGACCCAAAGACCTTATAAATTCAGATGAATATCCAAACATTTTTGTAAACCTGAAAACATTTTTCCCAATATATTTTCCTAGAAAAGGGGCTGGAGGGAAATGCTTTTAAATCCCAGCACACAGGGCAATGCTTTTAAAACCCAGCACCACCCCAGCTACTCTCACACATACCATCAGTTCTCTGTGCTGGCATATAAAATGCTGACAGATTAGGGAATGATGCGTGGGCAGTCAAAGCTGATAGAGTCCAACACTGTAGGACTTTTGTTGAAACAGTTGAGTATATCTCAAGGAGTGCTGACTCTAGCAATCCTCAATATTATGCAGCAGCTGATTAATAGGGAGGTATATTGAAATCTTAGCACAGCTAATAACAGAGATTTACTACTGTACAGTAAAGACCATAGTGAAATACTCTATATGCTGTTGATCTGTTCAGAGTCAGCAGTAGGTTCAATCTTTTCTCAGCTGAAAGGATGTTTCTGAAAGAGCATGTAGTGCAGAACTCTGTGTCTACTATGCATCACAGGGAAAATGCGGGCAGGATTCACTGATCTAGTAAGTTCACTTTATACTGCTTATGCAGCATAAAATGAATTTAACCCTGCCAGAGGTTTTCCATAGAGACGTCTCTATGCAAAGAACCCTCAATTAGTACAAAGCTGAAAGAGGTGATTCTGCTCAAACTGGGGAGAGTCAGGAAGCTGTATTGGCCAGCTTCCCAAAAAGCAAAATTTAAGCATGATAAAGAATCAACCATATAATTTTAAGAAATGTAGGGCTCCAAAAGCCCTGACCAATTAAATGGCAGGCAGGTTAAATGCTAGGATTACAATATAAGATTCTCACTGAAACAAACAGGACATAATCCTTTTCCAAAATATCGTGTAAACAACCTTAAAACAAAGGGAAATGAACACTGCAGTAAGAAGACTGTGCAACCTGCTATTGTAAAAAATAATCAGCCAATAAGAACTGAAAACCAATGGACGTCTGGATTTATGATAGTGGTGAACTACATCTGGGCTGTGTCTAGAAGAATTACAGCTAAAACTGATTCATTGGTACTTCCTGCTCTTTTTCATTACGCTACTTTGCATAGGCTCTAAAATGCAGGCATTTTTAACTGTTTAAAGACTAGTTATATATACTTGATGTATTTTCTTCTAGGCTTTCATTTAGTTGTGAGGTCCAAAGATACTAGTGTTATAATGATTACCAATATAAACTGAATTTTCTGCATGAGCTAAGATGAAAACACAGACCAGTGTTATTTACATTAAATCTAAAATCTCAGAACCAACCTAAAAATCAATCCTAGTGGAGCTAAATAACTTCTTGGACTCAGATTATGATTCTCTCAGCTTTAACAAATGTAACACATAAGCTCTGTCTGACCAAGGAGGGATGTATGCATGAAATCCTGTCCACCAACTTCTCTCATTTGGGATAAAAGAAATCCGGGTTCCTAAAAGCCTTGCCTCACAAACTTGTAACTGGTAATTCTCACTGACAGCAGGGAGCTCTTTGTCACATGAGCCTTCTTGCTGAAGTTAATAGAATGCCTTGCTGAATAAGGATTACTGGCATGAGTCAGTGGTACAGTTTCACACAAAAGCCAATTTGAATCCAGTGCAGACAGATTGGTGCAAAAGAGTGATAAAATGTGATAACTTCAAAAGACAATCAATAATCAAATCAATATGATACTAGTTAAGACCTTAGGAGTGAAAACCCATTTTGCAAAGATACTCAGTGTTTATGTGTTTACCCATAAACAGTCTCAATGTACCTGTAGACTTGTCCTGACTGTTACTATTAACTTTAGCCAGGATGGAAATTTTCCAATCATTTTGCTCAGGAATGATACTATGGTGTCCCCATAATCTGGTTTGTGAAACTCTGCTTCATTTAAACCATCAATTAATATGATGAAATCTTCATCAGGGATCTTCCTCTCTGAGATTGTAAGAAAAAGAAAAAATGTTTAGTTCAGAGGCTAGCAGCCTGGCTCCATGCTAATTAGTCACATGTTGTTCTTATCTGAAGATAAAATAAAGCAAAAACAACAATATCTACGGATACAGTGGTTGTACACAGTGGGCAGGTGCATGGGACTCAGAAAATATGTATTTAACTAACAGTGTGTATACAATTTTGATAGCACTTTGTCAAAATTGAGTTGGTGGGGAAGGTAATTTTTAAACTGGCATAGCCATTTTATCTCAGACCTGAAGGCAAGATCTCTCAGTAAATGTTGACATGAATATTAACCGAACTTTACACTCCTGATGTTAAACTTCAGCAACACTTTGATGAAAACCTGTTTCAGCATTTACAATCGCTAGATGCATGTATTACATATGTATGTATATATATACACACAAAAGTGAGAGTCCCTAGCACCTGCCCCTAATTCACATTGTAATTGTAGTAGTAGCAAGGATTAACTCCCTTCCCAAGGGCTGATTTGACGACATCAACAGGAAGTTGTCAGCCATCTTTGTGTGTGTTAGTTGTCACAATTAAGCCCTTTTGAGAGCAAGAAATCTCCTTGCCTTTTCCCGATCTATGAGATAGCACAGTGATATACATGGTGAAGGCACATAGGAGGCTTTTAAACCAAATAATGCTCATTTGGGTTAGATTTTAAAACAGGTGTAAATATGATTCATAGATGTCTGAGCACAAGTTGATTATCGTATGTAGGAGCTAGTCACACAAACTTTCAAAATACTGCTCTCTGTTCAGTAGAAATTGTCCAAAATGAGCTTGGATCTCAAGACTAATGAACTGGGAAAGTCTGATTTGAATTCTACGGCCCAGACCATAATATATGTACTAATCACTGAATGTAGACATTTGAAAACAGTGCCATAGGGGAGTTTCATGCTGCTGAAGGCAGAAATACAAAGACTGATGTTTTAAGGCAATGAATATAACATTTCTGGAAACAGATATTGAAGTCTGAACTTCAACTTTAGCAATAAAGTTTCAGAGCCCATGATGTCACAAATGCTGTAGCTTGTTAAATATAAAAGGAACTTCAGTACAAGTTGCTTCTCTACCACAAACCAAAGTGACATAAATAGGGATCTACCAAACTCAAGGAGGTGGCCAGCCCATTTTGCGGGCAGATCCCAGGACCAGCTGCCTTTTTCATGGGCCAAGTGTGACAGGGCCCCCCCATGCTTCTGATTGGCCAAGGGGCCCCAGCAGTCTGACCCCTCCCCACAGATTGCCAGATGGCCTGAAACCATAGCTTAATTGCTTAATAATGTTTCCTTTAATGGCTTCTGCAGGCTTAATCTCATGATTAAGCCCATGGAAGCCATTCACTGATGCATTACTAAGCAATATAAGCATTTAATTAAACTCTAAACTGAAATAATTTATGAAGTTAAAACTATACGCAACATGAATTGTAACTAATACCATCACTATACACTTTATTGACTAATACCAACTATATACACTCTATTAAAAGGACATTGTAAAAAGAAGTTTACTGAATGCTAACCTTGAGACAGGCAATTCACACTAGCTATTAAATGCTAGCATGCTGCATCCAGTGGCAGTTGCTCCAGACATTCTCTGTCTCTGTGGGGTGAACACTTGTCTGTACACTGAGGTGGCACACTCAGCATCCACTGAGTTCACTGGAATGATGAGACAGCATTTTGCCAGGGTGTAGAGATGTGGAAACCAGTCACAGACAGAACACAGGCACACGCAAAGGCATTCAGCACTCTTTGACAAAGTTCACGTAAACAGCACATTCATTGTCATGCTCTTTCCACCATCCAGGGATTGATTTCAGTAGCTGAGGGTCACAGCTCAGAACATACACCCAGTCAGGTTCCAAAATATGAACAGAACTAAGGAAAGAGGTAGCCAGTTATCTGAACCGTGGTGGTAGTGATGAGTCATACCTGTAGTACTGGTTCAGTTTCATAGCTATTGCCTGGAACAGTTCTTGTCTCCGCTAGTTTTCATGAGGACAGCTTGATAGTTCTTGTGATGCCATGTCTTTGACCCAGTTTATCAAAACCATCAGCTTGTTGCGTACTGATGAATCACAGCCTACCAGCCTTCACACCACATTAAAAGCTCCATGAACCAGGTGGCATTTTCACCCACAAACATCGCTTGATCTTGAGCAATGCCTTGCTTTAAGAGATGGTGAAGCTTAAGCATGCACTGTGTGCTGGGTGTGATTTCTAGCTCCTCACACACAAACTGTGGGTAGTATTGAATATGCTTGGCATGGTAATGGACTGCAGTGAACCATGAATTCCACTGTGTGAGCAAAGACTCTGATGGCAGCGACAAAGTGGCATGTGAGTTTCTATTTCGACTAGTGATGGACTTCTTGGACTGGACCTTATGGCCTGGACAGTGCTTGAAGGCTTTCTTGAAGGACACTAGGCAATCCAAATTGAGGAACTGTATGCAGATGTTACTAGGTACAGAATGTGTACGCTGCAGGTGGCATGAACAATGCTGAGCGGCATTCTTGGAACACATCAGAGAAAGCCTTGCACATGTACATGGCATTGTTGGACAGGAATGTTGAGATCATATTAAATTCTAAGCCATAGCTGGCAATCACCTTCATTATGACTTGAGACATGGTAGAAAAATTGACAGATGTGAGGTGGTCCAGCTTAGTTTCAAACTTAGGCAGGTCTCGGTCTGTCCAGCTCCTCAGTACAAATAAAATGTGATGCACATAGTTATCTTGATGGTTGGTGGCTTCATCAGCCACAATGGAGAAGCATTCATATTCTGCCAGTGCAGACTTTGTGGACTGTACATGCAAAGCAATCACTGCAGGGAGACAGTCTTGGCAAAGCTTGCTGGCACATGGAAAACTGCCAGCACTCCACACATTTTGGTTCAGGTAATCCCTTAACTTCAGGTGATCAAGGTTCTCTAGCAGGATGTTCACCACCGTGACAGTCTCCATGAAGCAAAATACCACATTTTGCCTTGTCAAGCTGCTTTCCATGATCCTTTTAAAGAGCAAGGACATGGTAGCCTGTTTCCAGCTCTGAACTTCAGCCTCTGCAACAGCCTTTTGCTTTGTGTGAACCTTGGACATTGCAGGCAGTACAGAACAATTTGCCTCTCTATCCGTGTGCAAGATCCCTGCAGGATGCTGCCTTACATGGTCCAGTGCTGAAACGTATTTGGCTGTCTTGGAGGATTTCTTCTCAGTGGTCATGCTGAAGAATCCACCTCAGGCTGCAGCATACTGTACCAGCTTGCAGGTGGCCACTTTGAAAGCCAGCTCCAAAACCCTCTCATTTCCCTGACTGGCTCGGGACTGGCTCCTGGACTGATCCACATCACAGACTCAGCCTCTAATTTGCTCCCTCACATCCCGATGCCCCTCCCCCCCCACCTTGTTTCAGTACTGAAGGATTTCCTGCCCTCTTCTCTGCTTGCAGGTAAGTTTGTTTTTTCTGTTGCAGTGAGTATACCAAAATCACAAAGCCTGCCATTTTTCGTGGAGCCTGCCGTTTTTCACATTTCCTGTGAAAACTGCACAGTCATGAATTCAGTAGGTCTCAACTTACAGAATCATAGGAACAGGCATCCCATGCAGTCACCCACTCAGTCTCAACCCATGCAGGACTGTTCCCTAGTTCTTTTTATGTGACACATCATATCCACGAATTATACAATTCCAAAACCACAAGCTGCATTGCCTGGGATTTTCAAAGGCCTCAGAAAAAGGCATCAAATTCCAGTGATTTCTAAAAAGTGAGCATCTAACTCTCTATTTGGCTTTGAAAATCTTCTCTCTTCAAGCTCATTTGCTCTGGGAGTGTTCTTAGAATCATAAACTTTCCTGAGATGCAGTCACTAGTTCTGTGTGAAGCAGGTAGTATTCACTTCGCAATTTGGATTCAGCCAATTCGGGGGACAGTGATTCGATTCAGTGATTCAAATCGCTGTCCTGAATTGATTCGGCCGAATCTGATTCAGAGATTTGGTTGCTGCCAAATCAGCCAAATCACTCAGGCCCCATCCCCTGCCCACTCTCAGTGGCTGCCCTCCCTGCCTCAGCTCCTGGCCCTTTGAAGAAAAAAAAAGCTGCCACTTACTGGTTGCTGCCCAGCCAGAGGGCAATCCCTGCTGCCCCATACTGCCCCACACCACGTGGGGGGCTCTGTCACGAGCTCCCCGACCCTGCCCACTCCCCCAGCCTCCCCAGGGCTGCCCCACCTGGCCTGTCTCTGGCCCTTTAAAACAAACACACAAACAAAAACGCCTGCACTCACTAGCTGCTGCCTGGCGGGGGATGATCTCTGCTGCCCGCCACTGTCCTGCGCCATGTGGGAGACTCAGCACGAGCCCCCCGAAGTCCCAAGGCTGTTGCAGAAGCTGGTGAGCCTAGGTTTTTTTTGTTTTTTTGTTTTCTTAAAGGGCTGGGAGCTGGGGCAGGTGGGTGGCGAGCAGGCGGGGGTCAGAGGGCTCATGGCAGAGCCCCCCATGTGGCGTGGCGCAGTGGGGATCACCCCCCCCAGCAGGCAGCAGTTGGTGAATGGGGGCTTCTTTTTAAAGAGCCAGGAGCTGGGGCCGAGCTGGGCAGCCATGGGGAGCAGGAGGGCTGAGGGAACAGGAAGGGGATGGGGCCTGGTGGGGGTCCCCCCATAGTCCCCTTCTCCATCCTCCACCCTCCCCCGGCCCCTACTTACCAGCTCTGAGTCCAGGTCCAGCTCCCTGCTACAGCAGGCAGAGACTGCCTGAATTGCTGAAGCTCTCTGAATCATTTCTGAATTGATCCAGAGAGCTTTGAATCAGTTTGGACCTTTTAACTGGTTCCCTGATTTGATTCAGATTTGGAGATTCGGGTACTGAATCGGGCCGAATCTCCTCCAACTCAAATCAGCACCCAAAGCTTCGCACAGCCCTAGCAGTCAGCTACCGTTGATCCCTTTGGGTGTTGTTTAAGAAAAAAAATAATTGTATAATATTATATCTATTGAGGGAGACAAAATTATTGGTCAGGCACACAGCTAGTCCACTTATGAATATGCAAAAAACCCCTGCATTTCTAAAAGCTGATCCTAGTAATGGGATATATTTTTGAGCCATCAGAAAATCAGATAGCTTCAGAATAGTAATAACTGATCAATAATAGATGGTACAATTATTTTCTGCGCTACTTCCTGCATTTTGGTTATCTTGATCCATATGAAATGTATAGCTAAGAAACAAGCAGGTAAGGAAACGTAAAAGAGGTGTCATACGTGAGTGCTGAAGAGAGGTCATGATTGCTTGCTCCCAGTTATTTGATCTGAATTTTGCTACAAAAAGATTTATAACCTTGTTACAGGACAGATTTCCATATTCACTGACCCCATTGGCTATGGTTACAGAATATGGATCCAATATGCAACCAATATTTCTGTAGATGGGACCATTCTAAATGAGACATCGAGCATGTCATCATGGAAAGACACCTTAGATTTCTCTTCTCCCAAAAGGGAAAAAAGTTCTTATACAACAAAGACGAGCACTTACTTTCCAAAACAGCAGAATTTTCCCTTACATGAACTCCCTATAAATTACTGTTTTTGACCCTGCCAGTAAATTAGATGATGTTTCACATTTAATGAAGCAGTTTTATTAAAAAAGTTAGTACCTGCTAATTAGATTACCTGCTCTTTAGAAAACCTGGTTGGAAGGGGGTGGGAGGGATGAGACAGGACAGGAATTGACTCTCAGCCACAAACTAATTTGCAGGCAGCTATGTGGCTGCTAGCAACAAAATGTGAGTGTGAGGGGAAGGAAGGTTCTCCTATGATTTAGCTCCAACAGATGAGAGGCTATGGCACTTTCCTAGCATACCAGTGGTTCTAGATCTCACTCCCCCAGAGGGCTTTTGAGCTTCTATTGCTCTCTGACTTTCCAGCGTAGTGCTCCAAACACTGTACCACATCCTTCTCCTGTGCCCTTTTTGAAGATGGGACTCTGCCTCCTGCACTTTAGAGAGGCGGTGGAAAGAAACTGTGGACAGCAGTACAGGAAGAACATTTCTGCCCCACAGGGAGCAAGAGCTTGCAAGTTGGTCCATGTCTTTCTCTCTGCAGCAAGGCAGAAAAGATGCTTTCCCTCTTCTTTATGGCAGCCCTTCAAGCATTTCAGTAGATAGGCACAATCAGCTCCCATGTTTTGCACCTAATGCTTCTGTTGATGCAGCCCAAAACTGCATTTCCCTTTTGTGCAGGTGCATCACACTGCAGGCTCATATTGAGTCTGTGATCTACCAGGACCCCAAGTTCTTTTCCATAATAATGCCATCCAGTCAGGTGTCATCCATTTTGTATTTGTGTTTTTGATTATTCCTCCCAAGATGTAGCACCTTGCACTTGTCAGCACTGAACTTCATCCTGTTAGCTCTAGCCCAACTTTCCAATCTGTCAAGATCCTTCTGAATTGCACTCACATTCTCTGTGTTCACAATCCTTCCAAGTTTTATGTTGTCTGCAAAACAGCTCAAGCAGTTTTCTATGCCAGCATCTAAATCAGGCTTGTCCAACATAGGGCCCACGGGCTGCCATGAGGCCTGCCAAGGCATTTTCTGAGGCCCACGGTGCTGTGATGGGAAATGAAAGTAAACCCTGTTTACTTTCGTTCCCACCCTCTGTCCCTCCCCCAGCCCCTCAGCAGCTTCCTAATGGCTGCTGAAGGGCTGGGGAAGGGACAAGGTTCTCACATGCACTGCATCAGCTTGACGTTGCTGACGCGGTGCATGTGGGAAGAGGAGTAGCCATGTGCCTTTCGGGACAGGATGAGTCCAGCCAGAGCAGAAGGGGCTCAGCTGCACTTTCCCCCTACCTGTGCTGGTCAGTCCCGAGCAGCACACGGCTCTGCTGCCGCCTCTGCTGGCTGGTGCCAACCCAGGCGGGTCTGTCCCATCCGGAGCAGCACGCAGCTGAAGCCGGATTCCCATGTGCTGCTGGGGATGGGAGGAGTCCGGCCAGGTCTGCACTGGCCAGCAGAAGCGGCGGTGGAGCCGTGTGCCGCTTGGGATGGGACGAGTCTGGCCGGAGTGACAGGGGCTCAGCTGCATTTCCCCCCTGCCTGTACCAGTCAGTCCCGAGCGGCACACGGCTCCGCCGCCGTTTCTGCTGGCTGGTGCTGACCTGGCCGGCCTCCTCCCATCCCCAGCAGCACGTGGGAAGC
>NW_017729031.1:113036752-113037050 GCF_001723915.1 Gavialis gangeticus | reverse complement strand
CGCCTCTGCTGGCTGGTGCCAACCCAGGCGGGTCTGTCCCATCCGGAGCAGCACGTGGGAAGCAAGCACAGGGGGGCCTCAGCAGGTGGGGTCCTGGTGTGACCTCTGCGGGGCGAGGCGGCAGGAGTGGTGTCTGCCGGACCCCGCGCTCTGGGCTTGTAGCACTGAGGCCACCAGGGCTGCATGCACGGGCAGCTGGGCACCGAGGTGAGTGGGGCCGTGTGGGCGGGTGGGTGAGGGGCTGTGGTGCAGTGGCCGCCTCGCTCCAGCCCCCCTCAGGCAGCACCGGCTTGTTGGG
>NW_017729031.1:113025069-113031752 GCF_001723915.1 Gavialis gangeticus | reverse complement strand
CCGGATTCCCATGTGCTGCTGGGGGGATGGAGATGTGGAGCTATTTATTTCTCCCCTTCAGTCTCTGGGGCAGTAGCTGGCTGGATGCACAATGGGTCCCTCCTGCCCCTGCCCACCAGCAGCTACCATGAACCTTGCAGGAACAGGCAGGTGCAGTAGGTCTACACAGGCCGGGTCTCTCTGGCCCAGGACAGAGGGTGTTTGAATATGGCTTGCCAGCCCACTGGATGATAAAAAGTTAATGATCCGGCCCCACATTCAAAAAAGTTGGACACCCCTCATCTAAATCATTAATAAACATGTTGAACAGCACCAAGCCCAAGACAGACCCTAGTGGGTCTCTACTCAAAACCTCCTGCCATTCTGACAGACTCATTAATAACTCTGTTAATAAGTTACCCTTTGTTTGTGGCTATTGAGCCAGCTATCTATCCACCTTGTAGTAGTTTTCTCTAGCCCACATTTCTCCAATTTGTTTATGAGAAGGTCATGCAGGAAAAGCCTTGATGAAGTCTAGGTACACTATATCCACTATATTCCCTTCATCCACCCAAGTAGTTACTCTGTCAAAGAAGATCAAGTTTGTTTGACACAACTTGTTTTTCATAATCTCATGCTGGCTGCTTGTGATCAGCCTTTTTTCCCCTCCAGATGCATGCACATGGCCTTCCTTAGGATATACTTCCCAGTATTGAGGTGAGGTTAGCTGGTCTGTAGTTCCCCATGTCCTCCTTTTTTGGTTTTTTAAAAAAGGGGCACTATGTTGGCCCTTTTGCAGTCCTCTGGTACCATGACTTTTTGAAGATTGCCAATTGCTCTGAGATTTCCTCTGCTAGGGCCTTCAGGACCCTGGGATTAAGTTCACCTGACCATGGTAACCTGAATTCATTCAGCCCCAACAAAAGCTCTCTGACCATCTCTTTTGTTATCTCACCGCTAAGCTTTCCCCCTTCCTTATCCAGATAATTGCTATTAGATGTTGGGCTGCAGCTTAATTTTTTTGTGAAGACTGTTGAGTAGATCTGCCTTTTTTGCATCATCAGTTAGGAGCTCCCCTGGGCTTCTTCACAGGGGGCCCACAGCTTCCTTGGTCCTTCTTTTATGGTCAACATACTTATAGAACCTCTTCTTGTTGTCCTTAACCTTCTTCTCCTGGTGCAGCCTGCTCTTTACCTTTGCCTTCCTGATCTTGTCCCTGCAGGTTCTTACCATTTCCTGCTATGCGTCCTTGGTGACCTACCCAATCTTTCATTTCCTGTATGCTTTCCTTTTGCATCTGAGGCATTTTAGAAACTCCTTGTGTAGCTACATTGGTCTCTTGCCATTCTTTCTGTGCTTCAATTATGTCGAGACAGTTTCTTATTGGGCTTCCAATACTGTGCCCTTTAGGAGTTCCCAGCCCTCCTGGGCACCTTTATCTTTCAATTTATCTTCCCACGACACCATGCTTATTAACTCCCTGAGTCAAATCAAATCCACCTTTTCGAAATCTACTGTCCTAATTTTACATACCTCATGCTTTCCCTGTTTCAGGATTGGGAATTCAAACAGAAAGGGGTAGCAGTCTGAAGGATGGATGAGCTTTGGCAGGCTCTCTGTTATGTCCTGAATTGGGGCTCCAGGCAAGCAGCACAGCCCTTGGGTCCCTAGATCTGGACGACAAATTGGTGCATCTGCCACCCACAGAAGAGAATCACCAACCACCCTCGCTCCTCTCTTCTTTCTTGGGGCAGTGGTCCCTGAGCCCCTGTCCTTAGGGCCTTGTACTTCCTGCTCTGTAGGCTGCTGCCTCATCTGTCTCATGCCTGCAGACGTCCTCTCCTCTGCCTCTTCCTCAGCAGTTCCAGCACAGAGTGCTTGAAAGTGGTTGCTGACTTTAATTCGCTGTTTTTCAGTTCTGGGAACTCTTTCTTTGAGTAATCACATGCTGCTACCTCTCCTTCCTTCCTTTCCTTTTACATGTCCTTGTGACAAGGTATTAGCAGAATTCACAGAATCTGACAGGCGGTGTCATGAGTGTTGCTGCTATGGCCTAGAACTTGCAAACTCTGGGCCATCAACACTGCACTTTGGAGTACACTCCACCCCACTTCTGGTCATTGCTCTTTGGTCTATCCGGTACCAGTGTCTTGTAACTCTTGTCCAAGAGTAACAACAGCCTGTCCCAAGGGTGGCTGTGACTTCCCTTGGTGGCTACTCAGCTTGCTTTACTCTGATCCTCCCCTTCTGTTTTCCTGCCATGTCTTGATGTACTTATACCTTTAAGGAAAGAGAGGCTGCCCCAGGGATTACCGAGCAAGCACTCATCCACTCCTGTGTCTTAGTCTGCTCTAGTTCTGGTCTTGAGGCCACCCTGGCTCTCATCTCCACACTATTCCTAGATACCTAAGCCCCACCTAGGCACTGGAACCCTTCTGGTCTCATCTCCACTCTACTCCTGGGTACTTAGTCCCTCCTTGGCACTGAACCCTCCTGGTTCCCCCCAAGCACCAGACCTTCTCTGGTCCCATTTCCATTCTACTTCTGAGTGCCTAGACCAGGGGTTGGCAATTATTTTGGGCAGAGAGCCACTTACTGAGTTTCGGCAAGCCATCAAGGGCTGCATGACAGGCAGCCCAGGGCAGAGTAATATTAATTTTCTAAATTTTTTAGGGGCCCCGCAGGCCGGATAGAATGGCCTGGCGGGCTGCATCTGGCTCCCGGGCTGCATTTTGCCCACCCTTGGCCTACACCTATCCTGGTCATTTCTCCCTGCTTCACCCAGGCTGTAGCCCTGCTCCTGAGCCCTCATCCTGCTCCCAGGCCTGTTGGGACATTCTTCTCCCCTTAGTCTCTCCCAAACCTCCAGATGTTACCAAAGTGTATAATCTCCCAGATATTATTCAGGAGCTGCAGCCATCCTGCCCAGGAGATGTTCCCTTAGCAGCCTCCAGGGCCACACTGCCTGCCCGGTTTAGGCCTGGGCTATATACTGCAAGGCAAGCTGCCTTTGCATCACATGGCTTCCGATTGTCTCCTGCCACACCTGCTGCCTGCTCCATCTGCAGCCTGCCTGCTCGTAAAGTAGTAGGGAGCACCAAGCCTCCCTCTACACCAAGTAATCTTCCTGGCTCCTGATGCAATGCAGCTTGGATACCCATGCTCCCAGTCTTTGAATCTTGTCCTCTAGGGCAGACACTAGCTTATACTTAGTGCAGATGAAGTGCTCCTGACCCTCCAGGAGAAACACAAACATGACACATTCCTTGCAGGTCATAACAGCTGACCCAGACTCCATTTGTGGCTTTTTTGCTCTGTGGAGAACATCTATGCTGTAAGGATAGAAAAGAAAAGAAAAAGAAAAAAAGGGGAGGGTGGGGGATGGGCAAGGTGCTAAAAAGACAAACTACAAAAGGGTATACACTAGGCCTGTGCGAAATGCCTAGTATCTGCTTCGGATTCGGCCGATTCAGGGGACAGTGATTTGATTTGGTGATTCAAATAACTGTCCTGATTCAATTTGGCCGAATCTGATTTGGAGATCTGGCAGCAGCCGAATCTCCAAATCAGCCAGGCCAGGCCCGTCCCCCACCCCTCTCCCAGCCCAGCAATGGCTGCCCCGCCTGCCTCAGGTCCCAGCACTTGGGGAAAAAAAAAGCCCTGTCTCACCAGGTGCTGCCAGGTGGGGGCAATCCCCGCTGCCCCACGCTGTGTGGGGAGTTCTGCACAAGCCCCCGCCCCCTCATGGGTGCTCCACATGGACTAGCTCTGGCTGCTTAACAAAAGAAACCCTGAAGAAACCCTGGGACTCACCGCTGCTGCAGGTGGGGGGCGATCCCCGCTGCCCCACACCACATGGGGGGCTTTGCATGAGTCCCCAAAGCCCCGAGGCTGCACCAGGAGCAGTGAGTCCCAGGGTTTTTCTCAGATTTTTTTTTAAAGGGCCGCCTATGCAATGTAGGGCAGTGGGGATCGCTCCCCACCCAGCAGCGCCCAGTGAGCACCAGGGCTTTTATTTTTAAAGCAGCAGGATCTGGTGCAGGTGGGGCAGTCATGGGAGGCTGGAGGAGCAGGCAGGGGTTGCGGGGGCTGGCAGGGGCCCCCCTATTGTCCGTTCCCTGCCTCTAGTACTTACTAGCTTGGAGCTCCCTGCTGCAGCCACCAGGGACTGCCCAAATCATCAAAGCTCTCCAAATCCTTGCCGAAGATTCAGAGAGCTTTGAATTGATTTGGACCTTTAAATTGGTCCCCTGATTTGATTCGGATTCGAAGATTCAGCCACTGAATCGGGCTGAATCTCCTCCAAATCGAATCACCTCCTGAAGCTTCGCACAGCCCTAGTATACACCTAGGATATATCAAACACCTGCACCACAGCCCTTGCGCACGTGCGTGCCCACACACATACATACACACACACTTCCTCTCTGTTTGCTGCTCCCTGCTCCCATGATTTTCTGGGACCTGCCTTTTAATAAAGCTGCCTATCCCAGTTCCACCCCCCTCAATTACCTAAACCAGCTCCACCCAGAGTAAGCCCTGTCACTCAGTCACTCCAAAGAGAGGAAGAAAAGTAAAGAAAAAAAGAGAGACCTGCTTATCAGGAACTACATTATGGCAATTAAAAGGTAGGTACAAGTCTATACAGTCTTCCAGACAAGACCAGGACAGCTGCCAAAAAAGCAGCCCTGCCCGCTTACTCCTGCTCCACATACACCCAGACCTGGCAAACAGGCAGCATATGTAGCTCAGAGCGGTCCTAGGTGTGCACCTCATCACTGAGACGGACAGCCTGGGAGCAGCACTGGGGCATATGCTCAGGACTGCTCTAAATCATATGTTCCCTCATGGATGACTTTGGGCAGGTACCCAGCAGAGTGAGGGGGCAGGGCTTAATTCCTTGTTGGCAGTTCCAGGTTCAGCCTGAAATACGTGCATATTTCACAGACCCCTTCCGTACATGCATCAGAATCTGGATTCTTCACAGGGTAGGGTTCCTCTCCCCACAGGAGAATAAGAGTTTGTGAATTAGTTGAAAGCATATACATCTGCAGCAAACATTGCACCAGTCTGCTAAGTTGTTCTGGCTGTTTGCTGCTGACTTTATTTTGCAGGTTGCCCAGCAGTGCAGGGCCACTGATGAACACCACCTAAGTGGAGAAGTGGAGCCCTTTACATAAAACTGCAGAACAGCTGAGTGCTCCTTCTACATTTGGCAACCTGTTGTGAATTAAGTAGGCTGTGAACCACATGGCTGCAAATGATTTATCTAAAGTAAATAATAGGGCATTCTTGGTGAAAAGTCCTTAGATCTTGAACGTACTACCTCTGGCAAGTCCACCAGAGCACTTACCTAGCCACTTTTATGGTCTTGGGGTCAGATTCCCAAAGGCATTTAGGCATCTAAATCTTAGTTAGGTACCTAAACACTTTTGGGATTCTAGGCCTTGGTGCCAGCCACATCTTTCTGGAAGGCAGTATGATCTAGTGCAGTGGTTCTCAAATTTTTTTTTTCGTGGACCACTTGAAAATTGCTGAGGGTCTCGGTGGACCACTTAATAAAACTTTTTTTTGTTCTACAAATCAAAGCACACAACTCATATTTTAATATCAGTTGTCTTACCTTACAAGTACAGATATTCTCAATTGTTCTGCAATCTTTCTGCGGACCACCTGAATGGAGCTCATGGACCAGTGGTGGTCTGCAGACCACAGTTTGAGAACCTCTGATTTAGTGAACTTGGGAGATGCAATTTTGTTCCTAGCGCATTAATTATTTGTGCTGCACCCTTGTACTTAGCTGCAAAATCTTTCCCTTCTTTCCCATGCACCACAGATGGATTGTGCTGTAAAAGGGCTAAGTATTATTGCTGTAGTTCATCTTTTCACTGTTTCCTTTCAATAACATTAGGAAACATTTTAAGAAAACTAAAATAAAAGGTACATCAAAGGTACATTGATGACATCAGTTGCCCCTGTGGTATTCAAGGGAAACCAGAAAGCAGTACAAATATATGGTAAGAAGAGCTACACATTAAATCTCAATTTACTATTACCTTATCCTAAGTGCTTTTTATTTCTCCACTTACTGTTAATATCTATGTAAAAGGGTAACCATTTTTATTGAAATTATGACACATGTTCTTTCTTTTAACTTTTACATATGATTATGGGGGGTACTAGGAAACTATCTTTATGACCTCATATTATGGAACCCTGATTTTTACGCTGACATCTCATGTTTTTCATAAAGCTTATAACAGGTACGTTGTGGGGAAATCACACCATTGTTCCCCTGACAGTTGTTGAGATTCCCTGAAACTGAAATAAATTTGAGAAACCAAAATCTAAGTTTGTCCACGACATTCAATGTTAATAACAATGTAATAACTTTGTCCCAGTAGCACTGAAGTTTCAAAAGCACCTTGTAAAAGACCTTTTGATATATTTACAAATTCTTATATGTTATATATTTTAAAACCAAATTTCATGTATTGTTTGTTCTGTCACAAAACACTCACTACAAATGAGTTTGCCAAGAACCTAAACTGGCAATGCTAAAAGACTGGAGTTTTGGTCTGTGGATCCAGCAGCAGTGTGCTTGATGCATGGCTGAAGAAAAAAAAAAAAAAAAAATAGATTCCCACATAAATTTTTCTTTCCCCAGACCTTGGGACCAAACGGGGATCCACTTGGCTCTCAGC
>NW_017729031.1:113017882-113020069 GCF_001723915.1 Gavialis gangeticus | reverse complement strand
GTGCTTGATGCATGGCTGAAAAAAAAAAAAAAAAAAAAATAGATTCCCACATAAATTTTTCTTTCCCCAGACCTTGGGACCAAACGGGGATCCACTTGGCTCTCAGCAGAATTTAAGCATGCTCAGAACTGTGCTAAGTTGTGTTGAGTGACTTGCCTCCTAAGGCACCGCTTCCCTTCCTGCCAACTATACTGCCAACACTTCCTTTATGCCAGGCATAGTGGCATTGAAGAATAGCAGTGCTGGTCCCACCTACTCTGAGATTTCCTCGTATCAACATCTGTACAGGTAAGCCAGCTTTACAGACCCTTTGTACCTGCTGGAGTTGATATCCACTCCAAAATTTTATACGTAAAACAGAATTTAGATGCTCAGATGTGAAGTAGTGATTCTACTAGAACAAGTCAACCAGACCTGCATCTGCTTTATTTTGGTTTCTATATTGCATTCAGGGTAAAACAAACAAGTATGCAAACAATTCCTGCAGGCAACAATATGCAGTTCACAATATTTATAAGCCCTGTCCTGGACTGTGTCTGTTGCTATAGAGGTCAAAGGTCTTAGAGTTAGCTACTCCATTATGAAAAACTAATTGCAACTTTCTTGTAAACATAAGGAAGAGAAACAGATAAAGCTGACATTGCATTGGGAAAATTATAAGAATCTTAAGGACTTTTGATACACCCTTAGAGTCAGTCATTAGGATATGATCTGTTACAGTTACCCCAAGCACTTTTACTTAAGTTATCTACAGACTTGTATATTGTTAGTATTTGTGTTGGCAGCTGAGAATTACCAAGAGTTGACTGAATGGATAATACTTTCTGATGGATAATTGAGGGGAGAACACTGTTATTGACCTAACAAATTAAACTAAATATGTCATTCTAAGTAGCACTATGTAGGCAGATGCTGTGTGCATCTGTTTTCAGTTTTTTGGGGGGCAAATTTAGCGTAGGAATGAAACCAAATATCCCCAAGTCCAAGTGTTCAGTGATGGTAGCATCCCCTCCATTCCCCTGGCAAGAGAAAAGGAGGGATTGGGAGTGGACTTAATGGCTACTCTTCACACCTATTGCTACCCCCTAAAAAGTGTTTCTTGGTGTATTCTCAGCCTCCCTGAGTCAAACTTTCTCTCCTGGAGCCCTTGAAATTCCCTGGGAAGCTGTTCCTCGGCTTGGGGATGCAGACCCGAAGAAAAGCCATGTTAAAAATTTCAGAGAGGAATGAAAGAGCCTCAATCACAGTACCTTTATGAAGATTTTCCAAAGGCTCCAAGACTCCCCTCCGGAAGGAGGCCATGGGGTCTTGAACACAGGACCTCAAGCTGAGCATACTCTGTAGATGTGGCTCCCGCAGCAGCTGTTCTCTGTATGCAACGAACTGTGGTGAGCGGCAGAGCAGCGCTGCCACATTGTGTACAAACTCGGGCACGAGACAAGTATAGGCATTGTCAGCCTGGCAGTAGTGATAAGCAACAACCTGCCAAAAGGAAGAGAACACAAACATATCCACATCAGACCCTGGGTGGGCAGGTCTGAAAGCAGCATTTTTCAATGCAATTTTCATTTATTCCAGCAGGCAAGGTCTTTAAAAGGGACCTTGTGTTAACTACTTCTGACATGATCCAGATGAATTGGCTGGTAAAAAAGCAGGTACTGATCCTCAAAACCTATTGGATCTGCCACTTGAGAAACAAGTGATATTAAACAGCAGCAATTCAAAGATGGACAGTGACAATAACTAACTGATCTGTCTGTGTACTGCATGATTGACTTATGCCCCAAGCTCCATTTCAGAGCTCCACCTCAGTAATAAGTTGTGACAGCTTTTTAAACTCACATTTTATTTAGCGCTTTCAGAATGTCAGGCTAGGTAGAGAGGCTTACGACAGTACTTTGAAGAGAATACCTTAAAGCAGGGGGTTTCAACCTTTTTTTTAACAAGTGTACCCCTTCTGCCTCGAAGTTTCAGCTCACGTACCCCTTTATATTTTTCTCGTTTTTAAGGGATGGCAGAGGGGGGTAGATTGAGGTCCCTGTGGTGAGGGAGGGAGGGAATGGGGCACAGACACGCACAGATGCAAACAGACACAGACAGTTGCAGACAGACAGACAGACACACAAATTCCGCCCCCCAGTGTCTGGGTGGGGTGGGGTGGGGTGGGGCCAGATCCAGACTGGCGGG